>NC_071099.1:1257500-1615000 GCF_027358695.1 Spea bombifrons | reverse complement strand
GTTGGCCTGGATTACATGATGCATGTATCTGTTTTAAAAATGTGTTCTATTTGTTTCAGACCTTCATTTGAGGACAAGAAGAGATTGGGAATTCAGAGGAGGAAAGGCAGCAACTTCAAGTCCAAATCACGGTCTGTATCAGGGGTTTTCTCAAGCAGAATATACACATAACAAACAACACACCCAGCTTTTGTCAGTAAGAAACTTCCACTACAAGTAGATTTGAGGTAGGATTCCTAATGGGATAAGTTGAAGCAGCCTCACCACACCAATATTCTTAAAAAGACCTTCAGTAAGAGAAAGGCAGAGGCAACAATACATATTGGCAAGAGCAACAAAACAACTTTCTATTGTTTTATTTTATTTTAACAGGTATCGGAGGAAGTGAGTGAGTGAGTGAGTGAGTTCACAGAAACAAGAGAATGCTAAGCCAAGCCAGAGGAGAGCTCCATGACCTGCATTTACAACTATTGGCAGCACAGAAACCAGAATAACATACTGTTGATCTTCTATGTGTCTGATGATTGATTGACATTTATGTGCTATTTTTCAGAATGATCCTTTGAAATATCAACCAATAAAGAAACATTTTTGTTACTTCAGGTATCTGGGGCGAAATCAGGATAGACACTAGACCAGGGCTTGACAAATTTGTTGTGAATCCAGGTGCCAGGTAAAAAAGCTAGGAGCCAGGATTTTTTTAACTAAATTGGCCAGGAGTGATCTTTTCATAATCAGCCCACTTACTAAACTTACAGCTTTTGACCTGGAAGCACCCAGGACTTTCAGGTCATTGCTGTTTATTAATTTATTTTTTTTAATGCTGGTGTTCCATTGGAGCACAGCATTGACTGATATTTAGTCCACACAAGCTTGCGGGAACAAATGTTAATCCCTGCAATGCCACAAGTGTCATACACAATTGTGGCATTGAAGGGGTTAATGCTGCACTGTCACTCTCAGGGAGCAATCAGGGGCTGGTCTCCACACTCATGTGTAGGCCAAAGAACCATTGCAGGGGGAGTCTCTGAGGAATGCTGTAGGCTTCCATGCCTACAGGAATCAAAGGGCTTGTGGGGGGCTCAGTTTTGTTGTTCCAGGTAGATCACTAGCAGCACCCCATACACAATGTGAATAGACTCTAGACTCTAGACTCTAGACTCTAGACTCTAGACTCTAGACTCTAGACTCTAGACTCTAGACTCTAGACTCTAGACTCTAGACTCTAGACTCTAGACTCTAGACTCTAGACTCTAGACTCTAGACTCTAGACTCTAGACTCTAGACTCTAGACTCTAGACTCTAGACTCTAGACTCTAGACTCTAGACTCTAGACTCTAGACTCTAGACTCTAGACTCTAGACTCTAGACTCTAGACTCTAGACTCTAGACTCTAGACTCTAGACTCTAGACTCTAGACTCTAGACTCTAGACTCTAGACTCTAGACTCTAGACTCTAGACTCTAGACTCTAGACTCTAGACTCTAGACTCTAGACTCTAGACTCTAGACTCTAGACTCTAGACTCTAGACTCTAGACTCTAGACTCTAGACTCTAGACTCTAGACTCTAGACTCTAGACTCTAGACTCTAGACTCTAGACTCTAGACTCTAGACTCTAGACTCTAGACTCTAGACTCTAGACTCTAGACTCTAGACTCTAGACTCTAGACTCTAGACTCTAGACTCTAGACTCTAGACTCTAGACTCTAGACTCTAGACTCTAGACTCTAGACTCTAGACTCTAGACTCTAGACTCTAGACTCTAGACTCTAGACTCTAGACTCTAGACTCTAGACTCTAGACTCTAGACTCTAGACTCTAGACTCTAGACTCTAGACTCTAGACTCTAGACTCTAGACTCTAGACTCTAGACTCTAGACTCTAGACTCTAGACTCTAGACTCTAGACTCTAGACTCTAGACTCTAGACTCTAGACTCTAGACTCTAGACTCTAGACTCTAGACTCTAGACTCTAGACTCTAGACTCTAGACTCTAGACTCTAGACTCTAGACTCTAGACTCTAGACTCTAGACTCTAGACTCTAGACTCTAGACTCTAGACTCTAGACTCTAGACTCTAGACTCTAGACTCTAGACTCTAGACTCTAGACTCTAGACTCTAGACTCTAGACTCTAGACTCTAGACTCTAGACTCTAGACTCTAGACTCTAGACTCTAGACTCTAGACTCTAGACTCTAGACTCTAGACTCTAGACTCTAGACTCTAGACTCTAGACTCTAGACTCTAGACTCTAGACTCTAGACTCTAGACTCTAGACTCTAGACTCTAGACTCTAGACTCTAGACTCTAGACTCTAGACTCTAGACTCTAGACTCTAGACTCTAGACTCTAGACTCTAGACTCTAGACTCTAGACTCTAGACTCTAGACTCTAGACTCTAGACTCTAGACTCTAGACTCTAGACTCTAGACTCTAGACTCTAGACTCTAGACTCTAGACTCTAGACTCTAGACTCTAGACTCTAGACTCTAGACTCTAGACTCTAGACTCTAGACTCTAGACTCTAGACTCTAGACTCTAGACTCTAGACTCTAGACTCTAGACTCTAGACTCTAGACTCTAGACTCTAGACTCTAGACTCTAGACTCTAGACTCTAGACTCTAGACTCTAGACTCTAGACTCTAGACTCTAGACTCTAGACTCTAGACTCTAGACTCTAGACTCTAGACTCTAGACTCTAGACTCTAGACTCTAGACTCTAGACTCTAGACTCTAGACTCTAGACTCTAGACTCTAGACTCTAGACTCTAGACTCTAGACTCTAGACTCTAGACTCTAGACTCTAGACTCTAGACTCTAGACTCTAGACTCTAGACTCTAGACTCTAGACTCTAGACTCTAGACTCTAGACTCTAGACTCTAGACTCTCTCAGCCATCTGCAAAGAAAAACACTACAACAACTCAGTTTTAACCATTTATTAAAAACTTTACAAACTAAATACAAAGTACATTACAACAAACCACAACTGTTGGATGATGAGTGGAGATGTGGGATAGAGATAAAGCTCAGAATCACTTTAGGGTCTTGCTGGCCTCATGCCTGGTGGTGGTGGACCTGTAAATAAGCAGAGAAACATTTCAACAACATTCAGCAACTAGCACAGGAGCTTACAGATTTCTAATTCACCATGTACATAGAGAATTGCAAAAGCTCTGAAACACAAGATTTGGAAATCATACAACATTTACCCCAACACTCAACCAGCATCCTAAACAAACCCTGCAAATCACCCCAACTTCATCAACTCATCCATCTGTCAGAAATGTGATATACTTGGGGGAAAAGGAGATTCCAGGTGCAGACACACCTTCCAGGGATTTGACAACTTTAACCCACACAGCTCAAATAATCACAAGAAAATACTACAATGATGGAGGGTTTTATGCTGCAATGATGCCCATGAAGGTTAACACATGGTTACACTGGTAATGATTTTGTGACTGCAAAGAGACACAGCTAGTGACATACAGGGAGTTCCTATAAGGTGGGATCAAGGTACATTCCACTTACACTCATACTTAACCACAAAATCAAAAGACAATACCATCACACAACATACAATTTACAATCATATGGATTAACTCATCAAAAAGACAATACATACAATTTACAATCCTATGGATACACAAATTAAAAGACAATACTAACACCATCACACATTTACAAACAAACTATACAGACAATGTAATGCACCATTTACAGTTGCTTTTATGCGGGCCTCAGGGCTACATTTGCACCTAAATAAGCCAGTCTGTCCTTCCTGCAAGGATGCAAATTCTACTGGCCAAAAGCTGGTTAGTCAGATCAGGTCACTTTAACACCCATAACTGGAGCTTTTATTTTTATTATAATTGTTACAATGCTCCTATGGAATCTGACAGTCTGCATGCTACCTCCACACCATCAAACAGACAACTAATATTGCAAAAGCAGACAGTTTGTCATTGAGCCTTAGTTTTACCTCCTCATAACATAAGAGCACCACAGAACCCACTGGCACAATGTAATGGAACATCAGAGTAAATCTATGTCTTGTTTTCAGCAAGATCCCTATTATTTTAAATTAGCCTAATAGATTTATCATCTTTCACATTCAACAACATTCAACACTGGGCAATGTCTAACCAAGCTAGCAGACAACTACTCATCCATCATGTTAGCCAAGAGCTACTCACCTCTCATTCCAGGGGGAGGTGGCCTCATACCAGGAGGTGGCATTCCCATTGGTCCTCCTCTACCTGGAGGCATACCCATTGGTGGACCCATAGGTGGCCTCATGCCTGGTGGTGGTCCCATCATACCTTGATGAAAAAAGGAAATTATGAAATTTTAATTACTTAGCAGCAGTACTTTTAATAGCAGCAGCATAGGCCTCAGGGTAATCCTGCTTTTACACTCATCAGTGCAAATCAGAAACAGCATATTGTCATCACTGGCCTATTACACCACAAGATTACCACTTTATTCTTACCTGGTGGGGGTGCTCCCCTGCCCATGGGGGGTGGAGGTCCACCTCGGCCTCCTGCAGAGTATTGCGTAGGTGCCCCAGCAATACTGGCTGTGGCAGCAGCTGCAGCCACCGCAACATTTCCACGGCTCTGAGGAGTCATCACCTGGGAAGAGGTAGAGAATTTGTAACTCCAAGTCAGAGCACAGGCACAGGCACAAAATAATCTGCCACACCAGACCAGCAAGATACCATGCAAAACCTAGATCAAGAAACCTTACACACCACTTTCACACACAAGCAGAACAGCTCCATAGCTGGCTCATTCTCCATAACACTCAACCGCAAATGGTTTTGTAGATTTTACCTGCTGAGAAGGTCCTCCCACACCACGTACAGGTCCAGCCAAGCCAGCAGGTGCTTGAGGCATAGGAGTCCCAGCTGGAACACCTCTACCAGCTGCCCTGCCCACACCAGGTCCTCCTGCAGCTCCTGCCAATGGGACCCTTGCAATGCCAGTCTGGAGAAGAATAAAAAGTTAAACTTCCATGCCAAGTCCTCCAAGCATCAAGTTGAGATCTTTTCATTTAGCAATAGGACAACCATGTATAAATAAATGTACTGTATTTACAAGTCTATCCTTTTGAAACAGCCAACCCATGGCTGTATCTGCTAGGACTTACACTAACAGGCCTTCAGCTACTTTTCAAAGCAGAGCTGCCTAACAGGGAGGGATATAAATGCACTAACAAGGAATTCTTATGGTTTCAACACAATTGAGTGAAAGAGTGTTAAAATGGCCCCACTGTTAAACAAATTGACGTTCCACATGCTTCATTACAACCAAAAGAAGGTCACATGGGAGTACTTGGAGTAATGGGTTAAGGGCAATGTACTATAAAGCAAGTAGTCTTCACAAAGCTCAATGGCATTCATCAACTTACATCTTTGGGTGGTGGACCTTCAACAGTCATGGATACCAGGTTCTCCCCACGCAGTAGAACAAGTCCCAACACTCGCTTCTCCTCCCGCTCTGGCTGCTTGGAGTTCTTGGGCCTATAGAGGAAACAAAAATACAGAAGACCTCCATGAGAATGTTTACCTCTTAATAGGAAAGGAAAACAGTTTTATCCTACATTTTAGAAAACTTAGTTTCCATCACCAAATGTGTATCTAATGCACCACTAGGGAGACAACACCACAAGCTCTCCATGAAGCCCGACACTCCTCTAGTTTTTAGTACTAAGCTACACCAAACAAGTGGCCATATCACATGCCTGAGGAAGCAATGTTTTATTAGACAGCATTTCCATGTAACAAATACTTACTTGATCTTTCTGAATTCGTCACAGTCACAAAGGATGAGGTTCATGTGTTTGTCGAAGGCCTTAAACGTTCCAATAAAGATGCGGCCATCTTGCAGGATACAGCGCATCCTATAGTCGATGTGCTGCAGCATCTTGCTGCTCTTTCCCACCGTCTGCAAGGAAGACAAAAGTTTTAATTCAGATCAAAGCGTTAAGAGTACATTGAGGAAAGCCTTATACCGTGGGCCAGTACAAGCCAATTAACCCTCACACAGCCAAGAGGGCATCAGGCAACACTTAAAATATTCTTTAGAAACTTTATAAGACATCTTGACCAGAACAAGTTCCACTCAGATATCTAACAGATATTTAGGAAGGGGGGGGGCAAAGCAGTTTAAGGCTTACATACATTCACAGACCTGCAACCAACACTTCGAGTGGGCTAGAACCCCAAAAAAACAAAGTTTACCGAGGGCGATTGATAAATGGAACAGCTTCCCAACAAGTGGTAGCTGCGAAGCCTACATGGGATAGGCATAAAGCCATCATAAACACAAGACCGGACCAAGGCCCGAGTCTTCATATGAAGACAAAAGAAGGATATTGGACGGGCCGAAAGGGCCTTATCTGCCGCCAGACCGAATGTTTCCGCAAAATAAGCATGGCAGAGCCCGGGAAGCGGAGAGCCCGGCCGCAGGCAGAACTTTAAAAAAAAACGCTAAAACCCCGCACAGTAAAGCCGCAAACAACATACATTAATCATTAGTGCAGAGCTTGGAAAACGGAGGATTAAGCTCCACACTTAACCTATAGAAATACGCATTTTTGCACTAACGTAGAGACAAAGTCAAGCGGGGACACTGAAACTGAGTGCTACGCCGATCTGTAACGCAAACCGAGCCCGCCTAAAATGCAGGGGACCATTTCACCGAAAAATCGCATCACCCAGCAGTCCGTCCTAAAGCCCCCCGTGCAGTACGCCCACACTTACCATGGCTGCGCCGCGGATGCTGCAGATACACAGCCGATCGAGGAAACAAAAAATTGCGCCCTGGAATTTCTCACTCCAGCGGCGGCCTTTATACCGGAAGAACTGGTCTGTACCGGAAGTAATCACCATAGTATGCGCTGCAGGGCGAGACAATCGGACTGTAGCTCACTTTGAAGAGAGCGCCCTCTGCAGGGCGCCAAGAACAATTACCAACTACCTGCTCTAGGGACAAACTTGACTAATAATTAATATAGAAAGGAATGGAGGGCCACCCTTTTGATCACTAATCGATATTTGAATTAGTGGCTTAACTCATTCTCAGTCATCAGTGCCAATCATATGAAAGAAATGTTTTTGTATAAAGTGACATCGTTCTTGCCCTTTTACGTTCCTACTTGTGCAGAGGTCATAAAGTGCATCTGTCGTTTTTTATGGATAAAATCCAATTGCATAAATATGTGAAGGAACCCGGAACCAGGCTGGCAACGGTCAGCTGGTGCTGGCACTTTGAGTCTGGTGCCCACCTGATGTGACCGACAGCTGGATATGTCTGCCTGCTGTATGGCCTGGCATATCCAGCCGCTGACCACACACTGCGGGTGACTATATGTTGATGTTGGCCAGCAGGCTAGGTGGCCAGTCCATGCCTGGAACGGACCTCTGGGGTCTTAAAGCTTATGTGGCGCCATATCCTACTATGTCGGTTGGACCGCTAAATGGTATCGCAAGCTTCTCTGGCCGAGCTTGGCGTGTCTCATCATCTTCATGTTTGGTGATGGACACACGTTGTATTCTGCACCTCCATGCCTTACTTATCTCCCATGGTGCTGAGACGATGCAACCTTCCTGTAAAGTTCTACCTTTCCATCACAATACATGAGTCACGTCTGAACGTGTCACGTTTCCTCTCAGACTCACGCTTGGTATTTAAAAACAGACTTTTTGAGTCACTCCGTCTTAGGAAAGGAAATGCTGGTCGTGACGACAAGAGCTGCCCACTGCGGCAGCGTGTTGGCAGCCAAGGTTTTTGGTCCATGAACAGTGGAAACCAGTCTCCCTGCCACCAGGCCCACATTTGGTAGAGTGCCCAAGAGAACCTGAGTCCCCTGAGGCTATTCCTCTCACGTCCCTAATGTGATTGTGTGTTAGACAGTGGCCTACACAAGTAGAAAGGCCAACAGTGAACAGTTTCCTAACACCTAAAATATTACGTGACTCTGATTAATCCCTGGGGACAACATGAAAAGATGGGCGCTCTGCCAAGACAGAGGCACGTGCCAAAGCTTTAACTCCGTTTACAAAGTAGGCCTTGGCCTGGCAGCAGCCAGGCCCTGCGGGGGAGAGGGCAGGAGCCGGGCACCATGGGGGTAGGAGCCTGGCACCCTGCCCCGCTATTGAGAATGTGCCGTATAAAGGCTTCTGCTTTTAAATGTATTCTATGTTTGTGAGATGCAAGTTCTGTAGGGATCAGGCGGGTTTCAATGAGCAGGGCAAGACCTAATATAATGGCCCAAACAAGGCAGATTGTGCCACACACTTTCACTCGCGTGGAACACCCTTACAAGAGCACATGAAGGATCCTGTCACGGTGTAAATACAACAAAAACAGAAAAACAAAAATGCAAGCAAGGGAGAAATGCGAGCCAGGCTTTGGCCTTTAGCATCTCAGCCCTGCATTACACTATGCGTGATCATATTATGGTGTGGCGAGCTGTGCCTACAAACTGGCCCCTGAGTTAGTTAACACATGCAGGCATGAATGGACACGCTGCGGGGGCCTCCACCACCGGTACAGCAATTACCCCGGGGTGGCTTTGTGTAATGGGATTGTGGCAGAGAGCGCCATTATCTCTCTCTCTCGGCTACCGGCCCTGCTGCATTCCATTGTGGAGACCCGCAGGAAGCGGCTCTGTGACTTCAAGACCCTCAGGCTGTGAAACGATGCCCTATACTGTGTGACACTAGCGCTAGCCAATCAGAGGATTCCATCTAGCTAAATCACGCCTTCTATTCGCTTCCAGCGCTCATTGCTGGAGGTTTGAGTGGCAGACTTACTCTCGTCAATGAACGACCGGGCAGTTTGAGACCCCTCCCCCTCAGGGCGTTACCAAGGCAACGGACTGAAGGGAGCGGCGGAGCCGGGAAGAGGTGAGAAAGGCCCGAAGAAACGGGACCGGTGGGGAGAAGATTGCACAAGGGCAGGGACCGGTGAAGAGGCCGTATAGGGGGTTCCAGAGGTTAGTGAGCAGGCATTAAGGCCAGGAGATATAATAAAGGGACAGGGGTTGGGGAGGGGGTAGTTCTGTGTGACTAGACGTATGTATATGTATATTCACACACATATAGTGTAGGAGGAGGAGGAGATAACATGCTCTAGGTTATAATACTCAATGAAGTCATTATTACATACAGGTGCATAGAATAAAATGTATGTATTAAGTTACATGCACTGTGTTATGTCAGTGGCTCTGTAACATGTTACAGTGTCCCCCTAATGGAGTACATACATACATACATATATATATATATATATAATGTGTGTGTGTATATCACATATTTGCATAATTAATGATCTATTAATTTCACACTAATGTTACGTTTTATTGAACCAATTAATAATTATACAGAATTCTACAAAGTCCTGGCGTTGCATGCACTTTCCGTTTCATAGCGAGCGATGCGCATTGTCCTGGCTTTTTAACGTTATTCTCCCGGCCCTCCTTCCAGATGTGTGCGGGGTGCGCAGCTCTCCCCAAAGGGTGGAGGTTTAACCAATCAGCTGTAAGGCTCCGCTTGGATCTTGCATGGAAATCTGTGCCCACCCTGCTTCATCACCCCGTCCCACTTCATATTTTCACTTCCCTCTCGGGCGCTGGGACAGAGCTCACGTCAGCTGTATGTAGAGGAAGGGCAGTCTGACACAGAACTAACATACATCACGGATAGATCAGGGCAGTACAGTAATACAAATAATTACAAAGTTATTGAAGCACAGAAATCCAAAAGGGGCCATAAAGTCTGTTAGAAGATTACTTTTTACACTTAATCTGGGACACAAATCTAATATTTCTATAGTCGCTTTATTTTTTGCCCTAGTGAAGTTCCATATATTTTTATTTGCCAGTGTGTGGCAACAATTTTAGAGACATAATATCACGTCATCATAAAGTGACACTGTAATATCACGACATAAGGTGACATTATAATATCATGACATCATAAACGAACATTAATTTCATGACATCATAAAGTGACATTATAATATCACTGCATCATAAACTAACATTATAATATCACTGGATCATAAACTAACATTAATATGACATCATAAAGTGACATAATATCACTGCATTATAAACTAACATTATAATAACAATCAGAATCAGAAAGAGACATTATACTATCACTGCATCATAAACTAATATTAATATCATGACATAAAGTGAAATAATATCACTGCATCGTTAAGTGACATTATATTATCACTGCATCATTAACTAACATTCATATCATGAGATCATAAAGTGAAATAATATCACTGCATCATAAAGAGACATTATACTGTCACTGCATCGTAAACTAATATTAATATCATGACATCATAAAGTGACATAATATCACTGCATCATTAAGTGACCTTATATTATCATTGCATCATAAACTAACATTAATATCATGACATCATAAAGTGACGTTATAATATCACTGCATCAGAAAGAGACATTGTAAAATCACTGCATAATAAAGGGCCTGATTCTTATTATTGAAGTTCCCTCAGCGCTATTGTTTTCGCACTAAAAAGAAACCCCAGGGCTCCTAAGTTTGCTGTGAGTTTTCCTCAAATTTAGAAACTCGCCAGAACTTGCCAAAGACTTGCGGTGATTCTCCAAGCGATGGGATTCCTTTGTGACAAT
This sequence comes from Spea bombifrons, assembly GCF_027358695.1. Lineage (NCBI taxonomy): Eukaryota > Metazoa > Chordata > Amphibia > Anura > Pelobatidae > Spea > Spea bombifrons. Next base: position 1,604,314 of record NC_071099.1, on the reverse strand, counting down.
GGCTATATATATATATTAGTTAAAGGGACACTTCAGACTAATAGCTTTATTCAGTTTTCATTTTGGAAGAACGTTAAACATTAAAGTATTCACAGAGTCATTTAATATGCGTTCCTATTTAATGAGGGTGTCAGGGACACCAAACTGTCCCTTTTCATTTGTCGAAGGCCATTTACTTTCATTTTGCTGTTTAGGAAGTAAACCTCAACTCCGTTTCCTGTATAGCAGAATTTGAATAAATATAGAATTGGAATAAATAGCGGTTTTCTATAAAAAGGAAAATGTTTCGGTTCAGAGCTGGACCAATCCAAGGAGACCTAGATTCCTAGGCTTTTACATTTTAATGCTTTTTTATATCAATCGCTAACTACGTGCTCGGGATTTTACTTCTGAACCCACCTGGTGAAATAAATGAAAGCCCCCCGGAATAACCATGCAGGACAGCATTTTACTTATTTGCGGGGCTTTAAGGGGGTAAGATGGGTAGATGCCCCAGGCTCCACAACATGAGAGCCACGATTGACTTACGCGGAGACCGTCCCTTCTGTCCCCTTCTACTGCCAGAAGCTATGGCGACCTCCGACCCTGCCTTGGGCAAGAAGACCTCTGTTTACTGCTCTATAGCCGCCATATTCAGTACAAAACCTACCAATAGATCTCATGGCCTTTCCGACACGTGTAACACATACAAAGTTGTATGATACAAAGTCTCTATATATCATTTTGTACATGCGTGTTGTTTGTCACGACATAGTATATATGATACGGAGAAGGAATGTGTCTTTGGGTTACGGGTAGTGACAGAAATTGATAGATTCCTGTAGCGATAAGGCATCTACTATGGAAAAATACAGCATAAAAGAAGATCTGTCCTTCACAAATGGACATGTCGCACAAGCATACACGCTTATTGGTGGAGGCACGCATTTGCCCATAGGCTCGGAGTGTTAATAATGTCATAATGATCCAGTCCATTCCTCTCCAAACGGGGCAGTAAAGATGAATATATGCAGTCTAGACTTTGGTGTCATGGTTTTTAGTGTTTTGTATCAGAGTTACAGAGGTCCAAGTGCTGAACATGTATCTTAGATGTCGTTGTCTTGTCCGAGTCTTTGTCTTTGCCTCTTGTTTGTTGTGTTCTTTTCATGCATTACCATGTTAACGATATCTCTGTCCCCTAAAGAGGGAGACTGCACGACGGTCCAGCATTCCCACTCCCTGGTGTCGCCGTGCAAACCCCAGCTGTTCCTGCATTCATAGTTAATGAGGGAGACATCTTTAACTATGCATTATTCAGGGCAAACTCAGGCCTTCCTGCAGGAGAAGCTTGCTGGGGTGAAGGGTAGTGATATTAGGAGGTTGAGAAGCTCGCTGGGGTGAAGCGTAGTGATATCAGGGAGTTGAAGCTCGCTGGGGTGAAGCGTAGTGATATCAGGGGGCAGAGAAGCTCGCTGGGGTGAAGCGTAGTGATATCAGGGGGCTGAGAATCTCGCTGGGTTGAAGCGTAGTGGTATCAGGGGGTTGAGAAGCTCGCTGGGTTGAAGCGTAGTGATATCAGGGAGTTGAAAACTCAGTCAAGGTTCTGCTTTAGTGAATAGACTCAGTTGTTCTGGGAATTTTGTCTCTGCTAACTATGTGCATCATCTAGATGTTCTTCCTCTCCAGTTAGCTGCTGTGCATGTGTCTTGGTGTGCGTTCCGTGCTGCCTCAGGCAGTTTCAATCACCGTGATGTTTCTTTCCGCTTACAGAGCCACGTAAGTGATCCAGCAGGCCCGCCGGGCACAGAAGCCGCCAGGAAATGCCTCCTCCGCTGGACATTGTAAAAGTAGCGATCGAGTGGCCGGGAGCCAATGCCCAGCTGATTGAAATCGACCAGGTAAGGAACATTACTGCAGGCAAAAGATTGCTGGTTTGAAGGCATGGTTTGAAGTCCCGGCTTAACCTTTCTGTTAATGATGGCCATAGTGCTTTATGGATGCCAACATGGTTCAAGCTACTCTGCTAGTGGACACCACGACGGGAGCATGTAACACGGAACCCGCAATGCCTGTACCGCGTGTGCAGTACACCAAGCAGTGCCGCCACTGACCTAAACCCTGGTGTGCCTCACGGACCTCTGAAAAACAAATCTAGGCATTACTGCCCTTTTAAACCATAGCGTGCCAACCATGCCATGTGATGACATACACTACTGTTCAAAAGTTTGGGGTCACTTAGAAATGTCCTTGTTTTTGAAAGAAACACTAATTTTGTCCATTAAAATATCATGAAATGCATCAAAAAAATAGACATTGCTAATAATTTTAATGGAATATCTTCATAGGTGTACAGAGGCCCTTAACCTGCAACCATCCCTCCTGTGTTCCAATGGCACGTTGTGTTCGCTGATCCAAGTTTAAGTTTAAAAGGCTTATTGATCATTAGAAAACCCTTTTGCAGTTATGTTCAAATGCAACTCAATAAAATACTCTATCTGGAACTGAGCTTTTTTTTTTTTTTTCCCCCAAACTGTATGTTTTTTGGGTTAACAGAAGCGGCCTCTGGCATCAATCATCAAGGAGGTGTGTGACGGGTAAGGAACCTTTTGTGGTGGGCTTACATTTATGAAAAGAGCACTTGGGTGGGGTTTTGACTGTGAAACTAAACGCCAAGGAATGGTTATGACTCTAAGACCTTATGGGAATTCATTATAGCTGATTGCTTGGTAGGGCCTGCCTGCTTTTGGAATGAAAAAATATTTACAAAACAAATAAAAAATAGAATCAACAGATATTTTGTCTCTCTATGTGTGGAATTAGTCTATTGATTTGCCCCTCGTTTCTCTTTGATGAATACCACGAGAGGATACCTTATGAATTGGTATCACGCTATCTTTAACCAGCTTGGTTGTTAGTGAACGACCTACAATGCGTTGAGTTGGGGTGGGAGGCAGGTCCGAGAAGCAGCATACGCATGTACGTAACTCTTTTTATAGCATTAATGAATAATTTACTTTTAGGTGGTCCTTGCCTAACCCCGAGTATTATTCGTTCCGTTATGCTGATGGCCCCCAGCTATATATTACAGAACAGGTAAGTGTTTGTTCAGCAGTGGTACGTTGCATTGTTACCATCTTTACATGCGTCTGTATACTTGGTGCAATTCTCCCAACTGGATATCTGATATTTCAGACTCGAGGCGACATCAAGAATGGAACTATTCTGCGCCTGGCGGTGTCACCAGTGAGTCTCAGGGTTTCTATAATACTCTTTTTTTCTCTCTTAAAATTCACATGAGACTTGATTTTAGTTATATTCTTTACTTCCACATCAAGAAGAAGGTCCTGCCATGAAAATATTATTTGTAGTGTTTCTAAGCTTAGTTTTCCGTGATATTATCTCACTCCTCTGAATTCTTCCTCTGTTGATTCTCCACTTAGTCCCGTGCAGCGCGGCAGCTTCTTGAGAGGATCCAGTGTTCCAGTATGGATTCCAGGCTAGATGCCATGAAGGAACTGGCCAAGCTCTCTGCAGACACTACATTTGCCACTGAATTCATCAACATGGAGGGAGTGACAGTACTGACTCAAATGGTGGAGAGTGGCACCAAGCTCCTTTCACAGTCAGTATTACCTTCCACAAACTCCTTCTCTATTTTCTATATGCTTCTATTGGCCTACATAAACATCCTTTTCACGTTTATCTCTCTCTGCCCTTATCATCTCCCTTCCTTTTCCCTTCTCATCTACTTATTTACTAATACTCTTCTGCCCGCTCCTTGTTAACTCCTGTACTGTGAGACGGGTGGTTATGAAGTAAACTAGTGGCCAATGTCTCCTGTGCCCTCTCCTTCCCCGTTTCTCTGTTCTTGTTCATTTTTCTTCTCCTGTTTCATCTCTCACCTCTTTGACACCATGTTCTCATATAGTTCCCCGCTCCTTCCTTGCTTTCTCTGTTTGATCACCCTCTCTGTGTCACAGTTATAGTGAGATGTTGGCCTTCACGCTCACTGCTTTCTTGGAGTTGATGGATCACGGAATTGTCTCCTGGGATTTGGTGTCCCTCACCTTTATAAAACAGGTCAGACACTCCTTGTCTTATGTGCCGGTCTGAGCTCCACTAGTTTGCCTTTTTAGATTTCCAACAGTCTTTTTTTCTTGTTTCCTTCATAAGATGGCATTCTAACTCGCTCAATATCTCAATATTGCTCCTTAGATTGCAGGATATGTCTCTCAGCCTTCTGTGGATGTTTCAATCCTTCAGAGGTCTCTAGCTATCCTAGAGAGTATGGTGTTAAATAGTCAGGCGTTGTACCACAAGATTGCAGAGGAAATCACCGTGGGGCAACTCATCTGTCACCTGCAGGTGTAAGTCTGCTCCCTCCCGTTCTCATGGCATTCACTCTGTTATGCTCACTGGTATCGTTGGTCATGGTTTCCTTCTATTCTTCTCCAAGATGTAACCAGGAGATCCAGACGTACGCGATTGCGCTCATCAATGCCCTATTTTTGAAGGCTCCAGAGGACAAGAGACAGGTGTGTCACACATCCCTGCTCCGCTTTACCACTTGTACCACACGCTTCACCTTGCTTTGTCCTGCTGTCCTCTTGTTCATTTTAACCCCTTACCTGCTGCTGGGTTGTCTGCTTTTAACTTGCTTCTCTGCTTCTGTTTGCGTGCATTGTGCACTCAGGAGAAACCACAGAATATCATGGATGTTCCTGTTAGCGTGAGTACCACCGTTTTCCATTGTCCTGTTATAAACTTGCTTCCCTCTCTCATTTCTTTTTGAATCCATCTTTTACATGTGTACTCCATGTTCGCTTTCTTCTGTTCTATGTTTCTACGTACGTAACCCGTGATTTGTTTTCTTTTCTTACGGTAATAGGAAATGGCAAATGCATTTGTGCAGAAGCATCTGCGTTCTATCATACTGAATGTAAGTATAGCAAGCGTGTAGCGTTGTGCTTATATGTTGAGTATAATTTGAATAAGGTTATATTGGACCTATTTCATTTAACATCCCTGTCTTGATCTCTTAAGTATTGCTTTACTGGCTCACACTCGCCTTGCTTTTTCTAGCACATTATCAGAGGAAATCGGCCAATCAAGACGGAAATGGCACATCAGCTGTATGTGCTGCAGGTCTTGACGTTTAACCTCCTTGAGGAAAGGATGATGACCAAAATGGATCCTAATGACCAGGTGACAAAGGAACTTCACAATTGCTTCCAAAATGTCACTTTACCCCTATTGACCCCGAGTCCCCCTTATAGGTTATTAAAATCTGTGACCAATTCCAACTAACATTACATTGGTGTCCGTGCAAGGGTCTTTAAGGACTTCTTATTGTGTCCCACCTCGCTCCATCCTGCATGTTGTATTCTTCCTTAGATTACATTTTAGAATTGTCATACTCGTCACTCTGTAAAGCTGTCCAGATTGGCCTGTTTTCCCTGCTCATTCTCTTCTTGTCTCCTCAGGCTCAGCGAGACATCATTTTTGAGCTAAGGAGAATCGCATTTGATGCAGAGTCTGACACTGGTGGGGTGTCTGGGGGTACTGAGAAACGCAAAGCTATGTACAGCAAGGACTACAAGATGCTGGGTTTCACAGTAAGTTACATTAAATCAACTGTTAAAAATATAAACTGACAAAAAGTAAATGAGATAATACATAGATGGAAATTGTGCAACACAACTCATATGTAAGAATCCCCCAAACAGCTTTAGTCCCTTTCCCACCCCCTAGCTAAATGCCCTCCAGGAGATGCTTTTGGCTGAATGCATCTCCCCAGTTCACGTGTATAAAGTCTTATTATTATTATTATTATTATTATTGCTCCATTAACTGCCCTTAGATCTCCCTCACTTTCTCATGGAAACACTTTGCATGGAGGCAGAAATATTTGCACAGCTATTTACACGTCTCTTTTTGTTAGAATCATGTGAACCCGGCTCTGGATTTCACGCAGACTCCCCCAGGTATGCTAGCATTGGACAACATGCTGTATTTGGCAAAATTCCACCAGGACACTTACGTACGGGTAAGATAATGCCCTATTATGTTTTCATGTTCTCCCCCCTCCTCTCCTTAATCTTTTCCTCTGCCTCATTTATATATTTGCCTTACATTTTTGTTACTACATATTGTAATATATTTTTATATATTGGCCTTGATGTCTAGGTTGCTTAACCCTCATGCCTCTTGACTTACAATTAGCGTTTTCTACAGAAAACTGATAAAATGAATTGTTCTTCTAGTGGCGTTACATGTAGACCACCTAACTTTTTATAATGAAAAATGCATAACCTTTACAGTTCACAATCCCATGCTGACCAAAATAAAATCTAAGCCTGTATTTATACTGATATCTGGTGGATTTAAATACAAGTGCGGGGTCAAGTATCCCAGACATTCTTTGAGAGAACGGTGGCGTTGTGTTTAGATGTAGTTTCATGGCATGGCAGCAGCTACCATCTTGAAATCTATATATAGGCGCTACAGAGTTCTCTTTAAAAAAAACTTTAGGGTTTCTGAGTGTGTGTATCATATATATATATAATATATATATAATGATGATCACTGTGTTTCTCTCTCCGTTCAGATTGTGCTGGAGAATAGCAGTAGGGAGGATAAGCATGAGTGTCCGTTTGGGCGCAGCGCCATCGAACTGACCAAAATGCTATGCGAGATCCTGCAAGTTGGGGAACTGCGTGAGTAAAAAAAAACCTTTCGAAACCTTGCAAAATATTTCAAGCAGCCTACCTTCTCTTCTTGCGTTGTGTGTTGACTCTGGACCCGCTTGTCATGCAGCTAACGAAGGTCGGAATGATTACCACCCGATGTTCTTCACGCACGAGAGGTCATTTGAGGAGTTTTTCTGTATCTGCATTCAGCTGCTTAACAAAACCTGGAAAGAAATGCGAGCCACTGCTGAGGATTTCAACAAGGTCGGTGCTCCACGCGCACGTTACATGTCAATTGCACTGCCTTAGAGTACCAAGTTCTTCTCCTTCTTGTAGGATTAATTTCTGTGTTCATTATGGGCCTGCATACACTGCGCAATACAATAAATACATTATGTGTATTAAAACCTAACATGTTTATACCAGTTCAAAATACATAGTAACTTTCTTTTCTAAGGATGTTATTGATTAATTCTCTCATATCTCTGTCCTTTTGCCTTACGTTGCTCATTGTTGTTGATTGGTTCAGACAACCTTTATAGGGGTGGTTTAGGGAAAGGGGGGGGATTTGTTAATGCTGGCTCTGCCACATACAACCACTGATCTCGGCTTCTACAAAGCGAACAGTTGAACTAAATATCCCCTAAAGAATTACAGTTTTTAGTTAATCTGTAAAAGTTGTGACGGCAGCAGTTCCCAGGACCGATTGGTCACCTTTTTTTTGACTCAGGTGATGCAGGTGGTCCGGGAGCAGATAACCCGAGCTCTACCCTCTAAACCCAACTCTCTGGAGCAATTGAAGAACAAACTGCGCAGCTTGAGCTACACTGAGATTTTACGGCTACGTCAATCTGAACGCCTCAGCCAGGATGACTTCCAGTCTCCCCCTATTGTGTAAGTATCCTGCCGTCTTTGTACTTCTCTACTGCCTTCCATGCTGTTTGTCGTGTCTGCCTAAATTCTTACAACGATAAAGTATCAGGCGATTCAACAAACTATTGCCCCAAGTGGTAAATAAACCATAGATTTTATGCTTTGTTTTTCGCTTGACTAATGAACACACTAGTAGGATTTCCATATGGGCCATCAAATCTTTCAAATGGTATCCATACTTACTTCCAATGTGTACTTTGTCTCATCTCATTGGTCTTCTTCACACTTTCTCTTTAATCCTCAGTGAACTACGAGAGAAAATTCAACCCGAAATTTTGGAATTGATCAAGCAGCAACGTCTCAACCGCTTATGCGAGGGAAGCAGCTTCCGCAAGATTGGCAATCGCAGGAGACAAGGTGGCAACTGTAGCAAAAATCAGAAAATCACAGAATTGGACATAATTCATAAACGTTCAGAAGAGCCTCAAAACATCCATGGTGTGGCGCCACACACACACACACACACAGAAGAAAAAATACAAAAAGAAAACAAGAAATTGTGTAGTCTTGATAACTTCCTACAACAAGCGATCCACGTAGACAAAAATTCAGTGGAGGATGATGTGTTTAACGGTTAATGAGTAGCACATTACCACCCTCCAAACAGATCTGGGCCAACCAGTCCCTGGCGGCAAATAATTAAAAATGTAACGCATCCAACGCGGTCAAATAACACAAATAGGGCAATCTCACCAGTGGTGGTGGTGGGGGGGCAGTTATGCAGTCATAGTAAAGCTTATACTAGCGCTGGTAAGGTCATGAACAGTCAGTTCTGGTCATGTCTGTGATTCATAAGAGAAGTGGATACAGATCCATGCTGGGCTGGAGGTGGGATGGGTAAATATCTGTGCAATCATTTCATTTTAGTACAGGAGATTGTTTCCCGCCGTGCTAACCGGTGCTTTTGACGACTCTTTGTTTTTGGGTTCGTTCCAGAGAGGTTCTGGTTCTGCCGCTTGGCTCTGAATCACAAAGTCCTACACTATGGCGACCTGGAAGAAAATGCACAAGGAGAGGTGCCGTACGAGTCCCTGCAGGAGAAGAGTAAGAACGAGCCTGGAGAATTAACCCATTATTGTGCGCGGTGACATTTCTCCCTCGCCTCCCATTTGTATGATCATCATTAATGATTAAGTGACTTGCCTTCTGCTCTCTCTCCAGTCCCGGTTGCTGATATTAAGGCAGTTCTCACAGGGAAGGATTGTCCGCACATGAAGGAGAAAAGTGCACTGAAACAGAACAAGGTGCCGGTAGATCCGTTTGTGAGATGTCATCATGTATCCGCCGTCTGTACGCATGTATGACTCCCTTCTTTCAATGTTTTGCAGGAGGTGTTGGAATTGGCCTTTTCGATACTTTATGATCCGGATGAGACGTTGAACTTCATCGCCCCTAATAAATACGAGGTAATTTCTTTGGAAAAATACAAATGGTTTAGGCAGACCAAAATGAAGATTGCGTGTTGGGATGCCAAGCCAGAGAGCTTGCTGTTAGACCAGTACTTGCCTCATCCTTTCCCTGAGGTCATCTCAAATAGTCCTCTCGTGTCTCAATTATCATTTATTGTTTCCGTATTAGTACTGTATCTGGATTGATGGAGTCAACGCTCTCCTCGGAAGGGAGATGAACAGCGAGCTGACCCGCAGCGATATGGACACCTTGCTCAGCATGGAGATGAAGCTGCGTTTGCTGGACCTGGAGAACATCCAGATCCCCGAGGTGCCTCCTCCCATCCCGAAAGAGCCCAGCAGCTACGACTTTGTCTACCACTACAGCTGAGCCCGTGAACTCGATGGAGAACGCGCACACCCGCTAACCAAGGGAAGGGCCTCGCATTAACCAGCTGTATTACAGGCCGCGGTCTGCCTCTGAAGCAGGGGGCTGTCACCAAGAACCGTAAACCACCCACCATCCGTTCGCTCTGTCTCCAGCGGAGCTCCTGCTAGCTAGGTCTCTGTAGTAGTTCTCTGATAATCCGGAGCACAGTAGCAGAGAGTTTATTAACGTGCATGTGCGACGCTCTCGTTTACAATCGTCTCCTGTCATTTGTACTCATCTGCCCCGGAAACATTAAAAGTCAGACCAGTATTGAGTGGGGTAAAAAAAAAAACCTGACACAAGAGTTTGGACCGATGTAATTCAGCCTTTGCCTTAAAGTTTGTTCGGCCACTTTAGAGCGCAGCGAGTAGCCGCTTCTGGCCGGCCCCGGCGGTGGCCGTAATTGCATAGTTCCTAGCATAGAGCACAATCAGGCCTTGTTGTGACATTCAGATACAGGAAAATAATTCTCTACGAACCGTTTATACTCTGCCCTGCATGAAGAGGGTTAATGGCAGCTGTTCTGCGTATGTAGGGACTTTCTCCTCCAGGTACGAGCCGCGCGACCCGCACATGTAAATAGTCCTGTAGTTCTGCCATCCAGAATGTGTAATATTACTAATAAATAAATATTTCATGTGAAGTTTTTATGCCTGCAGCTTTAAGAGTATTCTGTGCATGAGCCGTTCCCCCTCTCTGCCATGCCCACGGCGTTTATAATATATATGATATAATATATGTCATATGTATGTCACAGATTATGAGTTCAGATACTTGTGGGAATCTGGGAATGAAAGGAGAAGGCAGGAAAATGTTCAATTCTGTTGGTTTCTAAGAAAAAAGTTGGTCGGGCTGAGATTGTTAAAAGGCTCCTGTGATCGGCGAATCTCGTCCCGTTATCAATAGAAGAGAAGCTGGGCTATCTTTCCTGCCCTTCCAAAAGCTAAATATTATTACTGACATCACAGCAGCTCCTGGAAACAGCCATGTCCCAAACGCACTCTACTCCAAGCGTGCGCGTGACTTGGTTCTGGTGGTGTAAAAGGGTTAAAATTCACTATCTATCTTTCTGCCCTAGACTGGAAATAGTGATAAAAATACAAATATCCACCCTTAATACCACCTGCAATTAACTATAATGATATAACAATTATCAAAATAACGCTGCTGCCACCACCAAGACAATTTATAAATGGGGTGCCTTGGTCCCCCAAGCGAATTACACTATAAAAAGCCACACACCTAGACTTTGAACCTAGACAAAGCGGCAGCTCCGCTGTAGGATTTCACACCTTGCAGAAGGCCCTGGTTGGAGTCTGAGCTTCAAAGGACAAATTTATCTTACAAGACCTTTTGGCACCACATGCCTGTACAATCAAATTCAAACCCCTCTCATACTGAAATTGGCCATACCATCTCTACCAGGTAGCAAGTCCATGTAAATTGGTGTGACACCTCCCCCAAATAAGATGGTGGCCCAGAGATTAAGCCACAAGCTTATCTCTGCACCTACCTACTCATTCCCTGGGTAACAGTTTCCGGCTAAGATAAAGTATTTCTTTGGGAAAACCCACCCTGCAGAAGGTACTTTTCAAAGCATCGGCTACGTTGTCTGCACTGCTACATGATAAGGCCATGATCTCAGGGTACCCAGGGGCATAAGCCACCCCCTTAGTAACAGATTGGTTCTCCATGCAGCTCGATATAGCTAAAAGCCCCAAGAAATCTACTTGATGGGTAGCTAGGGTGTCCCGCCCTGGCTTCCCGAACCATGTAGGCCCTACGTAAGGGATAACAGAATGGTCACCAGTTTCACCCTCTCCCTTGTGTCCTGAGTTCGTAGTCCCACAGAATACGGGCACAGGTGCACAAAAGCCCTCTCTTTGTCCCCTATTCTGCTGCCAGGTTTCTACAGCTATGGGTGAAACATCTATCACTCCACCTGTTCCACTTCAAGAAGGCATACATACAGTACCTTGGGAACCAGCTAATCCTGACACAGAGGAACACACACTCACCCTCTGCCCTTCTTCACAGGGTGGCCCCCTCACATTTTCACACAGCACCTCAGACATCCCTGGTTCTGGCACAGAGTCACTCTGCCCTCCCTCCCAGTGATGCAAAGCCTTCAAATTCTCAAACGGCACCTCAAACATTCTGGGATCTGGCACAGACGGACATTCACTCGTTCTCTACCCTTCCTCACAGTCGGGTGGTCTTCTCACACTTTCACAAAACACCTCAGACACCCCTGGTTCTGGCACAGATTCACTCTGCCCTCCCTCCCAGTGATGCAAAACCTCCACATTCTTACACGGTACCTCAGACACCCCTGGTTCTGGCACAGATTCGCTCTGCCCTCCCTCCCGGTGATGCAAAACCTCCACATTCTTTCTTACACGGCACCTCAGACATTCTGGGTTCTAGCACAGGCAGACATGCACAACCTTTCTGCTCACTCTCCCCATGAGGCTGCCCTGATAATTTTTATACACTGCCCTTTCTATGGTAGGGCCCCTAAAAGACCTGGATAAATCAAAAGTATCATCCTCCGGCATATATTTTGACAACAGCCTACCCAAATCAGTACCCAGTAACACATTAGTAGGAATGTTATCTGATACCCCCACATCTCTTACACCCTTCTCTGCTCCCCAATCCAAAAATACTCGTACCATTGGCACTGCATGACGTATTCCCCCAATTCCCCGCACTGTTAAAGTCTTGCCAGGAATAAAGTCCTCAGAGCTCACAGACACACAAGAGCCACTTCTGCCCCCATGTCTCTGAGCCCCACAGTTACCTTGTTTCCCACAGTGACAGGTTGCATATTCACATTGGGGATGTTCTCAGCGCTGGAGACGAACAACACCGAAGATGGTGATTCTGAGGGGTGACCCGCTCCTGTGGATGGTGTAGGCTTTCTTTTCTCCGGGCAAGTAGCGCTAATGTGCCCCACTTTGTTACAAATAAAACACCTGCGGCTATCCCCATACGTAGAAATGGCACTAGCTCCCCCCTCTCCCTGAGGTAGAAACTGACGCAGAAGATGGTACAGTTGACTGGGTGGTGGGAAGCCATGGTGTAGTGGTCCTCCAGCTGGATGCTTCCGTAGCAAAACCTCTGCTCCGGTCCGATTGTGCTCGGTTGGCGGTGTGGAAATCCGCCAGCTCACCCGCTTCCAATGCTGTTTTGGGCTCCCGGTCCAGCAGCCTTTCTTGTACATTGGCTGGGCACAGCTGCAAAAACTGTTCCTTGATGCTCAGCTCTTCCAAGCTTTCTAAGGTTTTAATCTCCAGCCCTCTAATCCACTGGCGGAACGCCGTCGTCAGGTGTCCCACAACTGCAGCGTAGCTCTCGGTGGAACGCTTCTGCATAGGCCGGAATTTCTTTCGGTACACCTCAGGGGTAAGGTTGTACCGTCTCTGCAGTGCAGCCTTAATTGCCTCATAGTCCTGGTCAGATTCTTCTGGTAGCTCTGCAAATGCTTCCAGCGCAGGACCTCTGAGACCAGGGATGAGGTACTTTGCCCACTGGTCCTTTGGTAATTGGTACTGCCTGCAAACCTTTTCAAAACTGCGCAGAAAAACATCCAGATCCCCATCTTTGTCCAAAGTGGGAAAATTCTCTGCACGTGGTTTGGTTGCAGAATAGTCTCTTGAAACCACACTGATAGGTGAGGCACTTAACCTCTCCAACTCTGCCAGTTTTAGTTCATGCTCTCTTGCCGCCTGGCGCTCTGCAGTCTCTCTCGGCCTGGCGCTCTGCAGCTTCCCTCTCGGCCTGGCGCTCTGCAGCTTCCCTCTCTCTCTCTCGGCCTGGCGCTCTGCAGCTTCCCTCTCTCTCTCGGCCTGGCGCTCTGCAACTTCCCTCTCTTGATATTTAAGGATAAGCTGCAGTGTGAGGTTTGCATCTGCTGAGTCCACGTATTTGAAAACAGTTTGTAGATAAGAGTCCAAGGGATCTCCAGATCTTGGCACGTCACCGACATCAGCTGCAGGTATCTCCCGTGTGACCATGCCTCCCTCAGAAGTGTTGGCAGCATCACTTTGCGCTGCTTGTTGCATATCATAGTCCACAAGCGCTTGAATAAGTTGTTCAAGAGAACTCTTGGATTGTGTTTGGTATTCCATTTATCACACCGGCCCAAACAAATGATAGCAAAAGAAAAGAAAACAAAGAGGGGGGGGGCTGTTGAGGTGTAAGTATACTAAGTATGCACTGAGTTCAGCCTTTGGAAATTGAGAAACAATTTCTTTTTAGTGTCTGGATTAACTAGCAAATCCAGCAACACTGAAATCTGGTACAGAAAAAGATGGAAAATCTTTTTAACTATCCCACCGCTATGCCACCAATTTGTCACCAACGCACTCTACTCCAAGCATGCGCATGACTTGGTTCTGGTGGTAAAAGGGTTAAAATTCACTATCTGTCTGCCCTAGACCGGAAATAGTGATAAAAATACAAATATCCACCCTTAATATCACCTGCAATTAACTATAATGATATAACAAATATCAAAATAACGCTGCTGCCACCACCAAGACAATTTTTAAATGGGGTGCCTTGGTCCCCCAAGCGAATTAGACTATAAAAAGCCACACAGTATATTTTAACACAATAATTATGTGACTTTAGATTACCAATAAACTGGTCTATACCAGACAAAGGCAGAACTTAATAAAGGAATATTTATTATGAACAAAAAAAATCACAGTGCATACAAAAAAAAGATGATAAACAGATTATTTACACCAACAGATAAAATAAAAAGGAGAAAATTACAGAAAACCTAACTACTCACTAGAATGGTAAAGTAACAGTTTTTCTGTCCGTAGGGCTCCGACTTACTCAAAAATAGATCTTGGCCCCTAGTAAGCACACTGACCAATCTTCTTTCATTAACTTTATACTCTTTCCCAGTTTGTCTCGAGTTTCCAAGCCGGCCCAGAGGTGGTATAAGCGGAGGGAAGGTGTACCATAAGTGACCTCCCCCTCGTGTGGTGGAAACATATCAGTCCAAATAACTTATTTTCATTTTACCGTCCCTCCTGTGCTTGCCACAGCCATAATTCATGCATTTAGGAATTTCCTGTAAATTGTGAAGTCCATAGATATGTCACACTTGCAGTGGCGTCTCCAGCTTTCATATTTAGGGGGGGCACATGGGGGGCCAGGGACCAAAGTAGGGGGGCCAATTATAAAAGGTACATATACACTATATATATATATATATATCTATATATATATGTACATATATATATATATATATATATATATATATATATATATACATACACACGTTAGACGTGCATTTTTAACTACATAATATGCACTTATGAAGTAAAGACCGTGATTGAAATATGATTTCAAAATAACAGCTAAACTGGCAGTTATTTCTCATTCTTTAATATTAGCCCCTGCTGACATTATATATAAATATTAGACCCTCCTGCAGATATATAGAAATATTACACCCTGCTTCCGATATATATTAATATTAACCCCTGCTGCGGATATATATTAATATTAACCCCTGCTGCAGATACATACTTATATTATACCCTGCTGCCGATATACATAAAAATTATACCCTGCTGCCAACATATATTAATACAGGGCTTGACAAATTTGTTGTGAATCTAGGTGCCAGCTAAAAATGTTAGGAGCCAAGATTTTTTTTTAACTAACAGTTGGTCAGGAGTGATCTGATCATCATCAACCCACTTACTAAACTCACAGCATTTGACCTGGAAGCACCCTGGACTTCCAGGTCAAGTGCTGTTTTTTTTAATTTATTTATTTTTAACTCTTTCGATGCTGATGTTCCATTGGAGCACAGCATTGAATGATATTTAGTCCCCACAAGCTTGTGGGGACAAATGTTAACCCCTGCAATGCCACGAATGTGTCATACACTCTTGTGGCATTGAAGGGATTAACGCTGCACTGTCGCTCTCAGGGAGCGATCAGGCAGCAGGGGGGTGTTGGGGCTGGCCTCCACACTCATGTGGAGACCGAAGAAGTCTCTCCCCTGTCCCTGAAGCTGCCTCTGGCAGCTGGGACTCAATTGCTGGTCTATAGACCAGCCATTGCAGGGGGGAGTCTCTGATGCCTGCTGTAGGCTTCCATGCCTACAGGAATCATCAAAGGGCTTGTGGGGGCTCGTTTTTGCTGTTGCTGGTCTGCCTGGACCACCAGCAGCAGAGCCCCGTACAAAACGGGAATTAACCCCTAAATGCCGCGATCGTGGCATTGAAGGGGTTAACGCTGCACTGTCGCTCTCATGGAGCGATCAGGCATCAGGGGGGTGTTGTGTCAGGTCCCCACACTTGTGTGGGGACCCAATCAACACACAGCCCCCTTCCCTGAAGCTGCCTGTGGCAGCTGAAAACCCGATTGCTGGTTTTGCAGCAACCGCGTTTTCAGCCTACAGGCTCACTCACTGGGCAGACAGCAGCAGCAGCGCCCTCGTGTGGTGACTCAGCCTCTTACATCCACAATTTTTTCTGGATGTAAGAGGCTGACAAAACCTAGGCGCCAGGACAAAATACTCTGTCGCCATGGCGACCTGGCGCCTGGGATTTGTCGAGCCCTGTATTAATATTAGCCCCTACTGCTGATATATATTATTAGTCCCTGCAGCCAATATTTATTGATAATAGGCCCTGCAGCCAATATATATTAATATTAGCCCCTGCCGATATATATATAAATATTAGACCCTGCTGCCAATATGAATATAAATACTAGACCCTGCTGCCAATAAATATTAATATTAGCCCCAGCTGCCAATATATGTTAATATTAGCTCCTGCTGCCAATATATATATATATATATATATATATATATAAAAATATTAGCCCCTACTTCCGATATATATTAATGTTAGCTCCTGCTGCTGATATATATTAATATTAGACCCTGCTGCCAGTATATATTATTAGTCTCGGCTTCAGATATATATTAATATTAGACCCTGCTGCCAATATATTTGCCACACTGACTGCAGATCAGGGGAAGACTGTGAGAGTCAGTGCAGCCTTCCCTCCTTCTGACTGCACCGTGACATTGAGAAGTCATCTCCCCTGTAATCATCCCCAGAGTCCCTTTGTCCCCTCATTCACTAAACCATACCGCTCTTTTACTTACACCCTGTAGTTCAGGTATAGATCAAATAAACAACACATGGAAACAGCACATGCAACTGAATGAGACTAAAAAAAAATGTATTTGCAAGTATACATAAATAATGTATGAAACATAGCAGATATAGATCAAGAGAATTTGACACACTATTTGACATCCAAACAACTATAAATCATTCTTTTTTTATCACATTATTAAAATCCCAGAAATCAAAAAAGTTAAAAGTCCCAAATAAATTAAGGAGATTATACATAATGGAATCAAACATTTGCTACTGCAAACATTTTTAGATGAAAAAGTCCAACGCAACAAAACAGTGATAGCATTATTCTTAACAATATTCTTGAAAACGGAATATGAAACTTCAACAAAACTTTAAGCCATTAATGCAAGACAACCATCTTAGCACTGCGTCACCAAATGAACACCTCATCACAGATAACACAATGCATACAGCTGCATATAACTAAGCTGAATAGCACTTGGTCTGTGAAGGCCTGTGAAACCAAAGGGGAATAGTGTGTATTGATTTAGTTGATGCCCCCAGCCAGCCCCCCTCCCTTGTGTATTGATTTATTTGATGCCCCCAGCCAGCCCCCCTCCCTTATGTATTGATTTATTTGATGCCCCCAGCCAGCCCCCCTCCCTTGTGTATTGATGCACCAACCCCTTGTACTGGTTAATATAACGGCCCCCATACCCATGTGTATTAACACCCCCCGTTTGTGTATTGATATATGTGACATCCTTCTAACCACCCTGATGTGTAATTACCGTATTGGCTCGAATATAGGCCGCACTTTTTTCCACCACTTTAAGTCTTTAAAGTGGGGGTGCGGCCTATATTCGGTGTCTAGCGCCCGACGCCCGGGACGTGCAGTCCCAGGCGCCAGGCAGGCAGCAGGGTTAAGATACAGATCCCCCGCAGCGGTGCTCTCCGATACGCTCAGACAGCCTCCCCTGCCAGCACTTCCCACGGGGGGAGTCCCGGCAAGGGAGATTGTTAAAGCACATCGTGCTGACGTGCCGGCAGCGGAGGTTGTTAACGCTTGCATAGCCGCAGCCGGTGAACGTCTGCCCGATGTACGCTAACAATCTTCCTTGCCGGCACTTCTTACGGCGGAAGTGCCAGCACTGGAAGTTGAATAGCTGTCCCCCGCCGGCCCTGCAAGACCCTCGGGAGTCTGCACCGGTAAGTCTAGGGGGGGGGGGACTTCTTGGGGGTAGAGTGGCAGCATATCTCGGGGGGGGGCAATCTCAGGGACAGAGTGCAAATCTCAGGGGGGGATAGAGTGGCAGCATATCTCGGGGGGGCAGAGTGGCAGCATATCTCAGGGGGGGCAGAGTGGCAGCATATCTCAGGGGGGGCAGAGTGGCAGCATGTCTGGGAAAGGCAGAGTAGCAGCATATCTCGCGGGGGCAGAGTGGCTGCATATGTAAGTGGTTTTTTTTCTAGTAAGAAAATTTTTTCGTTAAAAAAACACCTAACTTTTAGGGTGCGGCCTATATTCGGGTGCGGCCTATATCCGAGTCAATACGGTATGTCCCCAGCCACCATCTTTGTGTATTATTTAATTTTGCCAAGGCAGCCCCCCTTGTTAATGTCCCACCTTCTGTCACCTCCACTATTTATTTAAAATATTTTTTTTGCTGGCCTTCATTCTTCCACTGTAACACCGCTGCTCTTCTCCCTCGTGCTCTTCTCCCTGTCAGGCAGTGACAAGCAACTGTTCCGTAAGAGCCCACCCCCTTCAAAGGGGCGGGACGAAGAGCCTCAGTCAGTGATGGGCAATTAGTGTGCCGGCACACTGGTAAATGTCCCGGTTTCCCGGCGATGGGCCGGGTCAATGGTATAGCGTTTCAATTGGGGGGGCACAGCATAATGTAGGGAGGGGGGGGCATGGCCCCCTCTGGCAGCGCCACTGCACACTTGCTACTTATGACTAAACATCATAGACTTCACAATTCCTTCCAAACTGGTCAAGTGGCGCCGCCATGTTTGTACTCTTTTGTAGGGTGCGCTTTCCCCGTTCTAGGTATGCACACAAGGAGGTATGATAATGTATATATGAGTTATTATTGATATGTGTTGGATATGACCTGGATATGAAATGGTTTTCCTGACTGCTAGTGGTCACTTAGCATATCAAAGAATCCGGTATCTATGAGGGGATACAGGGATACGGTCGTCTATATTTGTACCTAGACAAAGCGGCAGCTCCGCTGTAGGATTTCACACCTTGCAGAGGGCCTTGGTTGGAGTCCGAGCTTCAAAGGACAAATTTACCTTACAAGACGTTTTGGCACCACATGCCTGTACAATCAAATTAACCCCTCTCATACTGAAATTGGCCATACCATCTCTACCAGGTAGCAAGTCCATGTATGCACTACACAAGTTGGTGTGACAGGCCATTTTGGGGTTAATCCTTCATATTGACCCTGTGAAATGAACGGGTGAAGATGGTTTACTCACCCATATTGAATATGCAGGATGCAGGGCCAAGTTCATTCTTCCTACGGGGACAATTGCCTTGGTGGGTGGGTGGGCTGGCATCGATCACGGTCACTAAGAAACCCACTGTTTGGTCGATATGCCCCTGCAAAACAATGTGAAGCAGAGAGCGTCATTAACATAACAGTAAGCTGCTTCCAAATAAAACATCTCCCTGTAATATCTTTACCAGGGTGTTCGCCGGGGGCCATACCAGTGACAGGAGAAGGGCAGGGTCTAGATTTTAAACACAATAAATCAATACAAGCTGGGACTGCGCCTGCTTTACAACACCTAAGGTGGCCGGGTGGGATTTTGGTGGCCCTTTTTTAAATGGGGGGGACGATGCAGATGGCCCTTTTCGTTGCCAACCACAGTCTTGCCGCTAGAGTTAACTCCTTCATCGCTGGCAACAGGTAGTTTCATATGCCTCTAGATGGTTTGATCAGGGCCCTCTTCGCCTATTGTTTCTATAAGTGTAACTGTTATGTACGTCTCGTGTCTTGGTTACCCAATGTACAGCGCTGCAGAATATGATGGCGCTATATAAAACAATAAATAATGCGCTTAGGCAAAGTTACGCGATACAAGGCTAGATGATGGAGAACTTGGTTGGATTTTGGTGCATCTGACGCAGGGACCCTTCGATACCCTCATACCCAGCAAACACTCTACGCGCCTAGAAAACAGGGACATCAGGGGAGGAAAAAGGGATTTTGCTTCCACAGAGATGACTGTCCCTCTTAAAGTGGGACACTGGGGAGCTATAGTTTAATGATGTAACTTATGCCTGATTTGTAAATACAGTTTGCTTTTCATGTATGTTATGAAAGGTACTCAGAAACATTTACTATAATTAACCCCGTATATGCTGAAACCGTCAATAGTTAATGAAGTGTAGCATTCATTCATTGCCTACAGAAGTAACTTCAAGGATCCGCCGAGGGCCACAACGTGTTCTTCACCCACGTCATATTCAAAGGGCTGTATGATGACGTTGGAATATAAATATTACACAGGTATAAATGAGCTTCACAACTTTACAATGGCTCAGGTGGCGGCGTTCCCGGGGAGTTCGGCGCGCTCGAAACGTCCCTACCAAGATGGCGGCAAGCCGGACGTTCTGCCGCGCTGCCACAACCAAGAAGGCGCATTGCACAGGACGTTTTACGCGTAAAGTCCCATCATGCATAGCTGCCAGAGCCACGTCTTGTTTAAGAAGAGGGACCAGGAGGTCGAGTGGGCGAGTTTAATGCGCCCTCCCGTGCGATGAGCAGCCGCCAGACAGCGACGGGACCCAAACTAGTACGTTACAATAAGTAAGAAGCGTATCACTCCGCCTGCTGCGCAAACTTTAATAAAAAGAAGTAGTAGGAACTGGACTGAAGAGCTAGCAATCTGAGCAGAAAAGTGCTCTGTTGTGTCACAAAGCATTCATAGTGCGGAATCACGGGTGCAGTGTGGCCATACTATGTGTGGCAAATAAACTTCCCACATCATACATTCATAAAATCGAATTAAGTCAACATTCCGTTCCAGCCCAGTGAGCTGATTGGATAATACAGAAAGATTAATGAGTGCCCGCTGTTATGTATCATTTTATTATGTATGTACATAAATGATGTCATTACACAGCGAATGATGACATGATGAATGATACAGCCCAGTTAGGTTAGTTGTGTAAGTCATAGCGTGGCATGGCTCTGTTAGATCAGTCACGGCTGTCTCGTTATGTTTTTATTGATACAGTAGCCGCATGGGATTCCTGCCGAGCCTCCCGCCAGCTGTCAGATCTGGAACGCCGTAGGAGGTTGGCGTGATTTGGTGATGGGGTTCCACTACTGTGCCGTCTTATGGAAGATTCTTCTCACCGTGGGACTGGTCGCCTTCTACTACAGCTTCTCTATCGGGATCACTTTCTACAACAAATGGCTTCTCAAGGTGTGAGCAGCGGCTGGAATTGTAACGTTTTGATGTTTGGATAATATAATGTTTCACTAGACAAACACCTTGACAACTTATCAAACTGTTTGTCAGAATCTAAAGAATGTCTCCATCTTAACCAGCCTGCCAGGTACCTTGGCTAATGATATCTGTAGAGGAAGGGACTTCATTAGCATTGCCATAAAGCATCAGCTCGGTGTGGTAATTGAGCCAGGACAGACAAAAATGGCACCTTCCAGGTCTGCAGATAAAGGAAGTTTATTGGGACAAAATAAGATTGTCAGCACCAACCTACATTACTACATACAGTGCTGTACTTTATGTTGAAGGACACCTTTTTTTTTTTAATGGCAGACTTCATGGATTTGGTGTAAGTCTGATAAATGTAAAAAAATAGCATATGGATTTTAACCTGACACATAGGAAAAACGTATGCTGCAGTGCTGCAACTTAAGCCTAGGGAGCGGCCCATTACAATAATGGCCCACCTTGGACTGTATAGAAAGCCCGTTCAAAATGCGCAGTCCAGCCAATAACCCGCTTTCGGTGTAAATATTGTCTTTTATCTCTAGATAAAAACTATTCTTTGGCTCGTTGTCTTTAAACCAGAGTAGGCCAAGGGAAGTCCCCTTTCCTCTCACCAATCCAGTGCTAACCAATGTCAGCAGGTTCCCTCCTGCTCTGGGTCTTGTGAGAAGATGTGCAGGGCCACCATTGCGATAGGCCAGGTACTGGTACCAGGCGCGGCCTACCTGTTCTCTAACCAGAGATAAGAGGGAGCCCCCTTGGCTGCCAGGAAGCACCCAGCGGTGTCACATGACGTGCATTACTTGACCCCGCAGTAGTAGTAGATACACTGGTGCTTCTTCAGGCCCAACATGCTGAGTCTGAGCGCCAGGATATGGCGTCATTTCCTGAGACGTAGTGCGTGAGGACCTTGAGGGAGCTGCCTGCCCCCTCCTGAGCTGACAAATGTAGGTGTGTGTGAGCATACTTACACTAACATGCACACACAGTAAAATACATACAAACTAACATATGTAACTACACACAGATACATTAACATATTTTCACACACATGCATACTAGCATACACTACAGTAACATACTTACACAAATACAGTAACATACTGTGATCCTGCACCCACACAGGGTACCAAACAGCACGGTCCTCTAGGGTATTAAAGCCACATCTCAGTTAGGTAATCAACCACCATTTATTTGTAGTCCACGTATGCAGATATATACAGAATTTCATAGTACACAAATTCCCTACAAACAAAAGCCTAGCTCGTCTGAGCGCATACTAACATATAACTCCCTCACTACTCAGGGTCTAAAACTAAACAAAACGTAATCCCACCAACCTTTTTGATGGTCTTTTTTGTGCATAGCAAGCCCTGCTGCATCCAAACAAACTCTCTCTCCTCTCTCTCTGTCCAACAGGTCAGGTTATCTTGCAGTCAGTGCAGCTAATTACTTGCAGCTGACCAGTGCATTGGAGTCAGCTTAAACTCCTGGCCTGGATCCTGTGTCACTCCAGGTGCATGTAAACTGCGGGGTGGAGCACCAGCCTGCCCTATATGTCATACAAAACCCTGCCAAATCGAGGAGGAATGTATACCCCTTCCACAACAACACCCCGCACCTTGTTACAATACTTACATACATACAGTAACATACTTACCCACACACAGTAACATACTTACCCACACACAGTAACATACTTACATACATACAGTAACATACATACATACATACAGTAACATACTTACCCACACACAGATTAACATACAAACATACAGTAACATACTTGCACACATATAGTAACATACTTATACACACTTTTGCCTGTAACTCTGATCGTTGTTTCCCGTTTAGAGATTCCATCTCCCTCTGTTCATGACTCTCGTCCATCTCCTGATGATCTTCCTGTTGTCGGCCCTCAGCAGGGAACTGATGGCGTGTTACAGCGGCCGCGCAAGGGTCACCCTGACATGGTCCGACTACCTCAAAAAAGTGGCCCCCACAGGTATTTCGTCTCCATGCCATTTCTGTTGGGTTACTGTTTTGGATAAATGTGTTAACAGCGAACTTAATTGAGAAAAGCTTTAGGAGAACAATACCCTATTTGATTACCCGAATCCCTTTGTTTACATGTCATGTGCCAATATACATATTGGTAACCCTGGAGAATAGCATTAGAGGAAGGGCCATATAACATATATATCTAAAAAACTCTCATACCCAGTGTACATCAGTATAATCAACATGCTAGAAAATGAAACATGCCACCAGCCACGTGGAATTAGATGCCAGCCTTCTTCAGATTAGAGAGTCTTCCGGTCTGAAACATCTCTGCAGGGCTCTAAACTCTTGTCCCCTTTATTTTGATGGCACCTTAGCCTGTCTTGGCAATGCATGGCAGGAATGGACCAGGAGTACAAATCGGTCACTTTTAGTGGCCACGCGCTACGGTCTTCCATTGCCTGGCTAGGTTCTTGCAGCTCGTGTCCAGCAGATGACCGCACAGACGGATTTAAGAATGTAGGGTAACCAAAGGCACAGAGGACACCAGACCCGATACATTGGGGATTCTGGTTCCAGCCAATAAGGGAGAATGTGTTCAGAGCCATTGAATTCAAGTTCTGCGTCCTGGTGGACCCCACATAGCCAGCTGGCAGAAATCTGGAATAAGCTGCCAGGGAAATCAGTGTTTGGTTTAAAGAAGTACTGCTTTCCTAGAAAGATAAATTGGACGTGACTGTCCCTGTTTGACCCGTCATGGTTTTGAACTATAATTTCTAGAGTGAATTTCACATAACTTCACAAAATTACAGGTTCCGGCATCATTATTTTTAAGTGTTGCAAATGATCGACTTGGTGGCCGTCAGACATGCATAGCGGTTCTTATAATATGCTGTGAGGACAACAAGCCAATGCCGACCTTTAGGAGGACCAAGCTGGCGTTTATAATGACTATAACTCTGCTTTTTGAGATTTCATTCCTTAAAGAAACCTTTTTTGTATGGTTTACATAAAAGTTCTACATTTCAGAGGCCCTCAATACGTCTTGTTCCAAAATGAGCTTAGGTTGCTTTCCAAAAGTAGACATTGACAAGGTAGAGGCATAGAATTAATTCCCATGGAAGCCATTGTATTCTATGAGTTATCTAGAGACGTTCTTGTTTTCAACATGTATAACAGTTGAAGTATTGCTTTGTCGATGTATTGCTTGATGACTCCCAGGCAAGGTTATTAATAAGAGATTAATAAATGCTGGGATGGAGTAAGATTGTTTGGGGGTTATGGGGTAAAATGATAGCCCCATGGCATCCGCTTATCTTGTGTGTTTTTCAGCTTTGGCCACAGCCCTGGACATTGGACTTTCCAACTGGAGCTTCTTGTACATCACTGTGTCTCTGTGAGTAGAGCGAGAGGGCAACTGGGGCTAGTAGGCTTACTTCTGAGTTCTTTTGCTGGAACTTTATCATGGACAGCGTCTGACCAATACCAAAATGCATCTTCGCGTCTTTTGTTCCAGGTACACCATGACAAAGTCTTCAGCTGTCCTCTTCATCCTGTTCTTCTCCCTGTTGTTTAAGCTGGAGGAACCGGTGAGTTGTAAGAGCAAGAAAGGTAGTATAGTAAGTTTAAACCACATGCGAGGCGAGATGTGGCTTTAAATCATATGAAAAGTTAATGGGGGATTCATCAACTACGATTTATTCGCTTCTTTCTACTTTGTGACCTAGAATCTGTGCCTCTAGGCAACACAACTGCACTTTTTAATCAAGTTCTAATGTATTCGCTGTATTCAGCGCGCCTGGATTTCATGAAATATTCATTGCGGATTAATGAGTTTATATAGTTATGAGCTTTAATTAAGATAAACATACATAAGATGTCACTTACCGTGGACGTGATGGCTGGACATAGGCCCAGTGTGACCGTCCCTTTAAATATAAGCTATTCCTAATGCAGAATTGCACAAATGATTTGAGTACAGTGTTGTACGCAATCATTGCCATCGTGTTCAGTCTCTGCTTTAGCATAAGGGCTGCTGTAGGTTGTGGCGCAAGATATATCCGCCTTTCCAGTAAATGTTTCTAATTTTTCCCCGCAGATACATTCTACTTCCTTGTTTACCGCTGTCCTGAAATGTACTTACTCTGATTAAAAGTCTATTATCCACCCCTAATGCAAATAGCACACGTTTCTCCTCATTCAAGGATTAATGAATATATTTGCTGACCCCCGCATAAATTGGGGCTTTATGTGAAAAAGTTTAATGATTTGTACATAAACAATAGACTTTAATTAGGTAGTAGAATAATATTGTCTAATTTTACTTAAATGTACACAAATATACCCCTAATGCTATTACATTATGGGTTGCTTTGCCAATGCTTCCTTGTTCCATATACAGAGGAGGTAAGGGGGATCTCATATTGTCGGTGACAGACCTGGATGTATTCTGGGAGCCAGGTAGCCATTGCGTCTATAATTTTAGAGCCAGCTCATAATGTTTCTTCCTCTTTCATATCAGTAGAATAGGAATCTATACCTTGGCTCTTATTTTGGCTTCCTGAAATAGATTATGGCCACCTGACCATGCGTGGTTCTTTTGTGTTGCATGACCTGTTCCTGCCACCGATCCACTGCCTCCTGCCGTCAGTCGTACTGGGATTGCATTCTGGGGCATTAGGAAAATTCTGGTTGAGCTCCCCCCTAACATTTGCCAAGCTCTTTGACCCAGGAGTATTTTAGTTTTAAATGCTGTCCTCCACCCCAGGGAATCAGAGAATTACTTGGAATTATTTCAAAACCAATGACGCCTAAACGTGTAGGTTTGATGACTTTGAGTTTCCTTCATGCTAGGCTGATATGGCGATCTCGTATCAATCTAATAGACCCAAACAAGTTCACAGTTTTTATATTCTTATAAAGAATATCTATTGGTGTCTAATAATTACAACTGTTCATACTAGTGTGACATTTTTTGCAGGCACTTGATATATCAACATACCAGACAATACCCAACAACAATAAGGCTCCTATTTACATTGTTGCTAGTATGATTTCTACATTTCCTCAAACTAGCCGAGGCTTTTTTCCACTATTTTAGGACTATGTTCATACCTTCTGCTAAGATGATACAGTTTGTAAACTTCCCTTAGTATGTATCGCATTTGTTTGTGGTATAGAGATGTTTTTTTATGTATTAATTAGCTGTAAACGTTGTACTTATTTGAAGATGACACGGCTGAGTTCCTCATGTTGCTTGGTCTTCCACAGAGACCCGGACTAATCCTAGTGGTCCTGCTGATATCAGGAGGACTCTTCATGTTCACGTTCAAGTCAACGCAGTTTGACACCAGGGGTTTCTTACTAGTTCTAGCTGCTTCTTGCCTTGGTGGTGTCAGGTGGACCCTCACCCAGATCATCATGCAGAAGGCAGAGCTTGGTGAGTATGCCAAAGAATACTTCTTACGATAGAAGATATGAAGCTTTTCAGCAGACACAGGGTGACAAAGCTGGGAGAGATGATGTTTGTAGAAATATGCTCAGCTACGTCCACACCAACCAGCCTTTTTTTTGATCCATCGTCTAGGTTTGCAGAACCCAATAGATACGATGTACCACTTGCAGCCGGTCATGTTCCTCAGCCTTTTCCCTCTATTCGTTGGCATTGAAGGTAAAAACCCTAATAAGTTGTTTTGTTGGGAGTTATTTCAAATGTGTCCTTGGTTTGGTTGTAGTTGCGGCTGAGCTGTTTTATGGATCAATAATCAAGTCATGGTAGGTGGTGATAGTTGAATAAGAGGCCAGTAATGGATCTTCTTGTCAACTAAGCTATAATCAGATGTAGCCACTGTTCAACATATCAACAGCTCAGTTGTAATTGATCACAAACATTAGAAACGTCTGAGATGTGATTGGCTTTTATACATCCGCTGTCCCACCAGGTCTTCATGTGTCGACATCAGAGCAGCTGTTTCGTTACCACGATGTTAATCGACTGCTGGTTCTTCTGAGTGCTCTCTGTGCCGGGGGATTGCTTGCATTTGGACTGGGATACTCAGAGTTCCTCTTAGTGTCCAGGACATCAAGTCTTACCCTTTCCATCGCGGGCATATTTAAGGTAATATATTCAACTACCGACTTCCCAGAAGGTACTTTTACGTGGAAATATATATTCTGCCGGAATTCCTTGTTGAAAGTGAATTTAATAAAGTAAAATTTTTATTAGTAAACTCTGCTGGGATCCTGTGATCCTACCACCTGTTTATAAAGTTAAGTAAATATCAGGTGTACATCTCTCCCAGGCGATGGGGCGGAATTGTCTTATTCATTAAGCACGTATACAAACAATGAAAAAATCTTCACTTTTCTATATGTACAGGAGCTCTGTATTTTGCTGTTGGCGACACAGTTACTGGGCGATGAGATGAGTCTTCTGAATTGGTTGGGCTTTGCAGTCTGCGTTTTGGGTATTGGTCTTCATATTGCTCTAAAGACAAGTCATGCCAGAGGTAATATATATCTATATAAATATATACCAAGCATTTTAGCAAGTGTGCGCATATGGGCAGGGGCTCAAACACATAACACAGTGATGGTGGTTGAAAATACCGATCAATTTCTTTTGCATTCCTCATTCATGCAAAATAAGGCAAAACAAAAAAAGAAGTGGAAATTCGTATTGTTGCAGTACTGGACAGCTCATGTAGGACCAACAGCGCATGTTGGTATGCTTTTTATACCCAGCGTATGTAGCATTTACCAAGAGGTCTTTTGTTCTCTTTTTGTTGCTTTATATTTGGAGGTAAACTTTATGTGCTTTATACATAATAGAAAACAAAATATAAATAAATAAATAATAGAAAAGTTCTTTCCAGCTTTTTTTCAAAGAAAGAAAAAAAATATTATTCCAGGATGCAAATGGAATCTTCCCCTAATGTTCATTTTAAGATAAATCAGATAATTCATTTGTGGTAAGGGTATTCCATGATGTTTGTTCCTTACTGTAAATGTAAAGTTTTTCAAACCATCAGTCCTTGCAGTAACATAGAATACCTTCCACCTAAAGAAAGATTATTTTATATATAATATATATATTAATATAATATATTAATATATATACCACATTTGCTCTATTCTAAGACAAGGTTTTTTCAGAGCAAACGCTCTGAAAAATAACCATCGTCTTATAATCAGACCTCACATAGAGGTCTGACTACAAGACTAAGTAAGATCCAGTTCCTCCGCAGTGCTGCAGGGGACCTGGATCCTTCTCTCTGGCAACTGGTGGAGATCTTTGCGATGCGAGACAACCTCCCCTGCTCCCGGAGCTTCTGTGACGGAGCGCTGGCATCACATGATCTTCCAGTGCTCATTCATAGAAGCATCGCACAGACCTCCACTGGCTGCCCCCACTACACACCAAGGAACCTGAAGCACGGGGGACAGGTCTAGGGAAGCATCGGTAAGTCGGGGGAGGGTAAGAGTGGCATATGGAGTGGCATATAGAGGTGTATAAGGCATATCTGGGGGCAGATGTCTGTAACAGGTTGGCAAAGGAAATAAAAACAAAAAAATGAATTTTTCTCAATCATACTTTTTATTACATATGAATTAATAATTACTGGTAAAAATGTTTCCTATACATATCCTTAACATATATATATAGAAACTATAGAACATGATAAAGTTTCTGACTTCTTGCCATGAGTTGGTATTTTTCAGCCTATTTATTTTGTTCCTTGGCTTCCTCCAGCAGTAGACAACCACAAGCCACATCGAGTTGGGCTAAGCACAGATACGGAGCTGCTGTTGATGGGACGTGATGATGAAGAAGAGGAAGAGACATGACTGTTGTAGTAGAAAGTAAAAGAATGGTGTGGGATTCAGGCATGGACCTCACTTTGAGGAAGAATCTCTGACATCCTGAGAGGGTAAAATACGAGCAACTTACAGAGCGTGAGACCTCTCTCTCCACCATTAAACGGGAGGATTAAAGAGAAGGTACAGGTCTCCCCTTAAGGAAAATCTGCCTCCTTGAACCTGCTAAGTTTCGCACAGCACCAAACATCTGCTGCTCTGTATCATGGACACTCGCCCACTCGGTTCTAGAGCTAGAAGACAGATATTGCCTTGTCCCTGATTAAAGGTATAGACTTACATCCCCTTTAACCTTGTTGGCCAGGGGTCCAATAATGAATGCTATATTTCCCAGAGGAAGAGTCTGGTCCCTACTGTGAATGTCGACACTGAACTTGTGAGAGGTTTACAAATTTTGTCAGAGCCAGATAGCTGGAAGCACTAAATAAAAAATGTATTTTTGATAGGGTTTCACAGCAGACATGCAGGAACCAGGAAAGTATGATTTACAGATTATGAAAATTATAACCTTGTAAGATGCCCAGAAAGCACTCATGGCAAACATTGGCAATAAAAAGGAAAACATGAAATGTTACTCTGTGTATTTACTCAGAGGCACAAGCACCTCAAGAACAAAGCTGCTTGGATTGTCTGTCGATTTAATTTTAAGTTCCCTTCTGAAGTTCAAATAATTACATCTCTCATCAGACATCCAACTATAAGGGCATCAACCGGCTTGATCAGTGAAAAGGCTCGTGTCCGTGCAGTTTGTTTTTTCAGTTCGCTTTGCCCAACAAAGAACATCAATAAAGTATTATTGGTGGCCTCACTTATTGGCCACTGACCATATTTTCGTTAAATTAGTTTAAATAACACCTGCAGATTCCCCAAGTCTGATCGTGGTGTGAGTACCAGGCCTCATCCAGCAGAAGTATTGAAGACAAAATGAATGCAGTAATGAACGTATAATGTGACAAAGCAGTCGATACTGCAGGACACCAAACCAATACGGGAAGCACCACATCATGAGTCTAAATGTGGACAATCATGGAGGATGGGATGGGGATGGGATGGGGATGGGCATGGGGACTGAACAGCAGAACCTTAAAAACATCAAGCATAGTATAAACAAGAACAAAGATGGAACAGGGCCAGGAATACATTTTTTTAATGTAACAATTATTGCATTTTCAGTGTATATGAAATACCAAGGGGTACAGAAATCAAAGCAGGGGAGACCAATGGGAAGATACGGTCTAGATACATAGGAATACAACCAATTGTACACCATATCCAAGGAGATCAGATTCTTAAAATATATGAAAAACAAACCTCTTGACTATCCCCCATTCACCACCCTATAAAATAAAATATACAAGCTAAAACATCATAAATAGAAAAAAGATGAAATGAGAAATAATGGATGGAAATAAAATATATTTTAAAGGAAAGGAAAAAAAAATCGTATTGGAGGAATACATTTAAAAAGATAAAGCAAGCAGTGAATTTGGGCTAGGCGTGTGGCAGTGAGACTGCTGGAAAAGAGTGATGGAACTAGCTGGTGATAAAATAAATATTCCCTCACCCCAAACAAAAAAAAGACGATGGTGGTGGGGGTCCTCTCAAGTCAAAGCTGTAATTCTTTAAGCCATTATTGTGAAAGTAAAACACAGGGGTTCTGTCTCTCTCTGTCTCTCTCCTTGTTATGAAATAATCTCCAACAAGCATAATGAAGGTTTACGCTTTATAAAACGGCATTTAGAGTTATTTTTATAAACAAGTCAGATTTAGAGATTTCTCTCCCACGCACCTATTCTCCAGGTGATCGCATTCTGCTATCTTCCTGAGGGTAAGAGAAGAGGGTAGTTTTAAAGACAAGAACCAACGTGAGTAATAACCCAGGAGCCACCACCACATAACCCATGCCATACCTATAATTTTACAGGAAAGTTGTCCACAGGTGTCCGGGCAACACTTTTGGCCAGGCTTGCATTCTGCGTCATCTACACACGACGGGCCACATTTTCCTAAGGCTCCATCCTCCACTTCAGGACAAGTTGTGTTAGCTGTTCAGAAATAAGGATGTTAGTTTGTTACAAGCCAGTTGACCACAAAAGAAGACTCACCCAGTCTTATAGGCTCCCAAACGCTCATTATCTTTGCCCTCTAATTACCGGTATTCTAGACAATTGAATTTGGAATTCCCATTAGCACCATCAGCAGTGCCTAAGCTGTGGCCATATGGCCATGGTACGTAGACATCTTTCCTTTTCTCATATACGCACTGATCCTTTGCCAGGAGTTCCACCTCTTGTATAACGAATTCAATGTTCTTAATGAAAGTTTTTTCTACATATCTGCTGATCTTTAAAAGCAACAGGACTTTAAACCCTCAAAGACAACTTGTACTTTCCCTACTGTTTTTGTTACAAAGTGTCCATCACAAAGTTTGTGGAAATCACTGGTGTATGCAGTGAGCTATCTGCCTGGAAATATGCTGGTGTCTAACCCTGCCAGGAGCTTACAGGAGAGCTGCATATCTCAACTACCTGATACAATGAGACATCATGTAGAACATGCAGAAGACGCTCACTCTTATAATGCATAGTTATATCAGGGGATTCAAGTGCTTGACATTAGGTTAAAGTTTAACATATCTTTGTTCAGCCATCTATCACACCCTCCCAACAATAAAGGATCTTGTGGCCTGGGGATCACTTTTTTCCTTGTCACATACACATACATATACATTGTACAGCCAATACACTGTTTTTGCAGCATGCTTACACCTGTTTGGTAGGCCTCGTATTACACATTTGTATTATTTGAGCCTGTGACTAGCTTAGCACACCGACATTTTTTCTTTTCCCTGTTTGCACATACACATTAAAGACGATGTAGTTCTCCAAATAAAGAACATTATTGTTCCAATAATTGGAGGTTCTAATAATACAACAAAACAATGTATCCAAAGCGTAGGCTCGTGTTCCAACGCAACAAGGGCTACTTACAATTTCTATAACAATAGCACAGTATATCTATCTATGTATTTATATATCTATAGATACCGTGTATGCACATATATAAACACACCATATAGCATTCCAGTTTCCCAAATGCATTTCTGTAGCCCAAACCAAATGGTCCTGATGGCCTTCCACTTAAAACCCAACTCATGATTTCCCAACAACAGAACCAACAACCTACTTCTACCACTACAATCACGTTGCCTAATAGACAAATGTAACCTCCTATTTCTAAGCTCTTTCTCCTGACTCACATCTTTTAGCCACATTTCCATTTTGCCAACTCCTGACTCATTTCTCTGTGTTATTATTTACCTGTAGTCTGTGCTTTTCCCCTTTCCACACACAGGGAGAGCGACAGTAGGAGCGAGATAAAGTGTGCTGTCTTCATGTTGCTGCACTGAGCTGCCTCTGATTTGGAACAGGGTTTTATGCATCCAGGAAAGAAGAAATGTCACCTCCTCCTACTTAAGCGTTATCCATTGTTGGCACACAGGAACATTCAGGAGATCTGAAACAATGACGAATGTGTAGTCACATCGTGTTGAGATGTGTGGCAGGAGTTTATATTAATTCATTATTGTTCATAAACAACAGTTATTCATTAACTAAGCATTATTTCATTCATTCACTTACACATACATATATATACATATATATATATATATATATATATATATATATATATATATATATATACATACACACACACACACACACACCGGTATATAGGTAAAAAGTGTAAAATAGCAATTTTGCAACTGATATTTGTGTTTTTTTCAATCGACATATTAAACTACTCGGAAAATACCATTGGAGTGTGAGAAGATCTTAAGAGCCCATTTCTTACTAGTGCTCTCCTTACTCCTGTTCCAGGTTGTAATCTTTACCAGCTCACCCAAAGTAGCAGCGGTAGTAACTACCACGAGCAAATGAGTATACAAGCACTCCCTACTTACATCTAGGTTCATCAATGAACCCACCAGCACCCAGTTCATGTAGCCAGATCAGATGCCTCCTACTAGACATCTTAGGTTGCCAGCCTTAATGGACACGTTGTGTTTTTAACTTAACACAAAGCTGTTTTATAGAGATGTACTTAACACAATGGAGTTTAATGACCAAAGGGTGAGTTATGCTTCGGCTCTTTGACTTTACTGTACATTATGAAGCTCCAACTCTTCTGCTGGCCCTGTGTAATGTATAGTTAAGTGACACTTCTCTAAAATGTCCTCACCCATTTAATTATGCAATATAAAGGGCCAGCTCAGCCCTTTCTAGAGAATCTTGCATCTGACAGATGATGAATTCTTCTTTGAATTGTGACAAGAGTGCTTGACCTCATTTCCCACACACCCCACCCCAGAGTTCTGAGAATGTCATAAAACAAAACGCGTGTCCATTGTTTAGATACCAGGCAGCGGGCACATCACAGGGATGGTAGTAATTGTGTTACTGGTGAGTTATTCACGTGTTTGTGACCTACCAATACCTTTAAAGTGACTTCAAACAAGATATTATGTGTAATGTAACTACAATTATTTTCTAGCATTACTGAGGACGTGCATTTCATTAACTAGGACCGGACTGGGGATAATGAGATGGCCCTGGCACTTGGAGCTGCAGGTCGGGTGAGTATGGAGCTATGCCAGGCAGTGGACAACCAGGAACCTGCCTAGTGTGCCAGGACTGACCATTCTAGATTCCTAGGAGGGACGTCAGGGCAGGAAAGAGAGACCGAGGATTTTAAATCCTCTAAGAAGTGGGGAATATGTGAGATCGTAATTAGAATGGTTTGGGTTTGGTAATTAGAAAGGAAACGTTCACAGTAGGTCATATAGTGTCTGGTATTCCAGATTTGGTTAACTAGTAACTAATTATATAGGATTGGAGTTGGCAATGAGCGAGTGATTATATGGTAGATGTGTAATTAAAGTTATGGTCGTGATAAGATTATTGGACCGATATAATCCAGTTACACACTTTCAGGTAAGCGGGGATTATTTTCACACTATTGTTAAACGTGATCATTTTACATACCTATTACCAGATGTAGTCAGAGTTGGCAATCCATGCATAATATTTAGTTACTTGTAATACTGGGTTTTATACCCAGAAATTAATCTGTAAAGAGGTAGTATTATAGTTGGTAATTAGCACTTGTTAATTAGTGTAGTATATCTAGAAAACCAACCTTGATAACCAGCACATTAGCAGCTATGCTCTGTAAAACTTACTAGGAAGAGCCCTTCATAAAAATCTCAACATCAGTAGGGATTTACTAATCTGAGTGGGAACTTGGAGTTACTCTTTTGACTTACTGACTTCAGGATGTTTTCTTCGCCTTGATCTCCTGGTACAGCTAGGAGGTGCTGTACTATACACTCCTTCACTAATATTATATTAATATAGATCTATATTATACATTTCATAAATAAAATGTGCATCCCTTTGTTATGCTATAGCTAAATCTCTAAGATGAGATAAGGATGCTGTATTTCCTCCTACTTTAATTGTTTAAATGTTGGTGAGTCAGCATTGCAAACTGTGAGTAAGCCCATACATCATATTACTTCATCACAAATTGCACAACCAATGGGGCTGCCAGGAGCCAAAGGATTGAATGGTGTGTCTTCGTGATGGCAATAGAGTGTGTGGGGGTTTTGACTAAGACAGGGAAGACTGTTCACGTCCCCAATAACAGCGATTTTGAGATGGCTTCCCAATGCCAAAGTTAACCAGCAGCAAGATGAATGTATATTTTTGGCACAGAAAAGAAGACCAAGGATTTACCAGCATGAGGGCACACAGAAGAAGACCTGGCTTTGTTGATTGCAAATGGAGGGGTGAAGGGGGACCTCAAATGACCTTGCATCTGTAGGTTACATTAAACAGCAGAAGCAGGAGTTGAGATCTTTGAGACCAATTTAAGTTTGATTTTAAGTCTCTTGCATCTGAACAAAGTAAGAATCTCCAAAAATGTGTGACCGAACCAGCAGAGTGGAAAATAAGCGTGATGGGTTTGTGGATGCCCATAATGGGTTAGTCAACACTCTTGACAAGCTCTCAGATGAAATTTGAAGACTTGGAAGACATGTCACGCAGAAACAACTTGAGAATTTACTTGAATCAGTCACATCTATGCAACATGGGTTCCTAGATGTAAAGTTTATATCTATCCTGAGAGACATTGCCCAAAATATTATAATAAATATGTTTCAAGGCCCTCCCAAACCTAAAAATGTCAAAGGAGATATCATCATGCCATGCAAAAACTACATCTCAATTAGCTTAATTGCCTGTTAATCTATCAAGATTCATTGACATGACACTGGTGGTCGGACAAAATGGCATCCAGTACAGATGAGGCCATGAAACCAGTTCTACAGAAGACAGATGGAGTTTTGAGATTTTAATCCAAAATCACCACCAGAAAAGGGAAAGTCTCTCAGAAAGAAACTTAAGCAAGTTGCTGGAGAGTGGACTTGGATGTCTTCTCAAAGCTTCTGGCAGGCAAGGCTATACTTAGGAGCTTTATTACGACCTACTACTCGTAAACTTTCTCCACAAATTAAAAGCGCTTAGACTGCAAAATAAAACTACACAACTAATGACAAACAGGAACTCAAGCAACTGCAGTTGCGAAATAAATTAGCCTAGAGGATGCTTAAACCAATTTCCTTTTCCCAAGCACACAAGGCTTATACCAAGCTGGCCAAAAATACTACACCCTAGAGAAGAAAAACAAAATATTTCTCATTTATCCTCCCAAGGTGAGCTAAGAATTCACAGGCATAGTTCTCGAGTACCTTCGGCTCACATACTTAAGGTTCCTGTCCAAGGCTTAATCAGTATTTATTTAGCCTACATTTTGGCTCTTGAGAACACAGTAGCTTTTAAGAGCTTCAAAGGTGAAGGAAGCAAACATTTGTCTTCTTTGTTGACAACATTCTAATCATTTATCTAACCTGCCGCACAGGTGCCTCATTAATGGTGGCTTTACATTTCTTGAAAGTCTTGGTGGCTTAAATGCAGCGCCGTCCCATTGATTCAGCTGCTTGGTAAGGAATATAGCCATGATAAATCAGACAGGACTCTCTAAACTTGGGGTACTTTGACGTAGTGGCGGTGAGGCAATATTTGGCCATAAAGTGCGACGGAATCCCAAACATTTATGCTCAGATAGGTGCTTTCCATAGTTTTTGCTGGGTGTGCGCTGATCTCTTGCTTTGTTTTGTGTACATGTTGGCCATTTCAGCAGCACCCCTGAATCTTAGTAAGATTCCTGACCTAAAGTATCCCTGTAAAATACCTATACATGCTAAGATGGGGGGGCTTTCAGTCCATCACTAAAGAAGAGTGGGAACAACCAATATCCAAGCCAATAAATCTTTACATGAACATTCTACACGTTTCTGATTAGGTGGTGCTTGGCTCCACAACACACTCATGTTGGAGAGGTTACTCGGACACAGGTTCACTGTTTATTACGTGGAGACTTTGCCCCAAATTCCACAACTTATGGGAAGCCACCTTTGATTTCATTACTAGGAGGAATAAGTGATTTAAGGAGTCTTCCCGGATTATGTTCCATTGAATATTTATTTTGCGTGGTGGCCAGAGGGACCAAATACTTCCATTGGCAGATCAGGTCCTGCGGTCTACATCCCCAGACGGATACCCTCAATCTCGCTCTGCCTTTATATAATAATTTGTACCACCCTCGTCATATAACAAACTCTAATCAACACGCTTCATGTCATGAAGCCTTACCAAAGATGTATGTAGCATGTGCAATTGTTGGTACCAAAAATAATAAAATAATCATAAAAATAGAAACGAACTGTCAACCTGTGACCTTTTTAAATCATTTACTGCATGAAATGTCGTTAGGGCGCAAAGGTTGCTCTTTCTGTACCGTAACAAAGTCAAAAGGTGTAAGCAGGACCCGACTGGGTCACTTTAACCATTTCAATGCTGGGGGCTGAGACACATCTCCTGACGGCTGAAACATTGGGCAGTATCTCTCATCGCACGTTACCATTTGCAGTATAATAACTCTTAGTAAGGTGTGTGAAGCTTCATGAGTTTAATAGTGAACTGTGCACACTGTGACGACAATAACTTTGCATAAACTTATCAAATAACAGAAGCAGAAAACCATAACAGGAAGTTTTCTTTCAGCCTCTAATTAATGGTTATTTAATAAGGATCATATTTTGTAACTGGACCAGCCAGGCAAGTTTAGATTATAACTTTTGTCAGGTCCTTCAATTCATATCATATAATCTATGGACCTCGCCCTGTAATCAACACGTGTAGCGTTGCAAGAATATAATATGCATGCTGAGTGAATTAATTACCGTATTTGCTCGATTATAAGACGAGGTTTTTTTCAGAGCAAATGCTCTGAAAAATACCCCTCGTCTTGTAATCGGGGTCGTCTTCTAATCAGACCTCAAATGAGGTCTGACTATTAGACTAAGATCCAGATCCCCCGCATCGCTGCAGGGGACCTGGATCCTCCTGTATGGTAACCTCAGCTGCTGCCGGCGTCTATCACCGAGCACCGGTGAAAGTGCCAGCAGCAGCCGAGGTTGCATAAGCGCATACCTTCCTGCTCCCGGGATAGCCCGCCCACTGCGGGGAAGAAGAGCCGGTTGGGGAGATTCCTCCAGAAGCAGGACCGGAACCCGGCGGTACTGCGCTGTCCCAAAGCAGACCTCTTCAATTTTCTGGAGGAGGTGGGGCCTAGCAGGGTCACATAGCGTCATGCTGTAATCCCGTGGGAGCTGCAGCAAGCGCCTGCTGAGGCATCGCGGTGAGTGAAGTGTCTGAGTGGGTAGGTAAGTGTCTGGGTGGGTAGGTAAGTGTCTGAGTGGGTAGGTAAGTGTAAGTGTCTGGGTGGGTAGGTAAGTGGGTAAGTGTAAGTGTCTCAGTAAGTGTCTAGGTGGGTAGGGAAGTGTCTGGGTGGGTAGGTAAGTGTCTGGGTGGGTATATTAGTGTCTGGGTATGTAAGTGTCCCCCTATATGCCACTCTGTCCCATGATATGCCTTTTAACCCCCTATATGCCAGAGTGGCATATAGGGGGTGAAAAGGCATTTCATGGGACAGAGTGGCATATAGGAGGGTATAAGGCATGCCTGGGAGGCAGATGTGCATAACTGGAGGGCAGGTTGAAATTAAAAACAAATAGTTTACATGAATTATTATTTATTTACTAGTAAAACTTTTTTCCTATAGGGTCGTCTTATAATCAGGCTTTTTCTTTTTTTCCTAAATTAATATTCAGATTTTGGGGGGTCGTCTTATAATCGAGCAAATACGGTATTTAAGATAAAAAAATTTTTTTCCCATATATGTTATACACATAGTAGGGGCTGTCCCTAATGGAGGGGTGGGCCCAGGGGGGCTTTTGCGGGCCACCGATTGGAAACATAATGTAACCACTACACCTTTTCTGCAACTCCTATTCCCTTTTATATGCATTTTATAGTACATACTATTTAATAAATACAGTAATTATAGTTTGCCCTATAAACCTATGCCTCGCTGTTTTTCAATATGCATGCTTTTGGCTTCCCTCCTCATATCAAAGCAGGGACGTTTGTATTAGGGGAAGCCTGCGGTAGTATCCAGATGTCCCCGTGTCTGCAGTCTCCTGTGTAGCTGGAAAGGGCAGATAAATATGCACTGCACCGGTCCAGGTCACATGGGCCCTTTCTAAACTATTGTGAACGGCAAGGGGAGACAGGAATGTATCAGAGTCATAGTGAAACCGAGGCTGCTGGAGAGGTGAGAGGTAAGTGGGGGCGGCGGTATGTACATATATTATATATATGTGCATGTGAGCATGGCTGTGTAATTGTGTGTGTATGAGTATGTGTGAGCATGGATGTGTAGTTGTGTGTGTGAGCATGGATGTGTCGTTGTGTGTGTGAGCATGGATGTGTAACTGGGGTGAGATGGAGTGTGTTAGAATGAATGTGCGTGTGTGTTAGGGAGTATGAGTAAGTGTGTGTAATTTGTATAAGAGTGTATGTTGGGGGCAGGGCAAAGAAGGCACAGACAACTTGTTTGGGGGCAAAGGTGGCACAGATAAGCTGTTTGGGGGCACTGACAAGCTGGGGCAAAGATGGTACAAACAGGCTGTTTGGGGGTTAGAATGGCACTGATAAGCTGTTTAGGGCAAAGGTGAAAACGTGGCTTGGTGAAGTTGGGGGGCCACGGGACAATTTTCCTAGCCCTGGATGCAGATGTCCTTTTAACATTTACAATGGAATGTGTAGCCTGCTACCGTATATACAATGCAAAGATGGTGTTTTCTTATACCTTTTGTTAAGATGAGTACTTACCCAACTGTCTGATCTCTGCAGCTTATCGGGTCCTAGGCTGGCAAGCATCTCCTTCCTCACTGCATCAGATGGATGATGTTCAGGAATCTTGATCCGACTACTGGTGGAGGTCCTCTGCTGACACCTAGTAGCAAATGTTTGGTATTGCATGCAGGCACATGTGTGGAGAAAAAAAAAAGTGTTTGGAGCCTTTCCTAATTGCTCATACTCATCACCTTTACGTTGCCACCAGTCTGAACCCCCTTACAGTGAGAAGACCCATCAATGATGATTGCACCATACAAACTTTCATACCTCCCAACATTTCATAATGTGAAAGAGGGTCACTGATACAAGCAATTGCACTTTACAATGTCACGCTCACATCACCACTTAAAACACACTTCGTTTTTGTCAGCACATGCATATTAAAAATAACCAACACATTGAATTACACACACATATACACATACACTGCCCTTACACACACACATATACACTGCCCTTACACACACACACACACACACACACTGCCCTTACACAGGCTATGCAGACACACACACACCCGCAGCTGCACCTGAGGTGAGTACGGATCTCGCCTCACCCTTCCCACAAGGCGCGACAGAGACCCAAAATCGGGACTTTCCCACCTAAATAGGGACAGTTGGGGGGCATGGCGGAGTTGGACAAGGCCCGTTTCAGGCCGACTGCACTCTCCAGGATGTTGAGCACCTAGGGTTGTGCGGCCACACACCATAACTGCCCCTAAATTAACCCTAAAGACCCCATTAACCATAACTGCCCCTAAATTAACCCCCACCTCCCTTAACTTTCAGCAGCCCAAATATTAATTTTATACTTACTGTTAGAGGAGTTTCTAAGCAGTGTGGATGCTATAAGGAAAGGGGCGGGGCCAACCATCAGTGTGACTGCAGGGAGGGACTGGGAAGCAGAAATGTATTAGCCCCGCCTCTCCACTCGCATCAGTCACTGGGGAGGGCGGGGAGACTCCAGGTTGGGCGGCGAGTATGTTGGCTGGGAGAAGACAGCTGGGAACAACCACAGGGAATTCTGGGTAGGCGAATGCAAATAAGGTCAACAATGATCACCTTTTGCCTCTATATCCACTGTATACATGGGTCCCTTTAAGGTAAACACCCACTGTGCAAGACAGCCTTTAGACAGAACCCGGGTTAAGAGGTGCAGTAGACAGATCACCACTCATGGACAGCTGTTTCGTCCTTAATGGGACTTGTCATCATGAGGTTGTGATACTGGCTTACTATTTGAGGTTTGGAGCAGCACAAGAGATATCAATAACAAAAGCTATGGAGGGTAAAGGTGATGGAAAACCCTTCTACCTAAAATTAAGGGGTAGAAGAAGCATGGTTCAGTCCATTTATAAAGTGGATATAGAGGCAAAAGGTGATCATTGTGGACCTTATTTGCATTTGCCTACCCAGAATCCCTTGTGGTTGCGGCAGCACCATGAGATTTCTGGGGGAAAAACAAGCCTTCTGGCTTTTCTGGTAGATGCGGATGAGTGTTTAATAATGCTTCTACTATTCATAAAGTTGAAATAGAAAATCCATATAAAACGAATGAGCTTAAATAAATCCGAATTACCCCAACTTTTGTTTTTTTATCAGATCTCTGGCTTGCACAAATAAGAGATGTGCGTTAAAATACATACA
Source organism: Spea bombifrons (assembly GCF_027358695.1). Classification (NCBI taxonomy): domain Eukaryota; kingdom Metazoa; phylum Chordata; class Amphibia; order Anura; family Pelobatidae; genus Spea; species Spea bombifrons. The sequence goes on along the minus strand of NC_071099.1, from coordinate 1,563,368 downwards.
ATTTCAAGAGCTAAACAAATAATACTTTGAATTTGCGTGTGGTGACAATCAACGCTCTTTAGAATCTTTAGATTATTGAGAGATATTGTGAGTGACGTCAGCAAGATGTTAACAGGCACCCCATGTTTCCCATTCTCCTCCTGCTGTTGGGACTTTATGTTAAGTCTTCATTCAGATAAATGTTCTTAAATATTAGGCCTCAAATTCTCCCAACAGTGCATTTTTCTTATTGACCACATACTCATCTTTTTCCAAAGTGTCAGAGCCATAAACGTATAGGAACCTGGCCAAAAAGTAACTGGTCCATGTGAGTGTCATTGGTAGACAAGTATGGTTCTACTGAAAGTATGCAGGGCTATAGCTGTACTCTAATATTTTGACCTCCTTATAGGCAGGCTTTAGTATTCAACCTTATGTTGTAACGGTTTGTACCATCATTGTCAAAAGTCATTGTTATCAACTCCTTGATATTTCTGTGCACGATGTAGAACCAACTTAGTTCTTCTTGTAGCAGACTCACCCTGGGGTTGATCTTTTATAATGTACAGTAATATCTGGAAGTGTAAATGTTAAACTCTCCTAGGTTAGTCTTTGGCCATATCATATCTTCCCGTTGAACAATAAAGCATTCAGTGGACTGGAGGTTGCTTTTCCTCTTCACGCACACCAATGACAGCCCCATTCTCCAAACATAAAACCATCTTAACTTCCAATATAAAAATTAAAATAACTCACCCCGCAGATCATAGGCTTCCTCGTTGTCCTCCAACACAAAGGAGCAGATGTAATTAAAATTACCTTAGAATTTTACCAGATCATTTACCAGTTTTCCAAACACAGAAGTAAGACTGTCAGTGTACCAGCACTCTTTCATTCTGGAACATATAGGAATTCTGGTCCCCTTTGCCAAGTCCCAAGTGGTCTACAGAGCTCTGACACAACTTAATGTTAAATCACTATAATGTATATTTAAAACAAATACATGTGAATGTCCTGCATCTCTTTTTGAAATGTGTTTGTGAAGTAGGCCCAATCAACGGTATTTTGGTAAGTCAGCCATGTTACTCTCCTACAACTTAAAAAATCCCTAATACCCAAGCATTTCGGATGTTATTACCGTACTTAACTAGCCCCCAGAAATCTATGCACTCACACTCCTTTATGCACCCGGCTCGATGCAAGTTTTCATGCAACACTACATTACGAAACCCCATTGACCTTCCATAGCAGGCCTTCCTAAATCAGACCAGTCCTGTTTCAACAATTTAGACCAGCCTGGGTTGGAATCACCTCTGTATTCAGTTATACCTCACATATACAGCCAGATATCACTTTACATTTAATGTGAAATGGGGCTTGCGTGGTCATCCTAGAAGTTGACTATATTGATTTTGTTCCGTGACTCTTTTCCATGTGGGCACACTGAATATTTAACCCCTCTCTTGGGGGTTAAACAAGAGAGTATGGTCCACATGGAAAGGGACTGTGAAGAACACCTGCCACGTCGCAGGACCGATCTCTCCAGTACAGCCGTACAGATGTCCCAAAACTGGACCTCTCCTGCGTTATTTACGACATTTACAGCTACCAAGCGATATGCAGGTCCTTCTACAAGAAAAGCTTAAATCAGAAGAGGCAAACAAAACACAAAGGCATTTTGGGAACTATTTCACAGATCATGATGAACATACCAATCTCGGGTAACTGCACATCCTATAAGAACCAATAACTAAATGATGTACACCTGCTTGTTCCTTTATGGCATACCTCTCAAGTGTCCCTCTTTTATTGACAAGCATGTTGGGCCCCGTCCCTCGATGTCCCTGTTTTCTAGGAGCTCAGAATGTTGCGTATGAGCCCCAAAAATCGAAAAAATGTATAAATCAAGCAGCAGAAAATGCGTTTAAAAATTAAACTTTTTTCTAAACCTAAGTCACTGAAAAGCCTATATCTATACGTCCATAAATGATCTCCGCTCCATAGCCATGCCTCTAATCACACCTCTTTTGGCCATTTGAAATATTTGGAGGTTTGATGTCATATGAGACAAATAATGATCGAAACCAATAAAACAAAGCATGGCCTGTGCTAAGTTTATTATCTTTTTCTGAATACGACCATCTAAAGACTGCAAAGCATAATCATAAATCTTTAATTACAAATAACAAATTTGTTCCCAGCTCCCACATAGCCTGCTGAGTAGTACTCTGGCAAATAGTGACTATAGTGTTCTCTTTGTGCCCATACTGGTTGACAAGAATGCACCTGTGGATGGAAAAGAGAAGAAACCTGATGGTCACGGACTATCACACAAACACCACGTTGAACTAATTTCCATTTGTAAATCAAATACTATTCTGGAACTGATTATTAAATGAGGCGGTGGATACAATCCACTGTGGCAACATAGGAACTGCGATACGCTTGTGATATGCTTTGCACATGAAAGGGCCATCAGGGGACAGAGGGCTTTGGTTTCAAAATGGAGTATGTCCCTCATAAAGAGGTCCACGTGGGAAGCATGGAATTGTGATGTCCAATATATGGCCTCACACAGAAAGAACTTTTACATTCTTTCTGTGTTAGGCCCAATGGTAGAAAGAACCATCAGACACAATGCATGACAAGGTCCTCCAAAGTGGTGGAGTACATCGAGGGAGGTGATGGAAAACGCTGGAGTTTATGGGGATGGAAATACTAATTGGTGGGTGGTCTGGAGAGTAAGATGAAGACAGACACGATTCAGGCAGGGAAAAAGAAGGCAATAACTATAATAGACTGGGTAAAGATAAGAACCTGATATAAATCTACGTTGCTAAATCAGGAACTGAGAAGTGGGACAAAAACATGAAAGTAAAGGTAGAAATCCTTGAACAGATGTCGGAGGGAATTTATTAAGAATATGTATGAAGTATAACATTGTTATTTAGGGAGTTGGTACTTTTAACTGTATGTTGCTATATTTTATAAAGTATTTTAAGAGTGAATTGGGATTTTTCACCCAAGGGTGGATACACTGTTAACGAGATCATAAGATCTCAGATTTGGTGTCGTGTAATAATTAAGCCGCATACATTAGTGCCAATTATTTATTGATTTTAAGGTAAGAGTTAAAAAGGTGGCATGTTAGTAGATGAAATTGAGGGATAAAAAAGGTGAAAATACGCTGAACGATGAAAGATGAATCTGATAAAGGAAGGCTATATTTATAAGAACATACCTTAAATTGGTGGCAAACATGCCTGTCCACAGTTATATGAACAACATTTCTCTTCATCCTGACAGGACTTATCATTGTCACACACTCGGTGACTTCCACCGATGCATACAATATTGGGTGGAGGACATGATTTAGGTTTTTCTTTTCAAAAAGAGAGGTAGACTTTAGTATATTATATATTCCTCCATAAACCCCTATTGATACCCCTACATATACCTGTATTTACACAAAGATATTATTCCCAGGTCATATTATCGCTCCTCATTATACAAACTGCATTTTATCCTTCGCTTACCAGCGCAGGGCAGTTACACACTCGTCTCGGCAATTCTGCGGGCAGCATTTCTCCCCCTCGGGGCAGTTCTTGCAGGAAACAAAACAAATGGGGATATCGGGCTTAGCAGCTGGACAAAAGCCGTCAGGGACTGTAATAAAAATGTTTCATTACACCTCAGCTCACCCACATTTTATTAAAAAAAATCATAACATCTGTTATCAGCAGGAGGGAGACAGAAAAGAACACAAGTGAAGGAGATCTTGAAAGGTGGCGTCTATGAAATCAACCAAAGTATCCCTGGTACCTGGCAGTGGACAGAGCTCTATGCTCCTGGATAGTCTAGGACCACACTTCTATCATATATCTCACCTTCCAACCTTCTATACATCTGATCGAGACAGGGCTGGGGTTAGAGGCATTTGCAGTCTCTTTGTAACTTATTGAAGGTGGCAGTATGTTATCCATATATTAAAGGACCTTGGTTGATTCTACAGCTCAGTGGGCCAGTCTAGGGAGATCCTCTGTTCTCCCCAACTGGTAAATCACCACCACGGCTTACAAGCTTACTGTTGTCCTTAAAAATGGGACTGTTAGGAGATATTATATAGAGAGGGACAGGTACGGACTGGCCATCTGGCACATTGGGCAAATGCCCAGCGGGCCGCTGGACAACAACAAACGATACTCACCCAATCTGCGTCTCCAGTTTTTGTTTATTCTTGTGTATTCTGCCACCTTCCCTCCAGACACCCAAGGTGACTAGCTAATAAGTTTTGTGATTCAATGACTCGTCTTTAATAAAATCCTAAAACGTAGAAACTAGACAACTACCGCTAAAAAAAGCTGCTACGGAACCCAATGGAAATATCTGCACTCAGTAGTGTCTGTTAAGTACACTTAAACTATAAAACAGGTCTAGGAAGGTGTAGGCAAGTTTTAAGGAAATGAATACCCAGTTCAAATATGCAGAGAAATAGTACATATTAACACACTAACCCCTTCATAGCCCCAGATTTGTGTCAGACCGTGGAGCGAAGATTTCATTGAAAGAGAAGTGACTGAACAGATACATGAGACAATGTATATAATGGCATGATGTAACCGTATTTCTCCTCAATGGTAAAAATCAAGAGGGGACGCGGTATGTGGTTTTAATAACACAGATGGTCACATTTGACTCATAAACAACAAGTTGAACCAACAGTGTAAGGAATACTTAGTGAACTATAAAATTGCATAATTATAGGATGCATGAGATACTGGTGGGTTAAAAAAAAAAGTTACCTGCAGCAGGGGTCTTGCAAACAGTTCCTTTGCTGTATGGACAGCATTTTTTATCACCAGGGCAGTCGCTGTCTGTGTCACACCATTTATCGTTGTCGGCTATGGAGCTCTCTACATAACATGGTGGAGGACAAACGTCTGGCTTCTCTGTAGAGTAAGAAAAAAGACTAACAAATTGGAGTCGGTTTTCTGTTCACTTTTTCTACCCTTCCTGTTGAATCTCTGTACAGCCTATTTCTGAAATTCTCTCTTTCCTTTTACATCTCCCCTTTTTTCACGGTGATCTTCATTCAACCTATTGTAGTCTTTCACTTTATTTGTATGAGAAAAGAGTGGTAATGTGGTAGTAAAGTGGAGTAAAGATGATACTTTTATTGGGTGAGTATACTCAGACTGCCCTTAACTGGATGTTGGAGTCCAGAGCGCAGGAGTGTAAGAACGCAGTGATAGAAACACACTTCACAAATGACACAAGCGGAATGTTAGGCTATAGGTATATTACACAAAGCAAAGCAGACATCTCACCATAAGCAGCAGAGTAGGAGGCATTTCATGAATACAGACTTCTGGGGGGGGTATGAAGGTAGAAAAGTCCAGGTAAGTATCCAAAAGGGTCTGGGACAGGTAACAAGCAAAAATGGGATATCCAGTAGGCAGTCCAGGTCAAAGAGGTAACAGACAGACAGGCAGGCAGGCAGGCAGGCAGGCAAATCCAATAGATAGATCCAGAGTCTGGCATGAACTGTGGCTCCAGAGAACTTCATGAACTCACCACTGGGAGGCAGGGATATAAAGCCTGTTCATTAGGTCAGGTGTGAGTGGTCTAGACTTCAGGTGAGAGAGGCAGGGTAATAGCATAACAAAACACAGCTGAACAGAAATACACAGCTGAACAGAAATACACAGCACATTCATTATAGCAAACAAAGGGTACAACTTTAACTATCCTGCAGTCAGGATAGAATCCTGACAGACTGCAAGCTTTCAAGACATCTTATATGTCTTATATGTCTTTGAAAGCTTACACTCCGATCAAATCTGGCAACCAATAAAGGTTTAATTTTGACTCTACTTATTTCTTCTTTGTCTCTCTACTCCTTTTTTCCCCACTTCTACATGATCCAATTACAAGTTGTGGAGAAAATGATCCGTACTTGGCTCGCTTTCTTCTTTCAAGAATAGGACATAATTCATCAAGGAAAACACATCCACTACTCCTTTTTACATACGGTATTATCACTTCACTCCTTACGCTAAGTTCTCATTTCCCCAGATGTTTTCTTTTTTTTTTTTTTTAAATGTTTTTCTCCCTTATTATTCCATGTCATTTTTGCTTTCTCTCTTTCCATACTCATTCAGGATATGAACTGTATAGGACAAGATAACTAGCAGGAGGATAGCGGATATATTTAATCCACATGAAATACAGTATGTGTTGGTCTTGGAACTGCAGCCACATCATGTAAAGTATCTCATGTATCATTGTATCACTTCCAAAACAGAGTGTGTCCAAGGTCAAAATAAAATACATTTATCTCCTTAACCATCTCAGTCTTATACGTGTATTGTTTTTCTTACATTGTTGTGCAACAGAAATTACTGTAACAATGGATGCCAATCAAAATTAGCTATTGTGAGTGGTTTGCAGGTCCACCTACCAGAAAATGTGGTTCTCCCTGGAGTTTGGATTTTTTCAGGTAGGAAATGGCTGGACCTTGGTTATTGGAGAAGGCATCATGGTAATAAAGGGCAACACGAGCCACTGGGCATCTCCATCACAAAAGACCTGACAGAATAATAGATTGCTAAACCTGTGTGAAAAGTAAATTAGTATAGTTATATTGAATGTATGTAGTGCGTGTTTTCACAAATAATGTCACAGGGAACATCATCTCACTATTGTCCTCCTCTCGCATACACCAAAAGAGGAGCATTGTTCGTTCTAGTCTACAATCATAAAATGACGGCAATGCTAAAGTATTCTCTAGCACCAAGCCAGCCACTTACTACTTGCCATTAAGAGGTCTTTTCTAGAATCAACTTTGAAAAAGTCCATTTGTAACACGTTTTATGCCCAACATAGAATAACCGTTTCGCAAACACAGAGATATCACGGATAGCCCCCAAAGGTTGGTGTTGCTGTGGCACTTCTTCTTGGGTTCTGACACAGTACATATACTCTGACATATTTCTTTTAGAACATTTTCATTGTTAAGTATTAATTTATTTTGAGAAATACTTTCTAATGCAAGCCTCATCTAATGCATGTGGGCATTCTGGCCCTCTTTAACCGGCAGACAGGCATTCTAGAGCTTTAATTTCAGCCAACACATCCCACCCGATTAGTTTATAGCAATATGTATTTTATACCATTATAATATATATGTGAAACAAATATACAAGAGATGTATTATGCGTCACTTTCCATAATTATTCACCTGCATATGTTGCCTGTGAGATGGACCCCATCAAACATTTTGCAGCTTCTCAAAAATACAGAGCCAGGTTGCTTATTTCAAGCAGTCAATATTACTATAACACCTCAGGCTATATCTTTGAATTCCAGTTATTCTCCTTTGAAAGTTCAATAGTATTCACATCGTAGACAAGCTTGGCCCCTTAGCCCCATTGGCGGATAATCCAAAGGTGCCACTGTTTCTCCAACACAGAAGCCTTGAGAGTTTTGGACTACTTTCTTGAAACGGTTTCTGTACCTCAAACTAGAATTCCTATTTACAATGACCCTATACTTCTCCAACAAGACAACCGAAAACCCCTGTTTCTACCATTAAGACTCACATTACTTTTTCCCCCATATGCAAAAAAATTAATGGCCACTCACAGTAATGTGTTGCCCCTGATATTACCGGTATTTAGCCAGTTGTCAATTACCTTGACCCTGTGCTCTCCCCATCTCCAAACACAGGGGGTATCATGAGCAGGATGGTGATACAATTTGTTGTCTTCATGCTGATACGATGATCTGTTTCTGACTCAGGACAGAAATGTATCCAGGTAAAGTTTGAAGAACGCAAACCCTAACCTACTCCTACTTGAATACCTGTCCGTGATTGACATGCAGAAGTGATCAGAGCGTCACAGCTAATGGATAAGTGTGACGCGTATTGTATCCTTATAACAGATGCAACTATTGACTAATAGCGCTTGTGCAACTTCTTTCCTTCAGTGGAGAGGGTTTGGGGGATATTATGTGTCACCAAGCTCAATAAAAGTATTATTTTGCACATATACAGACTCAGTGTAGGCCTATTATTATTACTTGCTGTTTTATATGGCGCCATCATATTCTGTAGCGCTGTACAATGGGTAGACAGGACATAACAAGTAGTATAGAAGAATTGAACTTACAGAAACAACAGGTGGGGATGGCCCAAACAAGTTTACAATCTAGAGTGAGAATTGATTAATTGAACTACCTAAAATCCAGACTAATAATAAAAAAAAAAGTAAAAAAAATGAATAAATGCTAAAATACTAGTAATTCAACTCAAACCTTGTGTAAATGTTTTGTGAACTAACACAGAATATCCACATACTGCTTGTTTAAGAAGATCACTGCAAAACAATTTATTTAAATCACATCATACTGTATAATATATATATATATATATATATATATATATATATATATATATACACACACACACACACACACACACACACTTCTGTATTGCACAGAGATTCCAGCAATCATTATATCTCATCGGGCAAAGATGATTTAATTGTGTATGTGTGTTAAATTGTATTAAGACTCCTCTGTGAATGAGCTGAGTGTTAGTATTAGACTGTAACAGCGAGTTAATTGAGGTCAAACCTTTCTACAAATTTCTAGATGCGTTGAGGTTTTCGGTTATCTAGAAAATTTGCCTAAAATGTCATATTAGCACACACTATTTTGCAATGGAAGCCATTAAATCGTTTAAGTGCAGCTGTTTCCATTGGCTTTAACAGCAGCATTTTTTAGCAGTCTAGTTCAGGGGTAGGCAATCTTCGGCTCTCCTGATCTTGTGGACTACATCTCCCATAATGCTCTTAGTCATAATGCTGGCAAAGCATCAAGGGAAATGTAGTTCACAACATCTGGAGAGCCGAAGATTGCCTACCCCTGGTTTAGTTTCTACATCTGAAAGGTTGAAGCTAGACAAGTCACTGAATTTCAGGCCAATTAAGATTTAGATTAGTTATTTCATTTCACTTTTTGTAAGCCAAAAACTTGCATAATTCCTCCACCCATAAACACAAAAAAACTCCCATGTCAATATAGACATGTATAAACACAATTCTGGGTCATGTCCATATACATTTGTCTTGTTAAGTTAACCAATACCTGTGTGTGACGATGTATATATGTGTTGAAATGAAACTTTACAGCACACCTTGGTATATGTTCCTCTAACAGATGATCTGCAGAGAACGCCTTTGTATCTCATTGTCGACATATGTTGATGAACAATGCAATGCATCTATCCAGAAGAGTCACCAAGATTTGCTGTGCCTGGGGCAAACCCCAGCAGAGCTTGCAGACCTCAGGCACAAGACAAACCGATTCACCCCCCCAAAGACGTTGGTCATCTTCAACATTGGCTCTACCACTGGAGGTAGTGGAGCATTTCATTCATTCCTACTGGGCCAGTCTGAAGACCTTATCAGCTACTATACATCAACAGAACCAAATTTATAGTCTTGTACATTCCGTTTAAATCATTGACTAATGATACTAAAGCTGTCTTTATGTGAACTGTATTTGGTGCTTGATAAATAAGATATTTTTGTTATCCAATAAGATTTCAGATAAAGATACATGATACCGCACATTTCTTATGGATATTTTTGTGATGGCATGGCTATGAGGCACGGTATTGTGTCCTATTGATTTACGCAATTTATTTATATATATTCACTGCTGTCGTGATACGCATTGTTAGCTATAAAGCCGGTAATGTGTATTTGACGGATATAGTATAATCCAGTTACACACTTTGAAGTAAACATGATTCTAACACAAGGTATGTACTGTGATCCTGCACCCACACAGGGCACCAAACAGCACGGTCCTCTAGGGTATTAAAGCCACAGACTCGGTGAGGTAATCAACCACCATTTAATTGTAATCCATGTATTCAGATTTTAACAGGATTATACAGATACACAATTTCCTTATAAACAAAAGCCTAGCTCGTCTGAGCGCATACTAACATATAACTCCCTTACTACTCAGGGTCTAAAACTAAACAAACCGTAATCTCACCAACCTTTTTGATGGTCTCTTTTGTGCATAGCAAGCCCTGCTGCTTCCAAACAAACTCTCTCTCTCCCTCTCTCCAACAGGTCAGGTTATCTTGCAGTCAGTGCAGCCAATTACTTGCAGCTGACCAGTGCATTGGAGTCAGCTTAAACTCCTGGCCTGGATCCTGTGTCACTCCAGGTGCATGTAAACTGTGGGGTGGAGCACCAGCCTGCCCTATATGTCATACAAAACCCTGCAAAATCGAGGGGGAATGTATACCCCTTCCACAACAACACCGTGCACCTTGTTGTACAGTACCTAAATGCATGTATAAAGTGATAAGTGTTATGCTGTAACCCTGTCAATGTTTGCCTTGGTATATAGTGATAGGTGTTATGCTGTACCACTGTCAGTGCATGCCTCAGTATATAATAATAACAGTTATCCTGTACCACTGTCAATGTCTGCCTCAGTATATAATGTTAACAGTAATCCTATACCACCATCAATAATAACAGTTAATAAGAGTTATGCTATATGTGATGGGAACGACCTGTACTGCAACTGGCTACACCCACCAATCATTGCTTCCGTCTTCCCATGGCCCCCGGGATACCAGAGATTAACCCCCCTCACCGCCAGACAGAACCCGCGTTGCAGACAGAAGGGGTTGCTTCCGTAACCGCGCCGGCTAATCCCCGCTATCCTGTAAGTCCCGTCGGCCAGAAATCTACAGGTGGCTCCCTCCCCGGACCTCACCTCACTAGCCGGGGGTCAACTCCACAAAACAACGCTCCAGTGGGGTTGATGGTTTCCGGGATAGAAGGGGTTAAAGTCCGAGGGCAGGACATGTGGCACATGGAAAGGGTAACATGTGAGGGGGAACAAAAGCACACACGATTATTACAATACATACTGGGAAATGCAGGCATCACAAACAATAACCCTGAGCCGTCACACTATGCCATCGTCAATGTGTCAGGGACTGGGTCTATACAGAAGACTGTAATAACCCAGAGCGCCCAAAGATGGTGTTCAGGTGTTATTGTGCAGTAGGGGACAGGGCCTGGTGCAGGGCGACTGCACTCTCCCGGGTGGGCATCTAGGGTTGTGCGGCCACATACCAGGGCCCTGACATAACAGCGGATGTTTTCCAGAACAAAGCAAAACTTAGAGATTTTCTTCAGGCACCCTGGAGCAGGCATGAGACATAGCACTAGAATCATGTGCAGGATGTTGCGGGCTGGGAGTATAGCCACAAAGGAGCGGGAACAAGGAACACAAGGGATGGAGTGAGAAGCTGGGAAATGCTTCGCCTTTAAGCAAGGATAGGACATCTTAACTGGGACATGGGGAGAGGAGAGAGGAACCAAAATCCTCAGATGATTCAGGGAAAAGAGGGCAAAGGTTCAACAGACAAACATGAAAACAGGAACTAGCCTAGGACTATGTGATAACAATTGGAGATTCCATCACATCATATGGCCATAGAATGCTTAGCCCAAGACTACGCCAAAGTACTTCAATATTCGGTGGGTCCTAACGCTAAGACCTGCTTACTGATTAATAAACTGAATCTACACACAAGACCAAGAAGGACATACCCTTAGACTGCTTACTGAGACAAACAGAGCACATGGGTGGGGCACACCTTATAAAGGAAACAGAGCTGAAGCAAAGAGCAGAACTGGAATCAAGGAATCAGAAGCACAGAACAGAGCATATGGAAATCCAGGAATGGATTACAGTAAGGGGGGAACTCCACAGCCTGAAACAATGCTTGCCTCAGTATATAATGATAGCAGTTATGGTGTACCACTGTCAATATTTGCCTCAGTATATAATGATAGCAGTTATGCTGTACCACCGTCAATGTCTGCCTCAGTGTATAGTGATAGGTGTTATGCCGTACCCCCGTCAATGTCTGCTTTAGTATATAATTATAACAGTTTATGGCTGCAACAACTAATTGATAAAATCGATAATAATCGATGAAAATTGTTGCCAACGATTTTATCGATTATAATATGAGGTTTTTTTTTTTAGTGATAATAACACTAAGATCCAGATCCCCTGCAGCATATGTGGGGGTATAAGTCATATCAGGGGGTATAAGGCATATGTGGAGTGGGCAGAGTGGCATTTGTGGGAGTATGTGGCAAGCCTGGACTCAAATGTGCATACCTGGGGGGGGGCAGTTTGGGAAAAAAAGAAAAGAAATGCATTTTTCTCAAAGTTTTTTATTCTGCTGTTTGTTTTTAACATCCTGTTTGTTTATTAAATTATTTTAAATAAATTAAAAAATTACATTTATTTTAGATAGATTATGAAAATAATCGTTAGTTGCAGCTCAATAACAGTTATGTTGTATACCCCTCAATGTTTGCCTAATAATAGAAGCTATGCAGTTTTAAAGTGTGTGTGTGGGGGGGTGCCAAATACTCTAGGTACGCCCCTGCCCCAAATTCTGGTACAGCTGCCCATTTGGCATGAACCACATGTTTGAGATCTCCCCAGAGTGGCTCGATGATATTAAGGTACAGGAAACTGTGGTGCTCACTCCAGAACCTTTACTTTGTCTGTAGATTGAACTTAGCCCTGTACTTAAGGCCATTGCCATGCTGGAAAGTCCAAGAGCTTCCCATGTGGAAGAATTGTCTGCTAGTATTTTCGGATAATAAGCAGCATTCGTCTTGCCATCAATTTTTCCAGGATTCCCTGAGCCTTTAGAGCTCACGCAACAAAACATCATTGAGCCACCACCATGCTTCACAGTGGGAATGGTATTCTTTGCGCTAGAGGCCTTCTTGGTCCCTCTCCATACATAGTGCTTATGGTTGTGATAAAGCTCTGCTCTCATCACTCATGTGAGCTGTGTCAAGGTGTCGTCCGGCACATTGTAACCAGGTTTTTATTGTGGCATTGGTGTAGTAAAGGCTTCTTTCTGAGAACTCGACCACGCAGCTCAATTTTGTATCGTCGGATTGTGCTCCTTGAAACAACCACACGGTCTTCTTCCAAAGCAGCCTGTATTTCTCCTGGCGTTACCTGTGGGTTTTTCTTTGTATACCGAACAATTCTTCTGGCAGTTGTGGCTGAAATCTTTCTTGGTCTACCTGACCTTGGCTTGGTATCAACAGATCCCCTAATTTTCCAATTAGCGGACACAACGTGTCATTGGAGCACAGAAGCGATGGGAGTTATGGGGATTTTTTGTTTTAACTTTAACACAGAGGATGTTAAATAAAGTTAAAAAACCTTTATTTAACACCCCTAAGGCCAGCCCTGTCTGTATTCCATATTCCAGCTGCAATAGTCATTTACAACATAAACAACTGCTCTCTGTATATATGATCCATAAAAAAAAAAAAAGATGCTACAAAAACGCATTCTACATACCAGGGCCATCAATTATGACACAAAGATATAACAATGTCAAGTAGCCGTTCACAATATTAACTAAATGTTGTTCCCATGATGTGGACTACATGTACATCCCAAGTGTCCCTCTTTCCTTCTCTGATACTCCTCTTTATTAGGAGCTCAGAATGTTTGCTGATTCTACAGCCCTAAAATGGATAATGAATAAATAGCAGAAAATGTGTTTATATGTTAAACTATGAAAAAACAATATTCATAGGTCATAGAATGACTTAACAAATCTCAGTTAAGCCCCGCCTCCTAGCCTTTGGTCATTTGCAACATTGATGTCATATGACATGGAGACAAATAAACCAATAAAACATAAATTATGTGTTTTATGTAGATTTTATTATCATTTCTGAATATGTTCTTCTAAAGACTGCAAAGCGTAATCATATATGTTTAATTCCAACACGATTCTTCCCAGCTCCCAAATAGCTTGCCCAGTAGGACTCGGGCAACTGTGACCGCAATGGTTATGATTGTAGTCATACTGGACTATGTGACCGCATCTGTGGGTGAAACGAGAATAAACTGGTAGTTACTGAGCATCACACAAACAGTCAGTGTGTTGAACTAATTTCCATAAGTAATAAAAATAGTCTAGAACCGGTGTACTAGAGAGTGAGAAGGTCACCCGATGTTAGCTAAAACCCTCCCATCATCAGCAATAACTTTTTATTTATATATTCATTTTTCTATTCACATTCCATAACGTCCAACATTTCAAATGGGCAAAGAAGGGCACTTTTGTTTTAAGGTGGTGGTGACGGTGTTTTACAAGACATTACTATACTGATGTAGGACACTGTAGCCCACTCTTCTTCACTAAATGTTTTGAGCTTCTAAAACACACGAGAGAAGGGAGACAAATACAAAGGCGTGTAGGAGAGGGAAATGCTGAAGAAAAATTGGTAAATGTGAAAGCTGGAGGTAATGAGGAGGCATAGAGGAAGAGCTGGTGGAAGACATTGATGTGACTGAGGTATAGATGGGTGAAAGAAGAAACTGGTATAGACCAGATAAGGAGGAATTGGGTTAGAGGTGGGACACTAGACTCGTGTGGGACGCTGCAGGCTGGGAGTGTGGAAGCTAAGCATAGTAATAGCTGAAACATAGCGAGCAAGGGATAGGGAGACCAGGCAAAAATCATAACAGACAAGATATACATGATACAGGGCACTACATGGAACAAGAAAAGGAATACTCAAGAGCATACATGAACAGGACAGGATACCGCTCTACCGGGGATACACGACAGGACAGGACGGGTGAGGATACCCCACAGGTTACATCACAGACTGACACACATAAATACAGGAACTAGCCTAGGACTATTCAATAACTATCGGAGATTCCGTCACATCTTATGGCCATAGTATGCTTAGCCCACCACTACACCAAAGTACTCCAATGACGGTGGGTCCTAACGCTAAACCCAACATACAGAGGTACTAAACAAACCAAACATGAAATCCAAACACATATCAGAGATACATACCTGCAGACTGCAGACTGAGACAAACAGAACACCTGGGTGGGGCACAACTTATAAAGGAAACAGAGCTGAAGCAAAGAGCAGAACTAGAAGCAAGGAATGGCAGATCAGAGCAGAGCATACGGAAATCCAGGAACGGATTGAAGCAAAACAGAGAAACTATAGCAAGATTGAGATATGCAGCTCCACAGGCTGGGTAGAACGTGACGATTAGAGGGAAGGCGGGCCCATGTTGTATTCCTCTGCAATATTTCCAACAGAAGTTGTGAGATATGTAACCTACAAAGTATGAAGTTTGGTATCCAAAAAGTTATTGTATGGTTTATAATGTTTTTGCACATTTTATATTTATAAGAACATACCTTAAATTGATGGCAAACATGCCCTTCCACAGTTATACGAACAACATTTCTCGTCACCCGAACAGGACTTATCATTGTCACACACTCGGTGACTTCCACGGATGCATACAATATTGGGTGGAGGACATGATTTAGGTTTTTCTTTTCAAAAAGAGAGGTAGACTTTAGTATATTATATATTCCTCCATAAACCCTGTTGATATCCCCACATATAGCTACATTTAAACAAAGATATTATTCCCATATACTACATTTTATCCTTTTGCTTACCGGGCAGGGCAGGTACACACTCGTCTCGGCAATTCCGCGGGCAGCATTTCTGGCCCGCGGGGCAGTTCTTGCAGGGAACAAAACAAATGGGGATATTGGGCTTAGCAGCTGGACAAAAGCCGTCAGCGACTGTAATAGAAATGTTTCATTACACCTCAGCTCACCCAAAATGTACTAAAAATGACAAAGTCTGTTATCCGGTCAGCAGGAGGGAGACAGAAAAGAACACAAGTGGAGGAGATTCTAAAAGGTGGCGCTATGAGAACATAATTGCGACATATTTTTGAGCAGTGAATGTCTAGTTTCCATGTTTGAGGATTTGCTTATAGACAAGTCATTAAATCACAAACCATGTATTAATCACCTCCATTGAAACCAGGGACACCCCTTTACAATGTTGAGTGGTAAGCCTTGAAATGCAGTCTGCAGAATCCACCTTTATGCATGTGTCCTTCTCAATGTGGTCAAACACCTCTTTCTGGTCTTGCTAGCTACCTTGCTTAATGAGATCCATGGTTCTTGACTATTTGACTACATTGCGTGGTTAGGGTGTACACACACTTACCTCCTTGTGGTGGCACACACGTTAAACCACATCCCATAAAACAGCATTTCATTCCGGGAGCGCACTCACTGTCAGCGGTACAGTAGTCATTACATTGTTCAGTTCTCCACATTCTTGGACAAATTCCGGGTCTGTCTGGATAACAATATCAAGATTACACTTGCTGCATTTTGGCATACGTGGGAAATGTTTGTGAAGAATGGATTTTTAGAGGTGGGGTAAGGTTGGTAATAAATTGATTTTTTGAGTATCTTGAGTATCTTGGCTGTCTTTGTTGGTATCAGACCTTTTAAACTTTTTATAAAGGTTTATGGGCTAGATCTTAGTAAGTACGACAATGACAGAGGGACATGATGTTCGGCTCATGGTTGACCACTTAAATCAGAAGAGTAAGGAATACCTAAAGAACTGTAGAAACTGCATGAGTATATGAATAGCAGAATCAGTTACATGAGATACTGGCGAGTTAATTATGGTTACCTGCAGCAGGGGTCTTGCAAACACGTCCTTTGCTGTATGGGCAGCACTTCTTATTACCAAGACAGTCGCTGTCTGTGTCACACCATTTATCATAATCAGCCAGGGAACTTGCTACATATCCTGGATGAGGACAAACACCTGGCTTCCCTGCACATTTAGAAAAAGAGATCATAATGTTAAGGACAGTCTCTGTTCACTATTTCTACCCTTCCTCTCTATTCTCTGTATAGCTGACATTCTGAAATTCACTTATTCCTTCTGTAGCTCTGTCGATCTTCTTTTCTCACATGGACGTTCCCCAAACCCCTTGCTACATTTCTCTCTATTTGTACATGAATCTTTTAAGACAAAATATCACCTGACTCCTTACATTGAGTTCTCATTTATCCAGATGATGTCCTTTTTTTCAGTTTCTTTTCCCTTCTCACCTACTCTCTGTCATATTTGATCTATCGTTCCATACCCCACACCGGACATATGTTGGTCTTCTTGCAGCTGCAGGTACTTCGTGTAAAGTCCTTGATAGCATTGTTTTCCCACAACTGATTGTCAGAGCAAATGCATCGAAAAATAGAATGTGTCCAAGATCAAAATAACCCAGCTGGGAAAAAAAACGAGGTCACCTTGCCCTTTTTCACTTATTTCTTAAATTTTACTGTACAAAGTCCAATAGAATAATGCCCTTTATCCCATTAGCCATTTCAGTGTGTGATATTTAAACAATCTTTACGGACCGTATTTAAAGCAATTTTGTTACTTGATTACGCAATAAGCACTTTATATTTATTCCTGGAGTGTGAAGCCTGAATACTTATTTTTCTACAAGTCCTAAACTAGATCCGAGGTTTGAGCCCCAGGCGAGCTGCTAGTTACAACTCGGACAGCAGTATTTGTGAGTAATAAAGCGTTAACACAGAAAGTTGTTCTACTAGAATAGCTGGCTTGAATCTTTGACGATGTAACGCTGTTTCCACCCAAAAAAAAAGAAGATTGGAAAAATGCCAAATGGTTTCTGTACCTCAAACTAAGTGACCTTGCTTTCCAGTGCATCTGTCCCTAGTTCCTCATCAAGGCAACCAAAAAGCCTTATTTCTGCTGCTAGAATCATATTGCCTTTTCGTCATACACAATATTCAATTCATGGTTCATCATAGTAGTCTTATTTAACCCTCTGTTTGATCTTCTGCTCAACTAGGAATATTTGTGTGTTATTTCGCCTGACTTGCTCTTTCTTTCATGTTTTAAATGTCCTGATATATGTTTTATCCAGTGGTCATTTACCTTGAGCCTGTATCTCCGCACACAGGGAGAACAGCAGTAGGAAGGCCATGCAGTTTGTTGTCTTCATGTTGATACTCGGATCTGCTTCTGACTTGCGACAGGACTCTATTTATCCAAGCAAGGTTGGGAGGACAGAATGTGATCTCCACCTAGCTAAATAATATCCAGGATTGGTACACGGGGACGTTCAAGGAGATCTGGCACCTCAAGGAGTGTCACACCAAATGGAGAGGTGTGTCAGGAGCTTGTTGTTTGTAACAGATGTACCGATAAATTAATAGCACTTGTGCTAATTCTATTCTTTAGTGAAGAGGGCTGGGGTTTAATTGTTGTATATTCTTCACAAATTTACAGATTACAGACTAATGAAAATAAAAGAATGCATGAATGAATGCTAAAATACAACCACCAAATCTCGTGTACATGTTTAGTGAACGCAACACAGAATTTCCACATAGCAAATGCTGTCTTCATTTTAAAATGACTGCTTGTCCAATGCAAACCTATGGACAGGCAACTGAGCTCAAAGTAATTAATCAACTAGGTGCAGCTAAGCTAAACTAGCCATAAAAATGTGTCCAGATCCCCTTGATATGGGCTGGAACTGAAATACCCTTTTGTACATAAACTGCACTGTTCTGTATTGGTTAGAGACTTAGATGTGAGAAACTATTTCTTCACAAACAGGGTGCTGGACCTTTTTACAGCAGAAATGGTAGAGATGAATACAGTAACAGACGTTAACCCTACATGGCCTAGACATCACCAGGCTTTCCTAAACGTGAGATGAGACCAAAGACCAAGTCGGGTTTGCGTCTTAAAACATATCTCGGTGATATATATGGAGTCTTCCAGGGCTGCTCCAAACTGCTACTTTCTACCTGAAAACGCTTAAGCCATTTCTAGATAGAATCCCCCTGTTTGAACTCGCCCCATTGTCCAGCATATATGAATTTGTTATTTGTCACTTATATGAATTTGTCATTGCAGATGGATATGCATCATAAATCACAATGTTTAAAATTACATAGGGGACGGAGCATGAGTGCCATCCTGTGCCAGCCTGTCTTATCTGACCTTTTTTCCTGTTTGGGGAGCTACTAATACGGTACTTGTTAAAGTCTCAAATACTTGTCAAAATTTGTTAAAGGGGATTATAATCCTGGTTTAGCGCTTCCTTCTTCCTTTTTTTTAATCCCTTCCTTACCTGGGAGAAGAGGAGGTTCTTTTCCCATCCGTCTGTTTTTTGCTGTATGGAATGGCATGGTGGTTTGGAGTTTTTCCATTTGTTCTTGGTGAAATCCAGCATTCACACAATATTTAGATGTATTATTCATGGACACGCCTGTGTGGTTGGCACCCTCTCAGCTATTATCATAATTATAGTTTGGTAGCATGTGAAATCTTGTCTTATCTCCACCACAAACCTAGATAAACATCCATGACCCTTGCATTAATCCTTAACCCCTTAACGACAAAGCCCGTACATGTACGGGCTCAAAATGCATTGTTTTCAATGGGTTTAGGGACCTCCCATTGTCCTTAAGGGGTTAATGAGGTTGTCCCTGCTATTGTGCTCCACCAGACACGCTTTCCACCACAGCCATGGAACTCTAAACAAATTTACCACCAGGTGAGGGCTAGCACCTTCTGGCCCAGGAGACAAGTGAAGCCTGTCCACTTGCCCCACATCCTCTGACACACTAGTGCACACACTTTCACACTAATTTTCACTTTTACACTCTCACTCTAATACACACACTAAAACATACTAACGCTATCACACTTCACGCTACGTCGCTTGTAACTTCGCCTTACACCTAAATTTATCATCCTTCACTCTATCATACCTCACACTCTTACCCAGAACCTTTATTTATAGTCACTGCACTTCAACCTCTGCACTGGTCTTGTTTAAGAAATTTTGGACCATTCCTTGGGGCTATTGTACTTTGAGGCCATCATCCCCAAACTACATGCATATTTGCATTTGGTTGTTGAATATGGTTAAATTGTACATTTTTACATACTCCCCAACATTTCAGGAATCAAAAAGTGACATCTTTGTTGGTGGTGTGGAGAGCAGCAGGGAGCAGGCACTGTCTAGTGGAAAATGGGACAGTTGTTGGGTATGTTATTTCTGCCTCCCGGTGAATTGGGATTGTAGGGGGGTCCTGTTCCCAACCTATAAATTGATAATATACGTACACACTTCACATGTGGTGACCAGCACGTATGAAACAGAGCAGCTCGGTGACCCAGGAGGGACAGCCAAGGAAGGGGAGCATGAAAAACTGGAGCAAGAGCAAAGTCAATCCAGATACAAAACACCGCAGCAACATACAACACAGCAAAGGCTGAAGCCTGATGGGATGTGAGGTGTATAAACTCAAACAAGGGTTTAATTAGCCCCTTACTGCTGGGGCACTTTTATATGCAACATTTAAATTGTATACATAGCTAAAGTGGTCATCCTACCAGCCACACTGTCAGTACTATCTAGAAGGATGTTACGGTTACTTGCTATGCCGTACAAAATTAAGGCTCTAGTCATGAGTCTAAGGACCAGACATGTCACGTCATCCCTCTCTTAAATGATTGATGGGGACTTGGCATTCAATGACTTTATTTTAAACCTACCTCAGCTACAAATGAGTGAAAAGGCTAAACAGAGTAGTAATTAAAAAATCATTATGCTCATCCATTACTTCCCTCCAGTTTCAGTAAGAGAACATAATTGTTTGCTTGGATCGCCTGCCCGTTGCCTGCTTACCAGGTATCACAGCAGCTTCTACCTGGTCAGATAGAACTCCCACTTTGTGGCTCCATGAATTTGTATGTTATTAAAGGAACAATAAAAAAAACTAGCACTCAACATGAATTAATAGGATGCTGGCAAAAAGGATGTCCAAACGCCAAAGAATAATAAATCCAATAATTATTTGAATATTCTAATATTCAATATGCTAATAAGTAGAATGTGTGAAGTGGTATGACACGGAGATTATTAACTCAATGACAAAATAAAGCATGCTTCTGTGTTCAATTTATTATCATTTGCTGAAGGCTATAAAGCATAATCATATATATTTCATTCCGGAACATTTGCTCCCAAATAAACTGCTCACTATTACTCAGACGATTGTGACTATGATGTTTTCTTTGTGTCCATACTGGATGAAAATAACGCACCTGTGGGTGGAAAAAGAAGACAACTGATGGTCACGGAGTAACACAAACAGTTAGTGTTGTTACAATTATTGGATAATATTGGCATTGTGTCCAGTAACCACATTCACATTTTGTATTTTAGGTAACCTAATGTTGACTGAACCCTTCCCATCATTATATTAATAACTATTATTAATTAAAATTAACAATTATTAAAAAAAAAAAGCAAGAAGAGTTTAAATCAGGGGTGTCCAACCTGCGGCCCTCCAGCTGCTGCAGGACTAAATCTCCCATACTCCTCTTCAAGGTCCTGAGCATTATGGGAGATGTAGTCCTGCAGCAGCAAGAGGGCCGCAGGTTGGACACCCCTGGTCTAAAGGAAGGGAAGTGGTAAAATGGAGCTAGGGCTAGTAGATATAATGGATGGCGAAGACATGTAAATACAAGAAGGGTTGCAATGTAACGAGGCAAAAATAATCTGGCATGGATGAGAGGGAAAGCAGGCTGTGATTCTACTGTCATATTGGACCACAATATTTGAAACAGAGGTTTTTTTTGAAGAAATCTTTGGCTGATTTTAAGGAAGCCTATATACATGATGACGTACCTTAAACTGGTGGCACACATGCCTGCCCACATTTATATTGACAACACTTCTGTTCACCAGGACACGTCTTATCTCCATCACATATGTCATGACTTTCACGGATGCACACGGAAGGTGGTGCAGGACAGGTTCTGGGTTTTTCTTTAGAAAAAAAAAAAAGAGGTAGACAGTAGTATAAAATTCCTCTATTACAACTGCCGATACACACGTATGGCTGTGTTTACTACACATTTCACATCCAGCCTGCATTATTGTTCATATTCTTCATACTAATCATATTAAAGCTGTCACTCACCCGGCACGGTGGGGACACACATGTCTCGGCATTCTCGTGGACAGCATTTCTGACCCGCTGGACAGTTCTCACAGGGAACAATACAGATGGGGATACCGGGCATAGCAGCTGGACAAAAGCCATCAGGGACTGTAATACACAACACAACCAATAGAGAATCTTGTACCATCTTCTGTACATTATAAGAATATTATAACGCCCACTGCAGTAAATATGAAATGTAAATGATGCACAGAGCATCAGTAACCCCGGCAAGCACTAATTATATCAATTGTTTTTGGAACTGATAGAAGACATAAGTCAGTTATATTTTCAGTAAACAATGCTTCTTCACATGTATAAATATTGGTTAATAATATAGACTCTACTATGCGAGAAAGGGGAACAGTCTGTCAAAGATATTACTTTGTATTGTTCCACAATACACGGTATTTTCAATTGTCAAATAAGATCGAAGTAAACCTCCAGGCAGGCTATAAATATGTGTCCAGATCCCCTTGATACAAACTGAAAATCTTACAAAGCAAAGACAACCTGTATAGATATTTTTACACGTCACCTTGTCATGACATGTACATTTAAATTTATGAACACACAGATGTGATTAGTCATAATATTTGACATATATATATATGTTATAACAATAATTATTAACTGCAACAAAGGTCTTCTGGATAATCAACAAAAAGGGAGCATTACAGTAAAGAAAACATAAAATCCACAATTTAAAACCGTATCAGCATTTCAGATGCCTTTGTAATCTTGTTTAACATCCATATGGCTAGCTCAGAGTCTGTCTTTCTGGGATAGGTATTTAACTCTATACTGACTCCTGAACATAAAAGATTAAGGATGAAGTAAAAACTTTTATAGTAGGTAGAACAAAAATCATCACACCTTCAGAATGTTTGCCCCTATACAGTGTGGAGAATGAACAGTACTAAGTAGTTTAATCCAAGGTAGTTGATTTGTAGCAACGATTATTCTTGGGTAGTTTTGTAGGCCTGGCCCAGACCACTGCCTGCCTCCAAAAGTCACAATGATGTGTATACAAGCAACAAATCATCTGAAACATATGCACTTACCTCCTGGTGGTGGCACGCATGTAAGTCCACATCCCATAAGACAGCATTTCAGTCCAGGAGCGCACTCACTGTCAGACGTACAGTTGTCATTACAACGTCTCTCATGTCTTAGTTGGGGTGGACAAGTTCCGGGTCTCTCTGTACAACAATATGAAGAGTAAACATGCTTGGAAATATTTGTGAAGAATATGGGGGGGGGCTATCTAGGGGTTGGTAATGAATCCATGCCTTTACTTAGCAAAAAGCCTTTGACTATGGGTAGCCAATAATAGAAAAGTTGTGCTGTTATTTAAGTGTATGTTGCGTTCAAAGACTGGGTTTCCACTTACTGGCCTATGGGGACCATGGAGTGAAGATCTCCTTGGAAGAGAAGCAAGAGGTGGCGTATAAAGTATAAAGAACACTGATGGTGACATTTGTCTCATGGACCACCAGATTAACAACAGTACAGATTTAGGGAATAACTGAGTTCTATAGCATAGATATAGAAGGTATAGAAGTTGTGACAATCTAGTACAGGTGGACATTGGTGGGTTAAAGGAAGGTTACCTGCAGCAGGGGTCTTGCAGACAGTTCCTTTGCTGTGTGGGCAGCACTTCTTATCATCAGGACACTCGCTGTCTGTGTCACACCATTTATCGGTGTCAGCGATGGTACTTTCTACATATCGTTCCGGAGGACAAACACCCGGCTTCACTGCACATTAAAAAAAAGGTTTTGTTTAGAACAGCCTTTATTTGGTCTAAAATGTGGTCTCCTTCCTGTCTAGGATTCTCTCACCCCTTCCATTTTCTCCTTGTCTTTTTACTCCCTTTTCTCCTTTACATTGTCCAATTACCCACCACAAGCGAGCTGTGCAGAAAATGACGTGCGCACTTTCTCCATTTCAAATGAATGCATACAAAAATACATCAACCTAATGACATCATTGTCATGTCCAGTTCTCTCCTTTCTCTTAAGTATCTCTGTTGGGAGATCAGAAGGAGATGGTGGAACTTGTAACAACACCATTATGCTGTATGGAGTCAGCAATGCTTTATCAGGCAGTCGGATCTTCTGTGGATCAGGAAGGAAATGTCCATGCAGATGCAAAAAAGCTCAGGATGCCAGAGTACAAACAGCTACTTTCAGACCCCTTTGGTGTATTGAGGTCTGACACAAATTCATGATGTGTTACATCACATCAATTTAAAACAAATATGTGTCCACACATATCGTGAATACTATTAACATAGATAAACCACAGCGCCAACTTCCTTGTTTCCAACACAAAGAGCAGTTGTGTAATACCCAAGCGTTTGCTAACACTACGGAATTCCAGTTATTCTAGTTCTTCTTTTAAATCCCTCAGGTATCTAGTGCTCCAAAAATGAGCTTGGTATCCTCTATTCACAAAAGCACAAGGAATTTTTTGATGCAACACATAGTGGACTTGCTTTCCCCCCTACATAACCTGCCACTATATCCCCTATACAAAAGGATGGTGAGCTCCTAACAGTCAACTATACAATCTGTAATCATGGGCTCTCATCCTAAACCTGTGTCTATATCCCAAACCAAATAGTTGTGACTACCTTCCACTTAAATTTTGCATTTAATTTCCCAACAAGAGAACCAAGGACCTGTGTATCTAACAGTGGACCCCTTTCCCAATACACACAGCATCCATATTACCCCGCAGTGTGAGCTTCTAACCAGCTAGGAATATTTATGAACTATTTCACCTTGCTTGCCTCTCTTTCTTGTTTTGTCTCCTGATTTCTTTTTATCGAGTTGTCATTTACCTGTGGTCTGTGCTCTCCCCATCTCCACACATAGCGAGAACATCAACAGGAAGGCCGTACAGTACGCTGTCTTCATGTTTCTGCACTGAGCTGTTTCTGACTTGACTTTGTGTATCGAAGAATTGTTGGAGCGTAGAAATGTCTCCGTTTCCTACTTAAATACTATCCAGCCATTTGGCACAGTGACATGCATGTGGTCTCATCAAATGAGAAGGTGTGGCAAGTGGTTATTGTTTCTTCTACCACATGTAACTATTGGCCAATAGGTTGACAATATTGACCAATGCACCTTTCCCAACACGTAGTTACTCATACTTTATCCTAATAAACTGTCCTGCCTTCAGTGACAGTGACACACTAGTTGTGCAGTCATGGACTAGTTGAGGGTCATGGACTATGTGAGGTCTCAAGGCCAACTAAGAAAGTAGTGGTCCTAGGTAAAGAGTCGCAACAAAAATAAACCCCAAAAGAACCTACTCAATGTAGCATCATTAGTACTTGCATCGTGACATAATAACGACACTGTGATCAGCTGACCAAGCTGTGGTCAACGTCATTAAATTACAGAAAGCTCCACAGGGCGAAAAACAACTGTGCACGAGTAGATTGTTCTGACAAACCTAATTGTTTGTCAGAAGTTGTCGGTTCTTTCATGGGCACACATTGATTTGCCATAACTGTTTACTATATTCTGTAGAGCATCAACGTGGTCCATTTATAAAGGTTGTATCTGAGATTTAGCCCAGAATGGCAGGGAGAGGTGCTCTCCAGATGAACCACATCTAACCTGTGTAGAGAACTTCAGCTCAGAGGGATGGTGGAGTGTGGCTGAGCAGTGTGATCAATGTTCTACTCCTTGAGCTTCTAGAAGACGTTTACTGCTGGCCAGTTATGTCTCCAGGCCCAGCAGTAGATGTAGATGGCTCAGTGTTTGAAGCCCCTCTGCAGGAAAGTCCTACCATGCAACCCACCACTTGTAGCATTTAAGTCCCAGCTCTGCTGTTTACGTTCCTGAGAATCTCAAATTTTGGACTGGATTTTTAGTCATGTTCAACCATGAAACAGTGACCTTCTTAGTAGCGCTGTAAGAAAATTTAAATAACCATATGAGAGTTGCAGCTGGTCTATTAAAACTGGTATCTGGATCAGGCAGATGAAACCATTTGAATGTGATATTTAAATTGCTTAACAATATAACTCATTGTACAGCTATCTCTTTCTCAATGTCACTATGGTGTTGAAATACTTAAATATTTGAATTAAAATCAGCCAGGGAATATATTGCCAGGAAGTTGCGAAAACACAGTGGTTCACTTGAGAGGAATGGCTGTGTCCTTCTTTGTTGGGTGTTATAGCAATTTGAGGACATCTCCAATTGGGAATGGTACCAACAGAGAAACCATGTTACTTTTGGATTGATTCGTCACCCCTGTTTCCAGTAGGATTGCTTTGACAAGGAAGAAGGTAGAGACCATTATGCTTCTGTTAATAAGGTACATGCCTAAGGACGCAGGAAGGACGTTGGGTCTTCTTCATTAAAACTGGCAGAGTCTCCATTTAGCCTCTAAAGGTTTTGCTATCATAAAACATATAATATGTCTCCCTAAAGATATACCCCACCAGATATACCTCCAACCACACTGCTGAAACAAAGTGCCCTTGTGTGGCCTTGTAGCATTGTGTCCCTGATTCAGATCTCTCTTCTTCTCACATTGGTCCAGTTCACAACTACACAAAACAACCCCAGGCCATTGCCCCGCCATGTAAGTGTCTTTAGAGGCAAATTTAGGAGGGTAGGATAGGTAGGCATAAACGCAGGCAGACAAAATCCAACAGGGATCAAGGTTGCCGGCACAGCTTGCGGTCAGACTGTAGAAGTAATCTAAGCACAGCCAGATGCCAATTTCCTGAACGCACCCAACAGATCCATCCCTCACATGGCATAAAATGCCAAACAATAGCAATTATGAATCACATAAAGAAAACTATTACCTTAACCAGCAAGCAGTCCAAATCCAGACAGGTAACCGGGTCACAGACAGCCGGGGGGGTCAAACTGTAACAGGAATCCAAGTCACCCTTATCCAAGCACTGGAATGTTCCAAATTCCTGACCGCACCTCACATGGCGGGAAACGCCAAACAATATCGGAACCAATGGCGCAAATTGAACAATTTTCTAACCAGTAAGCAGCCATGTTTACTTCACAGACATGTACGGACTAGGAGTCCCCCAGATTATTAGGAAATAATGGGCATTTCTACTCACAGGGACTAATGCTTGCACATGATCTCTGTCTGTAGTATTTATGCGTTATATTTAGGAAGACCTATAGGTTAAGAGAGCAAACTTTCTTTAACTTAGCCATGTTAGCGTGTTTATTCAGGAGACTGAGAAGATGGAATGGCAGTGCTCATGCGGTTCCTGCATTTTAAAAGATGTTGTAATCTATCACACCTAAACATCGCTGAAACAAAGGACTAGGTGTTACCATCCCTTGGGCTTAATTTAAAATCCTGTTCGGCTTCTAAGTATTCAGGTTACTGAATACATATTCCGGTACAGTGCAGCTACAGGGCAGCTATAGATTACACCAGGAGGAGTACCGGAAAGCCACCAGGTGAAATGATGAAACAGTACTCTAATACCAGAAAGTAATACTAGAACCGACCATCATCAGTATAATCTCTGGGTTGCTGGTGAGATGTTGTTAGATCATATAGATATACTGTCTCATTGTATTAATCATGCCTTGTCCAGGGCTAACTTGGTCTTTCTTGCCGAAGAACTTCTAAATTAAGTTTAGAGTGCAGGAAATGTTGTTTGGCTTTGTTCGTGAAAACAAAATGTTTTGGTCTACTTTTAGATGACTCAGTTCCATTAATAGTTCTCTGTAGTACATGATGTCACCTAAACATTCTTAGTACATCTCCAACTTCCACCCTTCAGCAAACCCCTACTCCCGGTCTTTGGACATTAGAAGTATTAGGATGTATGCTTTGGTGGGGATATTTGTGTTTTTCACCCATGTTATCAAAATAACGTAGGAAACTACGGATTTTATATTTAATATATTAAATGTAGAGAGTAACATACACACCAGTATCTATAAACTCACCCAAATTCTCTGTCAAGACAGAAAACGAATGGAATCAGCTGTCGCTTTAATAATAGGGCACTAGAAAGAAAAGCAACAATACAGAACATAACCAAGAGTACAAAACAAAGACAAAGGGAAAGGGGGGGGGGTGAAGGAAGCAGATTGTACAGAATGGGTTTTATTTCTTGAATTATTTTTTCCAGGGGACTCATTTCAAAGTAATTGCCTCCGTCTTGTTAAAGGCTTTTGCATAAATTTGATTTATGTACATAATTCACTTTAGTGTTATTGTGCCAGAGGAAATCTATGTAGTAAACAATGTGATTTGAATTGGCAGGAGTCTGATCTTGTATGCCGCTAATAATCGCCTTGGAGGTTTATAAGGGACTGTGACGCAAACTTTGAAAGGTGGACTTGTCAACATAACAACCAACAGAATGGAATCTTCAACACCTGTCATATTTGATAGGTATTTAAAGGAAACATTAATGTTCTTTACACATAAGGCTGGTCATGTTACTCATACTACCCCAGATCCAGACTTTCCTCCACAGTCCACCCTTCATTTACCATATTTCCCTACATTCTGTCCAAGTTTTGATGTCTCAAGGCCAAAAATTGCTAGAGAAATATTGTGGGTCCTACCTACAGTATATTTAAGAAGTGGGTTGTCTAAGAGGTAACGTTGGTGACCCAACCAAAGGGACTGTAAATCAAGAACATTGAGACCATCCATGGTCTTAAGCCTGAAATAGGACATTTTCCGTGTGAGCAGAGTAATACGGTAGTTTTATCAGATTCCAAGGCCCTGATGGACTTATTATTTCATAAAAATCTGAAGCATGTTGCAATGTAAATTGGCAGAGACAGATAGTCTGTGTATGTTCACATTGTTGGACACACCTTGTCCCCTGGCATCTGTGTTCTGCATGAAACCAGGCGTAGGCACCAACATTGCTCATGGTGGGCATTTACTGTGGTCTGCGGTGGAGAATTTAATGATGTTCCATGAACCTTCACGAACCTTGCCACAGACACTAGTGTCCTTTTACGCACAGTTTGCCCATCCCCTGCATCAAACCAAGCTGTGGCCCATTTGAGTCATGGGCATGACAGACTGCTAGATGGTCTACAGTCCCATACAGAACAGGGCTAAAAAAATACAGTGATGAGGGTCAGATACATTTTCCCCCATGGAAGGCTGGGTCATCTAGTTATCCTTAGATCACAATCCTATAGACAGCGTACACTTCATTTAGGGAAACATATATTTTTTCACATTTAGCGATTCATAGATACATCATTTAGAAAAAACATGCATCCCATCTCATGATGTAATAGTAGAAAAAGACCACACAAAAACCTAATCCCACATTATTCTCCATGAATTCCCAATAAAATAGTAAAATTCTTAAAAGCTCACAACCTCTTTTTATGCAAAATGAGTGGTTGTCCATATATGTAGATTGCATACACGGCCAATGTAGGTCAATGTATGGGACATATCACAGGGTAGGCATATATAAGAATGGGTTAAATTGTGTACAAACTCTAGGTCCTCTATTTTATATATGGAGAATCAGTCAACTGGACTGCGACTGGAGAGCGTATCAGTTTAGGGCTGTGGTCTCAAGCCCGCCACAGCCCATCCTGTTAACCCCTTAAGGTACTGTCCACGTTAAAAAGGCCTATCCCATGTTTCTTCAGGGCCCCTATGTTAAAGAAGTACAACATCCCCGGTCGCATCTTACAAGTCCCCACTTTAAAAACCACCCACTGGTAGGGATTGTACGGGACAGGTTCTGCCAGTGCTTTGCCAGTCAGCCAAGGTGCTAAGTGTGAGTTTTTAAGTATATTTATTAGAAACTGTTCTAAGCAGGTGATTAGTAGTTCTTGACGTAACCACATAGTTCTTATTCTCTGTCCAGATTCCAGCCTCTGGTTGTTTTGTAGGAGGCTGGAAGATGATGATTAGTATGGTGCATGCAGGATGAGGGGTGTTATATCCTGCCATTGTTCTGGAACTTCCTAGTCAGTGTTTGTATCCTAGCACAGAAAGACATGGCCACTGCCGCTCTCTTGTGCTCCGAGTACCTGCGCTGCCCTGTGTGCCTGGACGTATTCCACGAACCTGTCACCATCCCCTGCGGGCACACTTTCTGCATGAGCTGCATCACCCAATGCTGGTCGCTGCAGGACGCATCTATCTCCTGCCCTCAATGCCGCAGCACCTTCAGTTCAGATTCCCAGCCACGACTCTGCAAGAACAGCATACTGTCCCAGATGGTAGATCATTTCTCCAATATGCAGAGACACAGTGAGAAGGTCACTGCCAAAATCCGTCAAGCCGGACCACACACGGCGTGTGGCCATCAGAAACTTGAGGAAGAACCCACAACAGATAACAGAAGGGTCACCCCATCGGCCAGCCCTGGAGCGCCTGACTGCGCCAATCCCAGTGTGAGTAACCAGTAACCGGTACTGTAACCGGTACATTGTTTGCTCCCTGTCGAGCAACTGCTAACAAACTCGCTTTGTCTGTCTTACATCACTTGTAAAAGTTTTATATTAAAATGGAACATGTTATTGCAAAACAGATGAACATGATCAGCAAGTATTGCGCAACAAACATATATGCATGTGTGTCTATTGTATTCCATTACATAGATCAATTATATAGACGCGTGTACATAAGAGACAGACAAGTCATGTTCGCTGTGTACACACATACATGTATATATTGTTTACCAATGTAACTATCATACGTTCTGGGAACAGAATAGCCTATATAAGCCGATTTGGTTTTTATTCATGGTATTTGGTTATGTGAACATTATATGTTCTATTTGTGACATCGCTGCACCCGCAGGTCTCCTTGCTCAGAGAACGCGGAGCAGTGACACAATTATTCTCGGACATGGTACGGATTCTGCAGGCCTCTGGTTTTCGGCTCCTGCAGTTGATGGAGCAGTCAGACAGCGGGGAAAGAGCACAAAGTTATGGACTGGAAGAAGGACAAATCATGGATGCAATTCAGTCTGCCCAGGTAGTACCAGATGGGGAACGAGAACTATTCACACCCTTGGTGGGTATAATTTTTAACACAGTTGTGTTTTCACACCCTGACAAATTACGGCTGGATTTTACCCTTTAGACATTTTAGGAGTCCACCCAGGGTCATAAAAAGGTACAATTATGGATATTTTGAGTGAGGTATAATGGGAACAAAGACACAACACACCGACATCATTGGAGAGGATGACCATTAATGCAGGAAATACTGGTGAACAAACTCAAGCTATCTACTGGTTGCAAAACAGCATAAAAAGTCTTGGATCTTGTTTTAGGAGCTGCATGTGTCGGATGAGGTGGAGCCAGTTTGGTCTGGGCTTTCAGCGGCTGTCTCCAAATTTAAAGAGAGTTTGCTGGACCTTTGTGCAGACCACATGGGAAGAATGGTGCAAAAAGGTAAGATTGGTCGGGGAAAATGATAGAGGAGGGCTACTAAGGCAATAATCATGAAGCGATATTAGTATGAGGTTTCCCGAGTCATCACTAGATGCTCTACTAGAGGTAATAATCGGTAGGGTTAGTGGTGCACCTCGGTACATGTCTGTACTGTGGACAGAACTGCAGGTGAGATGGCATGTAGGTGAAGGGACTATAGTGAAGGGAAAAGCTTGAAGTGAGTATGGATTTGGTTTCAAATGGAAAGGACAGGCCAGTGTGATCTAAAGAAAATGGGTTGTATGGGATGTTAGGGAGAAGTCATTACTTTTCTGTTATGGACATTATGTATGGAGAAATGTAGAACAGATTCCAGGTAAAGCAAGTAAAGTGTGGGCATGAAAAAATAACATTTTCTCCTGACATCAGCAACTTTATTCCTCAGTATGGCGTACACGGACCGGCTGTCTACCTATGTCTTCAGAACTCAGTGGGAACCCTTTGTCTCCGCTTATGCCAAGGGTACGGGTCGAATTTCTTCAGTGTAAGAATGTTATTTGATATACTTTGTTTCTCTTTTTTCCATTTATGTTAAACCTTCTCTTGTACCCGCATGTCTTTTGCACTGACTGGCGATACATGCTTATACTTCCAGATTTACGGAACATTAGCTTGGACCCAGATACTGCTCATCATAATCTGTACCTGATGCAGGGAGACCGTAGAGTTCTGTGCAAGCTGCAGCCTCAAGCCTATCCAGAACACCCTGGACGCTTCGATCACTACACCCAAGTGATGGGCCGGGAAGCTTTAGGCCAAGGTCGACATTACTGGGAGGTCCATCTGTCTGGCAACCGTGTGAGTTTGGGTGTCTCCTATCGTGGCATCTCCCGTAAAGGTCACCAGAGCCATTGCCTGGCTGGTCGCAACTCTCATTCCTGGTGCCTTGAGTGGAGTAGCACCCGATGCTGTGCTTGGCATGATGGTCAGAAAGTCCTGGTTGCTATAGGCCAGCAGGAGAGGCTTGGGATTTTCTTGGACTGGGATGCGGGGAGTTTGTCCTTTCATGAAGTGTCCGATGAAATGCCTCTGCTGCACCGTTTCCGTGCATCTTTTATCCAGCCAGTTTACCCTATCTTCTTCATCAGCTGGAACTCCATTGTGTCCATTGGAGATGGACAGACAACCCAACACTTCAACCGGAGCAAACATTTTCACAGACAGCTTTCGGCAAACTTCTGACCTCTACTTCAATGTTGATCTCATCTTAAACATATTAAGTTGTTAATAACATTTAAGTGCCATATGACAGTAGCCTCTCTAACTGTTTTTTAGGTGCCTGTGTCCTGTCCTAATGATTCCAGGGTCATACTATAGGTTCAGATTTCCTAATCTAAATTTGATGAGATGCTAAAGTTTACACATGAATGAGAAATGAAACTTTTTTATAAATTAGATTATGGCATTAATATATGTCAAACTACCACATGTTAAATACCAAGTGCCATAAGAGCTTAAACATTTATATGTTGCAAAATAAGTGGTGGGGCTGCCTAAAAAGCCCTCAAGGTAATATATGGCTTGCGTACCATCAGTTGAACAAACCTGTCAATGAAGGGCTGAATTTATTTATTGCATACATGTATTATATAACATCTATTATAAAACATGAGATCCAACAATTGTTTGGTAATTTACACAACTGCAGGCAGCGTAGACCAAAAACATGGCAAAGCCGTTGCTGTATGTCCCGGTCCTAGCACAAAGGTAACCGCTCTTCCTGAAGCTGTGCAGGAATATCACATCTCAGGATATTTCTCAGTATATTTCATCTATGGCGCCGTCTCTGGGTCATTTCTCACATTTCATACACTGCCTGACCCTCTGCTTACGTAACTTGACAAACATGGCAGCTTCCTTGTCGGATCGACGAGACTCCAGAAGATCAAGGATTCTATCTGCTGCAAAGTATTGAGATGTGTGACAAAACAGTATCTAGAATGTGGGTAGATACATGTGATAGTAGTCCTGTTACGTGGGACTAATATTTGTATGAAGATGAAACATATTGTTACTATTTTACTTCTCAAACTAGCTTTTTAAGTTTTTTACAGAACCCTATGAGTGTTAATCATGTTGTCTATATCCCGCACTGTGAAACAAATATATACCAGCTTTTGTTGTCGCACCTTTTAAAATGTATTGATTAAAACTACCAATAACGTGTGCTTTTGTCAGTGTAATTTTTTATATATTTAGACTAAAGATTTATCTCAGGGAAGCTGAGACATGTGGCAGAAGCTGGCACATCTAGCATGTGATTGGTAAGCAATGCTTTATAACTGGGGAAAGGAACGTCTGGCACCTTCTGGTGGCTGAACGTGAAGCCAACAGCTTGAATGATGAAGCTCACCCTTCATTGTCTCACCCTAGAAGAAATTTAGTGTCCGAAACTGCTCAAAGGCCCCATATATTTGCAGAACTCCTATGCTGACCCAAACTTGTTCAGATTCATACATACATATTGGAAGGTTACCAAAAATGTATATTCCTTCTGCTTTTGTTATGTGACAAACCTTACAGACCTTCTCAACCAAAGCTAGTCCAGTTACACAAATTTAATATGATATGGGACATATAGCCATAAATAAAATAAAGTAAGCAGCAACGGCGCATCTTTCTTTTGTCGTTTAATCTGTAAATAATAGATATTTGTGAAGCAAAAAACTATTAGGCTTCTGGCTTTTAGTCTTGTAGAGTTTAAAGTTCATGACGTACCATGTTTCTACCTTTATGACTACTACCCAGTATACTTCCAGGATTTAGACCTACCGCCAGGTTTTGGATGAGTAAGGGGCAGCCGCCGCTGGGGTATGTTGACCATGACGTCGCTGCCTTCCAGTTCTGTTCTCTGTAATCCAGGAAGATCTGCCAGAGCCAGGAATGCTTCTCCCTCCAAACTATTTGACAGGAAGGTGTCATAATCGAAGACGGCGAGTAGAAGGCAAGCTCCAGGCTCCTCACATTGTCCAGAGGTCACCAGACTGAGGACAACAAGTGAGTTTACATATAAAATGCTTTCCATATCACATATTACAGCAGATCAGGGGAAGGGACGTAATTAAAGTGAGCAGCACGGGGACACAGTTCTAATGCGAAGATCGAATGCCTCACATTTAGCTAATTGGTGCCATAATAAGCCTTCCAAAATATGGCACAATACTTCTTATTGGACCATTGTTGTATTGCATTAAACCAATTTAAACCATATATATATATATATATATATATATATGCGTATTTTCGATTTATGTTATTACATAACTCTAAAAGTACATGATCCGATAAAACAATTCCTAAGATGGATATATGCATATTAAAAAACAATAAACTTAAACGTATATATATAAATATTTATTTTCAAAAACTGATTTATTTACTCAGCCTTTATCACACAATCTAAACTCAGCCTCGCTTCATAACACATAGGAATATGAATGGAACTCACAAGTCAAACGTTTCATCATACAATGGGTTCTGCTCGTTCTTCTGTATTTGGGTAGAACGTTGCTCCACAGCCGGGAAAACGTGCTTGGGTTCCAGGCTCAGCTGCACGAACGGGTCACTGCCCCCTGTGCGGAAAAGCAGTAAAGATTAGCTAAGTGCAGCTCTCCAGCCGTTGACGATCTCCAAATCCTATGATGGCACAGCTGAGCACGTGAACAGCTGAGCATTGTTGGATTTGCACTTTACCGAGAGCTGGAAGTCTGTGCGTGGATTATAGTTAATAATAACTATAGAAATACAGGCGTAAGTTTGTACAACCGATAACAAAGGCAATTTCATCCACGCTTGTCAAGGATTTAATGTACATAGAGGATAGTTCCAGAAAGATGATAATTAGACAGTAAATCTCATCTGTTTCATGATGGGCTACTTTTGGAAACAAAGAGGTACATTAAGTAAGTTAGAGAGATACAGGCTGAGTGTATAAACAGCTCCAGAGATTTATAACTCCTACCGTCTGTCACAATTGAATCCTTTCTCCTATCCTATCTCTGTACGTCTTCAGTATTGCCATGTCAGTTGGCACAGTCATAATAAGGCAGTTACATGTTAATTATCCAACAATAGGTAAATCATTTTTTTTTACTTAGGTCTGAACTTTATTCCATGCCCGTGCGGTCATCTTACCGTTTGAATTCCGAGGAAGGAGATTCACAGCATTGAGGATCTCAACGCGCAGTTTCTGGTCTGACGGGAGGTAGCTGGCTTTCACTGTCACCGCTCCATACTTCTCAGACGTGGTTTCCAGCTACGAGTACAGTTATTAAAAAATATAGTTTATTGCGTCATCATGGCTTTATTTACTATCATAACTCGTCCGTAGAGTTATGTGGATCATGTTTCCTGTAGACCGTCTTAAGTATAAATTCTACAGACTGTTGATATCCATGAAGATTATCTGCGAAACAATATATACACAAGAATAACACAAATTTGCTGACCAAGTAATACTAAGACAGGATAACATCTACTCACAAGCACTTTAAATGCCACAAATATTAACACAAATAAGATGGAACCCTGTGTCTATCCTCCATTCCTAATACTAGTCACATTTTCATGTTTTTGGTTGTTCCTGGACGTCTAGTGATGCAATCAGCCTGTTAGAAAGTCTGTCCACCGCCCGAGCAGCGTCTCGGTGTCTTGAACATGAGTTACTTGTGATGGCTGAGACTCCTGGCAGGTGGACGGACAATTTCCAAAGGCTGATAAGTCTTTAGAATTGGTGTGTCCTTCTGGGAGGAAATCCTGTCCATGCGCTGGATTTACTAGTTACGTCGGTGATCCACACACTTTCTATTTTTATGTTACTATTCCACACACTTTCTGTTAATTGGCAGGTTACCTGCTCCTGGATCCTTTGTTGGTAATAACACTCAATGACTTTTTGAGTGGAGGAAGAACAAAGCTCCAGTTCTTTCTCCAGGTTCTGCCGGGAACACGAAAAACATTCAATATCATTAATTCTCCATACTGCCTGTATTCAGTCTATCACAAGATGACAATGAGAGATGCCCGTTATCAGAACAACCAAAGCCTAGGGGGAGCTCTGGGTTTTTAGGGGCCATGAGTGCAAATATTTTGGGGATCCCAACCCTAATACAAGTGATAATTATCTCCATTAGCTTTCTAACATTGCTCCAAATTCCATTTATGTTAGGAAGTTAGGACAGCTAGTGATGAAGAGCTCTCAAAGACGCACTTTGCACTCTTACAACCTAGTTTAAGGTTATGACATCTCACCCTAGCATGACCTCCAATAAAATATGATTTTCTCATGTATGTTAATTTGGTTATGTTGTTTGAATTTTTCTGTTATATCCCAATTTGTTTGGTTGTATGCTTTTAGCTTTGTCTCCACACTTACAGTGAAAATGGGCGTATGAAGGTCTTCTGTCTGCAAGCCACAGCCTTCTGCATGGAAACATAACTCCAGGTTCTGGAAGAACAAGACACTCAGTATGACTACGTCCTTTATTGTCAGACATGTTGTTTTTAAATATGCCATAAAGCATACAGTTATATGACATCAGTGGTTAAATATTCATGTGTGTCAATATCATGAAAAATTACATGATAATCGCAAGTATAGTGAAATCAAAAAAGAAAAGCAAACTGAGTCTCAGTTGGGTTACAAAAGTAACTGCTGTCAGGTTGGAGATAGACAGAGTCTCTTATCGAGCTTGTTCAAGTTGTTATAGAGTTTCGTTCAATTGCTATGAAGTATATTTTAAATGGCGCAGGTTGGCAATAGAATCAACTCTGTCGAGAGTTGCTGATTTACAGCCATCTCACTTGAGCTGTTCCAAACAAGCATGAACTCAACACAACTCACATCTTTGTGAACAGACCCCAGAGACTCCTCTGCGTCTTGTAACGGAGAAGCTCACCTTAAGTGCCACATGCAGCCTCTTGTAATATCGTGGGGAGGAACTGATATGTCTGGAGAGACTCGAGATCACAGTCAGAATGTGTGACCAAAGCAGGGATAGGAGACTGGGAAGGAAAAATACATGGGAGGTGAGAAGGGGCAAAGAGTAAAGAGTGAGTGTCTGTGTGTGTGAGTAAAGAGTGTAGAAATATGAATGAATTTGCCAAATTTGTGTGAAATGAAGAAATTGTGATATGTGGTTAATAGTTTTATGGGATGATAGAATAGAAACAGCAAAGAATTCATTGTGTATGGGAAATGAGAATACAATGCAAAGTGAATACCTTACCAGTTGAAGTTTTCGTGCACTAAGTTCTGATTCATGTACTGCAATTCCGACTCCAGGAATCTCATCAGGGGTATAACGCACTGTAATGGACAGAAGGAGGGCACGTGGCCATCAGGTTAGTAGAGCAGAAGCCAGAGCTGGCATGGGAGATAACACATTATCAATGAGGGCAACAAGCAGGCAAGGAAAAGGCATGGTAGCTTTTGGGGTGCAGGAATAAACTGGGGTAACAGAGGTGGTATGAGGGGCATTTAAACATACTTACATCACTGAGATCTTTGGAGTCACTGGCAGCAGCAAGAGAGTGAAGGTGTTTGGCAATTCCAGCTACCAACTATGTGATAAATAGACAGAAAATGTGGGAGTGAGAAGGAGAAATACAGCAGTAGGAGGAATGATTAGACGGAAGGGAGCAGAATGATGAAAAAGTGAGGGTGATGGGAAGTACAGTCAGACATCACAGACAGAACAGTAAATAAGAGTGGGGAAGAGAAAGTGATGGAGGAAATGTTGAGAGGAACAAGGAGGAGACCCTTACTTTCTGAGCAAGTGCCTGCACAACACTTCTGATCTCGTGGTCCAGGGAGCGTACAGCGATCTCCAGCTGGCCATACAGCGTGTGCTTGAATTGGTCTGTGCTGATAACTTCACGTGTTTTACGCTGCAGGCCTTCCCAGTCCAAGTTCACAGGCAAGGACTGCACCACTAAGTGCAGCTGTTCAATGTTATTCACAACCAGGCACAGCTGAGGGCACGAATGGGAACGATCAGGTTACTTTCCTAACCACAGATAATATAAACCACCAAGACAATCAAGTGGAAAATGGTCACCTTGTTTGCAGCTTGCCCAGCATCTCCTCTTTCTGATATCTCTTCTGCTCTTTTTTTAATCATCGTGCAGTAAGAGAGGGCAATGCGGCACATGTCCTGGAGAGAGAGAGAGAGGATACAAAAAAATAGGTGATCCATGAATGTGAGGATGAATGTGTAAGCCATCCTTAAACAAGACCCCATGAGGAACCATAGAAGGTAATCAGCCAGGGTACAAGGGTTGCCTAAAGACATGAAAACTTATTTCAGACTCACCAATGATGTGGCACCCCTTCAACAGAAAATTCATAGACTACTTCTACAAACACTTATGTAGCATTAACAATCTTTAATAGATTGTTTACTTTTTTTTTTCCTCCTCACCTCTGTGAATTTTACCATAATCATGAAAGCCTCTTCAGGATCCGGCCAGTCGAGCTGCTGCCACGTGCGGCCGATCTGTGTGAAGCATGTGGAGAGATCCACAGTGGAAGCACTATGTTTCTGTAATTCTGACAATGGTACTAGCTGTGGAAACACAAACATTCACATAGTGATATGCTAGTGAGGACGTTGTGCTTGGGTCATTTGAGAGCCAAATGGAATAGACAGACTCTCAGTTCCACTCAATTTCCATCACAGTGCAACAGTATCATGGAGGACAGACTCATAGATGCCCATGTTACTGTATGTATTAACCTTAAACAACCTAATATGTTGTGGGCCATGCTTGAAAATATATTGTCTACGTGACTTTGGAAGTTAGGAGTGTTGGTAATCATATCTGGAAGAGCACCTTCATGGCATCATCGCAGATTCTTTCAGGCTATGACATTGCCACTAAGCTTGAAGCTCTAACATACCATAAGGCTGTATTTAATTCTCTCAAAATCATTTCTGAACAACCACGCATAGCTATGAAACATAGAGTATCCCCTCCCAGGTCCCACTCACCTGGTCAATTTGTACAGCTCTTTGCACCCTCTCTTGAGCAGTGGTGTAAGCTTTCAGCAGCCAGTTGGGTAATGAGTTTACAAACCAGCGATGGAATCCAGACAATGGAAGTGGGACATCCCTGTAAGAAAAAATGTCTTTAACTATGAGAGCAGTCATAATCTCAACACAAGGGATATTGTCTTCTGTAATAATACACAATATCATTGAATAAAGTAACTTAGTATAGGTGACATCAACCCATGTGATGGTCCATGTTTACCTCTTGGGTAGGTAGATGTGAAGCTTATGGAGCTCTCGTAAGGTGATGTAGAGCTGGTACAGGAGCTCAGAGAGTGGTGGTTGAGAACTATGGTTTGGTGAAGGGAGCTGGCTGAGCAAATGCTGGGAAACCTGAACAAAATAAGAGTGAGAAATGGCAAATACAGACAGGTAGAGACGGGTGCAGACATCTGTGAAGTATAACAACACCAGCTAAACTATAGAGCTCCGCAAAAGGTTACATTTATTTACACCTACTTACCAATTCCTCCAGTTCCAGGAACGTAAGGCTGAAGATATCCAGTTTAACGGTGCTGAGAATACAGTAGACCAGTGCCAAGAGGTTAACAGAAAGAATGACCTATATACTGCTTTACAACAAACCCCCAATGCTGAAAGAAATGCCTCCACTAAAAATGTGGTTTTCCAACAAAAAAAATAAGGTCGTGCACCCTATCTAGCAGTATCTTCTCCCCTGGAGACTCAGAAGCCGAGCACTAATTGATATCGTTTTAATGAAAGTGTATTTTCTAATTTTTATGTTGCTCCTCATTCTTTTATAGGCCGTAAATACCTCACTGCATAGATCTTACTTTAGGAAACACTTGTTCCAGGTCTTGTGGCAGCTCTGCAGATCGCTGATGATATCGGTTACCAGACTCAGCAAAGACTTAAGGTTGTCCTCCTGGCTCTGCAGAGAAAAACAGAAGCAGTGACTGAGAAAATGAATACGGCTTATTAAATTAAATGGAAATGGGATAAAAGGCAAACATTTCTTCCCTCATAGCGATCGGTTTACAGTGTAGAAGAAGTATCTTTATTATGATGAGCTATTGCTTCTTTCTTTCACACCAACCTGAATCATTGGCTGAAGATGCTGACGCTTCATATCAAACCATTCATGGGTTCCAGCCTGTACGGGGATAATGGATATAATATAGTGATCTGAGGAGTAGTCCATTGGCAAGGGTGTAGCGTTTACCAGGTTACCTTGATAGCATCAGATACTCTTTCCTGTAGACTTGGCGCCAAAGAACACATCTCTCGGAAAGCCTTGGTCTTACACATTTGAATTAGTACCCTGTATGGACAAGAAGTGTAAAGTGGAAAATGGTTGGACAGTAGACCACAGAGACACTGGGTTTTATCTATATATTTAAGAACAACCCTGAGGCAAAGGTATGAACGTTGAGCAGTTGTCATGGAAGTCCTCCTAAGGTACATGCATAATGTCTATAAGATTAACACATCATGGGTTTACATAGCCTACATGTGGCTTGGTTAAGCCAAATGGACCAATTCATGATGCTTTAGCTAGAACCCCAGAGTTAAAAAATATCCCATGGCTTCCTTCTTCCAATTCAAATATCTTGCAAATGGGCAAATTGATGTTTTAGGCACATGGACCTTCGGGAATTATTATGGATGGCATCATTTAGTTTTCTAGCATCAAAACAAATAGTGAGCAACCACTATTGATTATGTCAAGAACCCAAGACGGCAATAGGCGCTGCTGGAGTGGTCACTCACCGTAGTAGACCCTGTAAATGTTCTACAGACCGTGAGGCTGACAGAGGGAACATAATGCGATATTTCCGTAGTACGGACACGCCATATTGAAGGAGGGACTCAAAAGACTCTGCCAGCTCAGTTTTCTGTAGTGGACACAAGATACAATGACATGAAGCAGGCCCAGTACACATGTAGTAAGTAGGTCGTTTTTCTACATTAATCTACAGGCATTAAAATATTTACAAATGTTGTTTATTTTTACCATGACATCATAACGCAGGAGAAAAAATTCCATCAAATGGCTGAAATACTATATGAAACCTAATTAAAAAGGGCAGATATTAAAGGGAAAGTGAATTACGTGGGTCAACAAAAAATATTAATTGACTGTATTTTCTACAGATATAATAATATTTATGTAATTCATATGTAATTCACGTCCTGCACAGAGGTAGTACCTGCTCCTCCTGCAGCCGTCCTTGAACCCAGAGGTACTCAATACTCGTAATGTGATGAAGCAAGCAGCTGCTGCTGAACTCCAGGCTCTGGTACAGCTTACTATATGCCAGCCACTGCCTGAGGGAACGCAAGGAAAAGGGTGACAAGGGGGCATAACGGAGGAGGTTAGAGAAGAACAGGGGCCAAAGCAGCCAAAAAGAAACAAAAAAGAAATAATCTGATCATACACAATATCACAATACGGTGATCACGCACTCTCACTCTTCACTCCCATCGCTTGAAATATTAATGGTGTCTTACTGATGGACAACAAACATAAGGGTATCGATGGAATTAATATGTAGTCAGTACAACACGGCCATTCATAGAACACAAATGCTATAAATGTGTTTAAATGGAGTAATTGAACGTATACATTTTCCTTGATCAACCACAATGCAATATATTGTATCACAGTGTATCACAGGCCAAAGATAAATAGGAGATGAATGAAGACTGGGAACAGCAAACAGTCTCCGGCTACCCAACACTCACGCAAGGCCCTGGTGGAATTCAGATAGGTCCTTCTGAGTAGCGTGCAGGTACAAGATAGTACAGCCATGAGGACTGATCTCCCCATCCCACATGGTGCCAGCGGCCTAAGGGGAAAGAAGTGCCTTCAGATGGACTTGTCGTGCCTTGGCAGAAACATCTAAAATATATTTCTATTCTGGGTATATAAAAAATGTCATAGGGTAACATGGCATCTAAGGTGCTGTTCTACCTGCTCTGCTCAATTTGACAAATGCTGCCCCAATACTGTTAAATGCCCAAACCCTTTCCTTTAAATTATGTAAAAGCTTGCCTTGTTCATATCCTGTGATATCGTGTGACACAAAAACAGGAAAAAGTTTCTTACATGTTTGTGTGTTGTTTTTATGTGATTAAAACATCAGAGGAAATAATAAAATGTTCTGGTTTGTAAGCAAAACATACTAGAAAGTGCAATTATTGCTCTTATATGTGGAACACCCCCTTAAAATGAGTCTAACAGGTAACAGAAAAAATAGAGCCTCCAAAAAAATCAGGGATATGGCTTCCTACTCCATGGCCTGTATTATGGTGTTTGTAGGACAATTAACCTACTCGAGGAGCCCCTGCTCATTCTCTTGACCGTCTTGACAAAGAGGCAATCCGGTCATATACTGTATATTACAAAGTATCTCCACGGAGAGACGGAGATTCCATGTGTGGTTACGCCAGCTGATGTCTCCAGTGTGAGCGATGTAGGGCCTCCTAACCATGCCCATGTAATTCTGTCATTTGCAAGGAACACTCGGTCACAGAGGTTTTCATGCTACGTACCTGGTGGCATTTGATCTCATGACGTATAAACTGCTGGAGCAATTGACGGTGAACAATGTAACTTGGTGTTTTACTCAGCATTGTCCCTCTCTAGAGGAAAAACAGCATAGGTCAGCACACATAGTTGCTCCACAAGTCTCTATATAAACACAAAAATACTAAATATGACAGCTGTCATTGGGTCAAGCCTACCTATTCTTGGTTCTTGGTCTTGTTTTATGTCAAAGTAACTTTATACTAGTTCCATCCCCAAACTGTATTAACCAAA
The DNA here is from genome assembly GCF_027358695.1 of Spea bombifrons. Lineage (NCBI taxonomy): Eukaryota > Metazoa > Chordata > Amphibia > Anura > Pelobatidae > Spea > Spea bombifrons. Next base: position 1,520,076 of record NC_071099.1, on the reverse strand, counting down.
AAATGCCTCGCTACCGGGTAAGCAAACATTGGTCTTCCACATAACCGAGGATAGACTTGAATTTTGAAGTTGACTGCAGCACATTATGAGTTGCTATTAAGTGTGCACTTGTCTCGGCATTCCTGAATATGTGAGTTGGACATTCTGTGCCATTACGCAAAATTGTCTTGACTGCAAACTCAGGTGCACTTACGTTTAGTAAACAATCAAATCACTTATACTTGAAATCTATCTGACCTTCTTGTGCGTGAGAAGGAATTGCAGGTGACACTGCCCTCTCTCTGGGTAGGTCTCTGTCCGAGGTTCCAGATTGTACCAACAATCCTCCTTACACCTCAGGTTCTAGACAGAATGTAATCGTTAGAACATCATCAAAAGAAAACCAGTCATGTATCATATACGAGATCTCCCCATTCATTCCCTTTCCTACCACCAAGGATCCCTTGGCCAACACATGCTTACCCCCAGTCGTAGAACTACATTGCCCAAAAAGTCATCTTGCCCTTTGTCCTTCCGGGCATCCTTAAATATCCTGAAAAAAGTAAAAAAAAGTAGCCATGGAAAGCAAGGAAACATGCAGTGGAAAATTGGTAGTGATCCATTTCTTAGAAAAAGAAAGAGAGGGAGTATTCGGTAGTTTAGACTAAAAAAAAGCTGGAGGTGTCATCATATTAGGATGGAGTTACACAGGTACCATTCCTTGATTTCCATTTTAAAATCTGTTATATTATTTATAGAATTGATTAAATGTAAGAAGTTGAGATGCTACAAAACAAACTTTTAAAAAAAAATATATGTGGGCATTTTCTTTTAAAGGTTTGGTCCTGTCATCATCATCAATATAGGTTAGAGAGGGTTATACAGAGAGGAGGCCTTTGAGATGAAGACTTTGCCATACTCATTGTGGGATCCTCACCTCCTCAGCCCGTGCAGGTCTGTGATCTCCCCCAGCTTAGCTCTGACTGATTCTACATCATCCGAATCCCTTGGGAAAGAGAAATGATTTTAGCGTGCACAGAAAAGCCCGTACTTGGTTTGTTATTGGTATTGTATAGAGCATTAAAAAAAAATACAAAGAGAAAGACATCAGATACAAATGGAAGGGGTAGCCACAGCGAAGGGTGAGGTTTAATTGAATAAAATCTAATTTATTTAACAAAATGCAAAGTAAACAGGCTAATGGAAGGGGCATGGGGGCTCAGGCTTTCTGGGCACCAGAATTTCCAAAGACAGCCTTGTTTCAAAGAAATAGACATGGACAACTGAAGACAACAGACAACATCAAGGCAGTAATTATGTTTCATTAAACCACTTGAATCACAATCCCACTCACCACATATCCATATGAAACCATGCTTTTTCTAGGTTCTCAATTTCCCTGAAAGACAAACAATGGTAATATAAACTAAAAAACAAACAAAATTAGAGTACCTTTTAAAAAAAATACAAATTAACAAATCTCCCAGGTCAAACACCGCATTTAGGGTCGAAAGGCCAGTTGACCAACGTAGTGGTGGAGGGTGGTGGTACGTACAGTATGAAAGTCTCATTCCACACAGGGCTTAAGGTCTGGACTTTGACCTGGGTCTTGTGTGTTTGATCTTCTGGAATCAAGTTGCGCACGACTGCTTTCTGCCTTTGCTTCTTTTCATGGCTAGGACTGTTGTCCCTGGACCGATGGTTGGCACGATTCTCAATCCCCAGCATACAATAGGGGTCGCTGAAACCTGAGCAAAGAGAGGAGCAACAAGAAAATATTGCAGGTCACAAACTACCCCCCCCGGTTAAATTGTTATTGAAAAGCTTGGAAAAGACAATAAAGTTCCCGAAAAATGATTGCACACTTATATTTTTTTCTGGAGGGTTTAAGGTTTTTTTTGGAAGATGCATAAATTAAGTACACATTTGTGTGCGGGGTCACTTTTTCTGCCTCTTGTGAATCTGCGGCACTTAAAAATTCACAGAAGTGCTTTTTTTATATATTTTCACTAGAATATAGCGCTTGTTAACTCCCTTTATTTATTTCCTTGGGGGTAATAAAGTTACCTACCACTAACATCCTTTCCCAGAATGCCTTTGGCTTCTTTGACGGTGACTTTTACACAGAAGATTGGTGGCTGTAAAGAAAACATAAAATGCTGAGTTTGTAAAGAGCTTCATGAAGACTGTGTGTCTTTAACCTGTTAATGGCCGTTTTTGTCACAGAGTAAGGCACTTAGAAGACCTTTGGGGCTCTAGAAGACTGTTATACCCTCATACCCAGCAGACATTGTGAGCTCCTTAAAGACAGAAACATTAGGAGGGCAAAGAGAGACAGATTGGATTTGGGTCCCAAAGAGGGACTGTGCCTTCAAAAGAGGGACATTTGGTATGGGGACCGAATGCTTATCCAGAGAACAGCCACCTGAAAAGGGGACATCTGGTCACCCAGATGTCCCCTTTCAACCCAATTCCTTCCAGATATCCACAACCTAACGTGAGGCCTCCTGAGACGCCTGGCCCAGGACATGGGTTACAACACCAGTAATCGTCGGTTTCACAAGGAATTATTGACATAGACGCTCTGTTTTCATAGAGGAGGGCCGTGGTTACAGTAGAGGAAGTGAGGCTTGCAGCAATGGGGTGGATTATAGAAGTATCAAAAGCACTGAAAATGCATATCCTGTACAGCAAATCGAAATAATGTGTTATTTTATATCAAACAGAAACTGCCATTCTGTGGTTTCGGGACAACATGGTCTTAAAATGCACCTTTGATGATGTTTTTATATACAGCCATCGATAGCGTTTGTGTAACTGGCTACGTTTGTGTGTTTGTGTTGCATTCCTTACTCTGTAAATAAGGTTTCAAAGGAATAGAAGTTTCTTTTTCTTATTGTCCTTATTTTTTTCACACAGCATTAATCGCTCCAAATATTTAATGATTGCCAAAGACTACGCAATGTCCGGGTCACATCCATTCCACCGTGATGTCACAGAACATCATGCAATGAAGAAGCAGCACAGTTACATGTGTGTCGCTGTGCAGGGAAGCAATAGTCAAAAGATCACGGAGATCTATTTTAATCATACTGATCGCATGTTCAATCTCCCTTTTTCCCTGTCTTGCCCTGATCACAAGCCAGGAAACGCATGATAATAGACTTAATGATATGAGGGTCATAATCTGTCCAATTCTGTCCTGAGTTCCGATCACAGTATATTAATAGATCTGATCATACTAATATTCTGTGGTCAGAACAAATGTACTTTAAGGCAGTGTTTGTTTTTTTTTTCCATTATTATTCTGGAGTGGGTTTAGTTTAAGGTTAGTGGGTACATGCGTTTTTGAAGTATTTTTATTTACATACACTAAATGGGTGCAATTTATGAAAAATTCCAAATAACAGTTTTGATTTCTGAAAACCCCAATTACACAGGACATGCCTTGTAACAACGGTTCCCATCCTATCCTTTGTGGATACAATGACATATACTAAAGCCATCGTTTTTTTTTTTCTGTACTGGGTATATCGAAAATAAAAGTTTGTTTTAAGTAAACATCAACTCTTATCTTCTTTATATTTAAAATGTACATTAACATAATTTTTTTTTATATTTTTGTTCACTCTGGTGATTTATTATATGCATACTTTGAGACAAATATAACCCATTGGCAGGTCTGGAAATTTCCACTAGCCCACTCACTTGTGATGAATAGGAAAATAAAGCAAATGAGTGAGAGTATATTTCCCCTCGCTGGCGAGGGTTTATCTGCTGGTTGGTAAAGATTACATATATTTTCCTGGCCTGATCTAGGAACTAGAGGCGATGATACCGCTAAGTAGTAAGGGTTGAGCATGGCGTCCCAAATCTAAGCCAGACTCATCATAAGTGTGTATTAAGAGAGGGAAGGAAATCCCTCACCCTTTGGAATTTCTGCACTTGCATTCATATCTTGGCACTTCCCAGGGTGGGTGCACTAGAGATCTGCCCCACTTGTTCGTTATTTAGAGAAGACTCAGTCAGGAAGCCAGGGCTAGCTGTCCACAGGGTTTGTCGTAGTCATAAGGAGATACAAAATTGGGCTGAGCAGAAGTGTGAGCAGCGACCCTTTGTTTGTGTCTCCTTGCACTGGACCGCACCGGAAAGGGGTGACAGGAACGTATCAGGGTCATAGGAGGGAGGTGGGATGTATATATATGTGTTTATGTATGTTAGCATGGATGTGTAATTGTGTGTGTGTGAGCTTGCATGTGTACTTGTGTGTGTGAGCATGAATGTGCACTTGTGTGTGTGGATGTTTACTTGTGTGTGAGAGCATGGGTGTGTACTTGTGTGTGTTGTGTGAGCATGGATGTATAGTTGTGTGTGTGACGGGGATGTGTACTTGTGTGGGCAAGGATGTGTAATTGTGTGTAAGCATGGATGTGTAAGTGGGATGAGGTAGAATTGTGTGTTAGTGAGTGTGAGTAAGTGTGTGTAATTTGTTTTCGAGTGTTTTCTAGTTAAGCCCCTGGGACTTTAGGTCTGCCCAGTTATCTAAAAACCCAAATCTCTCTTTCCTACACCGCTTTCTCAGCCATGCATAAATCTCTTTAATCTCCTGCTGCCTCCTTGTGTAGCATGTGGCACAGGCAATATATCAGATGTCTTTCACATCATACATATGACATTAGTTATCTAACCTCGTCTGGCTTAAATTAGTGGTTATTACCGGCAGTCCTTCAATATGCTGTAGAATGGCTTCATGTTCTTCAGGTTCCATGCTGAAAGCCTAGAAAAAAGCAAAATGATTGTCCTTAAATATTAGTAATCTGTACCTAATGGTGTCTTCATAAGTATTTTGAATTTGTGGCTATATATTGTCAGCGTCATATGATCGGTCCATGTAAACCACTAAACTAGGTGGTGCCTGCTGCACCCTTACCGTTGGACCAGATCTGCTTAGGGCTCCAGCCCACATCCTCTCGCCCAGCTAAACCTTGAACCTATTTGGCCCTCAGAATTCCAACAATGGAGTCTAACCATCTGTAGAACTTAGTAAAAGGGACTACAGAAAGGCCTTATATACCAGAATTTCTGTAAAACTGTTATAAAAATGATCGGGTTCTCTTACCTTCTGTAAATAGTCATATAATTGGCCAGTGTCGAATATATACTCTGGTTCCGCACATCCCATTCTATGTAGGACAGTATACAGAGCTTCTCCATACAGTAGATTATGCTGAGGGAATAATACAAACCAAAGAATAATGAATAATAAAAGCTACGGTTTGTTTTCACGTCTCCTGCATCTGGATTTGCCTTACCTGTACAGATGGGGAGACAGGTTTGGGTTCGGAAGTGGTCTGTTTAATGGTTTTGGACTGAGGGGTTCTTCCAGTTCCTCTCTTTCCATATCTCGCCTGAAAAACAAAGGGATCATAGGGTCATTTCTAACAGTAAAATAAGCTGGGAGAGATAACATAATGCCATGACCCCACAGCTCACCCTTGGACTCACCTCCGTCTGGCCCATTTGCCCTCTCAGTGCATAGTCAGCCACTAGACTGCAGTAAAAGGAACCCTATAGCTGACCAGTAGGACTTAGGTGCCTGTGATGGGACTGTGCCAACCAGATTGGGGCAGTTGGCAGAATTTAACGCAGCTGGGTTATTGAGCTTTTATACATAACACTGACAAGGAAGATGGATATTACTATATTGGTCCAAGAAGAGGTATAGCCGTTAGTTCAAGTTGAGTCCTTTTATTGGGCCAATGCAGAAGACAAGTAGAATATCATAAGAGAACCATCTTTAGATGGAAGAAAAGACCTCTGAGGTCCCCAGCTTATGTGACTACGTATTTTTCTATGATGACCCATCAATCTCTCATAAAGTTTCCATAACCTGGGAAATTGAATAGATGTTGGGAGACCAACCAAGGTGTGCTCAGCCAGTATTTCACTGCAGCGAGAGAAACCTTTCTTAAATGGAATGATTTAATTCATACGTAAAATATTCCTTATCCTACATTGAAGTTTCACTAGTTTTCTGTCAAATGGCAATAGAAAGCTTTTGTCATTCCTACCTCTCGACGGGTGATACGATGTGGGCCTAATGACTCCATCTGTAGAGAAAGAAGAGGTATTAGAAGAAGATGGGATGATAAGATCTGAGATCTGTGAGAAAGAGAGAGAGCGCTGAGATCAGAGATAAGAGAGAGTGCAGTCAAGGATGAAAGAGAAAATTAGTAGGCAGAGACGATCAACAAGAGATGGGGTGAGATGGCAGAGCATGACTCACGGACATCAAATACTTGACAACATTGCAAGGCGGCCATAAACTCGCAGTTTAGCGAATAAAGATCACAAAAAGAGAAATATGGTGATGAAATGAGAGATGTGGCTGGAGTGAAGAAGAAAGCAGCTAGAAAGAGGACATTTAAGAAAGAGGAGGAAGAGTTACAGACTGGAGTGAAGTAACGGAGCGGGAGAGAAAGAGGAAGAACAGAGAGGATGATTAGAGAGAGTAGGAGAGAAACAGCATTTCAGATTTCCAGGTAGTACCACAACACACAACGTATAGCTTTAATTTATATACGCTGCTGTCACATAACTGCCACCTCCAAATTGCAGATCTGCCACCCAGTTAAAGGGGTAAACAGGTAGATGAACTGGGGCAACCCTTTCCACCCCTGGTATCTGCAGCAGGGGGGTGTAGGAGGGCAGAAGTGGTTGCAGCGGGGAGTGAGATGATATAACATGTAAGTGTAAAGAGAAAATATTATACCTCTTGTTCTGTATCTCCAGGCGGGGGCCGGTCACCCACTTTGTCGTTGAGGTCCATGATGCTCAGAGTCCCTCACTTATGGAGCAGAATTCAGCGGCACAGACACTGGCAGATCCTCACTCATATCCCATACTCACCGAGTACACACGCTGTCGCTGAAAACAGATTGATCACACAGGATGCTTACACACAAGATGAATCTTATACCACCAACAACGCCAAAGTGCCAACAGCGCCAACAGTGCCAACAGCACCAACAGCTCCCCGAATAACCCTAAGTAATTTCATGGCAGATCAGACCCATCTCGTCTGCCCATGTTCAGTGAGGTAGAGACTCAAACCTTACTCAGTCCTTGGTCTCAGCTTACATTCAGAATATCTTTACACCTATCCCATGCATGTTTAAATCCCCTCACTGTATGAACCGTAACCGCTTCTGCTGGGGAGATGCCCCATGTACCTACGTTACATAGTACCGGTTCTCAGAGCAAAACTACTCACGGCTTCCCAGGCACAGGAGTCATGGCACGGACTGCTCCCTTATTGCACAGCACGGACTGCTCACTGCACCAGAGTCTTCTAAGTCAACACTGTGTATTATCTCAGGTCCTTTTACAGTTTCAGAGAGGAAACCACAAATTTATCACTTTAAGGAAGTGAAAGCATGATTGACAGAGGGTGCATGAGGGAGGCTCGTCCCCAAATGTACAGCTCCTTCAAGCAGAGGTTCATCGCCCATCATTTTGGGTTAGTATTAATATCATTTCAGAGTTAGTATCATCCGAGTTAATCATTATTCTTTATTGTTATGTGTAGCGCCATCATACGCAGTGCTGTACATTGGGTAAACAAGGTAAGATGCAAATGATGTCATGTAGGAGGCCTCGACATTGGCGGTGGGAAGCACAAGGAAGCAGAGAGGGGCAAAAAGAGGCACAGGGGCATTGCCAATTGTGGGCGCCTGGGGCAGCTGCCCCTCTTGCCCATGCAAATTGTGCCCTGGTAGGTAGAACTGGGGCAGAGGCCGTGCCCACGGTGAGATCGCACTGGAGGTCAGGAGGGGAACCTTGGGAAGCACAAGTAAGTAGAGAAGAGCACAAAGATGCAGGGCATTGACAGCAAGGGGCTCCTTGGGCAGCTGCCCCTCTTGTCCTGTGCAAGTTGTCGCCCCGGTAGGTTTAGCCGACCGGGTGCTGTAGGGTATGGCCCCCGACTAGAAATGCCCAGAGGCACATTATGTCAGCATTGGGCGAGCACCAGATGAAAGTGCCCGGGCTGCACAGACTGGCCCATGGAGTCAAACTTCTGTTGATGGAGAGGATCTTCTCAACCAGCCCATGATCCCCACAACAAAAGCAGGACTGTGTTCAAGATAGGGACTGCCCTGCAAAAATCGGGCAGTGGGGAGGTATTTGTTAGACAACTGATATTTGAAGGCCATATAAAAGAGACTGATAAGATGAATACAGTTGTTTTTATGGCAAAAGGGGAAAAAAATCAACTGTACTACCTATACGCGTTCCAGTAGATATGATTCTGGAATTCAGAAAACAGATCTCAAACTGGCTGCTCGATGAATGTTTCCAAACTTTTTAGCGCTGTTTTAAGCCGGTGTTTATCTTAAATTAAGCACAAGACGGGGACTGACAGGGAGTAGATAAAATTATCTATTCATCTCATGCCTGTACTTTTTTATCTTAAATACCAAACATCTTGTTCTAGACGCACTAAAGTCTTTGGCTACTATTAGTCTAAACTTTAAACGCAAACAATTACAAAATAACTTGGGGTTCTTTACTTTGAACGTCATTAATGGAATGTACCATAGTTAGTGTCATTACATTTTGTGTGTACCATATAATTAAAAGATTTCTGTGTGCTTTTTAACTATTAACACTATATATATATATATATATATATATATATATATATATATATATATATATATATATATATATATATATATGCCAGGGTTCCCCAACCGATCAACGTAGCCGGGTCAGAACCAAAATATCTCTTTTGCGAAGCCAAATCGCAAAGCTGGAGACAGAGTCAGGTCAAGCCGGGTCAAGAACAGATTAAACGATCAAAGCAATGCAGGAACGATACAGGAGTGTAACATCACCCAAAGAGCAACGATAAACTGAGTCCGGAGTTAATTTAGGTCATTGTGTGGACCCGCTACCCCGTTCTGCTGTCCTGCAGACACTTTGTGGGAGACCTTTGTGGGACTACATGGCTGCCAGGGGTGTAGTGGAGTAACCTCAGGGCTTAGTACGAAGATAAGTCGTGAAATAAAGTAGCTCTCAATGAAGTAAAACACAAAACAGGGTTTCTTTGGATCCGTGTCCTCTGATCCAAAAAAAGTTCGATGGAAGTATTTTGTTATAAATATTTAAAACATGGAAACAATTCAATGACAGATGAAACGGTTTAAATACCCTGTATTCACTCTATTCGCCTCTGACACTTTTGCTAGGAGGTTGTTCCATTTAACCCAAATTACCACACCACAAGCATTAAAAATTCTAATTCTCACCAGTTTCAGCCAATCACAGTACAGGAAAGCGCTCCTTTTGAAAGTAACGGGGGCACCAAACGAGCGAGTTGGGGGTTTTGTTATTGGGGGTTAGGTTGACCACATCAGCCATGTTTTCCAGGACACACAGAATTTTTACATACTGGGGAAGGCGTAACTAATTGGTTCCTTTCCATAAGTCTATACATCCCACATACATTCCACATCCTGGAAAACATGGCGGAACTGGTCACCCTACTGGGGGTTATCGTGATCTCTGGAGCTGGCTGTAGGCCGAACACATCTCGGGCAAGGGACTGGAGCTGCAGGGGGGGCAAATGTTTAGAGGATTTGGATCCACTTGGGTGCAAAACAAGGAAAACGTACACACTAGGAAACATGTTATAGTGTCTGTGAAGGCAGCCATGCGATGTGTAAGGGCAGCCATACTCCGTTGGTTAAAAGTCGTTTTGGTGACGCAGCCACTTTCTAACGTATTCCGGAGGGTTCGGGGTTAAATAGTAACTGTAGATAGAAGTCTTAACCATAGGGAAATTGGATCTCAATATGTACGGTTTGGAGGAAAGAAGAGATAGGGGATGTGATAGAAACATTTAAATAATTAAAAGGATTTAGCAAAGTACCGGAGGGAAGTTTATTTCAAATGAGAAGTTTGTTTCAAATGAGAGTGGTAGATAAATGGAACAGCCTCCCATCATAGGTGACAGAGGCTAATACAGTAAAAGAAATTTTGGGAATGCGTAGGATAGACATAAAGCTATCCTGAATATAAGACGAGACCGAGGACTGATTAAAAATCTTAAAATGGAAAAAAACAGGCAGACTAGATAGACCGAACGGTTCTGCCGGCAGAGGTGCTGTTCCAAATTCTCAGAAACTTGTAATTAAATGGACCATTTCAAAAAAAATAATTTTTAGTACAGCAAATGCCTAATCGCTGAAACAATTCTTTCATCATATAAAAAAAAAAAAGCTTAATTCATGTGTTTTTTTGCTGGAAACACATCATGTGACAAAAAAGCAGACACTGATCAGTCGTTGCCATAGTGACTGAAAAACTTAATGTGCTGTTTTTATTTAGGGGGAAAAAATGACAGATCTGCTAAGATTTATTCAGTGAACGTACTAAAGAATTAATGTTTTTATATGAGCAGAACCAAACTTTTTAACATACCTCTCGCTCCAATGCTGGATGTCGGTTCAGTACATGGACCCCAAATCGACATCAAGGGGGTCATCGGTGAAAAATATGGATCTATAAGAAACACCAATTGATGCCGGTTTCTTGCCAAAAATACCAACTATGCTATCTTAAAAAGCAGTCTTAGATCTGATAACCGTCTCTACCTGAACTGGATTGGAATCCTAATCACGTGCCCCGGCCATCATATCCCACCAACTCTTCCCCAGATCGTTTCAGAGACTTCTGCCGAATCCACGATCCCCCGGCAGACAAGAAATAAGAGGAAGATCGTACCTGATAGTAATGTCCAGCACAGCACGTTTCTACCGCAGCTCATAACTTTAAACGGACTTTGCTCTTTAACACGCAGAAACACAAATAGGGCCATGTTTACTAAGCACTGCTACAAATTTCAATCGCTCTCTATTTTACATGCACTGTATCAATAAGCTAAGATTTACCATATGGGAGTTGTGGGTAAGGGAACTGGATTTATCTCAATACTTTGGTGCTTCAATTGTTAACCAATAAAAACATGTTCGACGTGTCCGCGTTGTAACCAAAGTGACCCAAGACCATCACACTAAAGGGTCCTTTCCGCAGGGCTGTTCCTTATGATTGACCTGACAGTGTCCTCCATCTCCGCGCACTCTGTCCTAGTGTCCTTTCTACCCTGATGGTTGGTTAACACGATGGAGGAAGAGCCCGAACCCTACAGCTATAGGAGAAAGCCGTGGGAGAGCAAATTGTGAACCTAATGCTTGTGTTTGCACATATGTGCAAGCGATTGCTTGTTTTACGTCAAACAAGCAAAGAAAAAAAAAGAAAAATATACAGTATATATATATATATATGATTAAGATTTTTTTGCAACATGTCCGGTAGTAAATGGTAATCAACTAAAATACATTGAGAACCAACGACTTTTGAGTCAAAGTTACCTCGTTGCATATACAAACAAAAAAAAGCAAGTTTTAACTACTGTGGATGGCTGGTAAAAACAATGGAAACATGCACCAGACCCATACAGAGCTTGACTTGCACTATGTGCTACAGTTATAAGTCACATCATGAATGAGGTCATTCACTAAACCTCAGCATTTAAATAAAGATATTAAATATATTCTTTTTTTTCTTTTTTTTTTTTTAAACATATTCTTTTAATTAATAGAATACATTATCGCAAGGCAAAATGGGAGATAAATAACCATTTTGAGAGATTTTGGGGAAAAGATCGTTAAAGGGGGACTGTCATCATCAGAGCTTTAAGTAATACTGGATTCATATATGAAAACGACCTAAAAATAGTGTTTACGTTAAAAAGTATCAAGTTATCTCCCTTCTCCTTCCCCAGATTGATAAAGGCTGTCTCAACCAATCAGTAACAATCAGCAACTTCACATAAGCAAAGAAATACCTTAAAGGAGAGAAATAAGTCAAGAACAGGAATTATGACTGCCGTTCTCATGGTTTATGCATAAGGTGGGGTTCTAATCATTGTGTAGGATGATTTAAGGCACTACATTGTAAAATATAGGATTTGGGAAAGATTAACTCTAATGAAATATTAAAAAAAGAGAACAAAGTCACATTATGCATCCATTACTGTTAAATGTCCCCAAAACAAGACCATTTATTCCAACACCTACTATTCATAGAATCAAGGCAGCAAAAGGATTTACTAAAACCCTATTTCCTTGGATAAAATGTCATTTTTATTTCAAATTGGTTAAAAAAGTAAGATTGATACTCTGGGTCAAAAAGGTTAAGATTTGGGATAAAGTAGATAATATTAGCTCTTTGCGATCAGGGTGGGCATATCCATATTACCCGCGTCCAGCCTAAATACAAAACATGCACACGTCAATCATTCTCTATCCGAATCTCAATAAAAGACAAAATAAATCTAATATTTAATTTATATTTTAATGTGATATGCAGATTGCATTCCTAAAACTAGATAAACTCCCTGAAAATAAATTATATTTTAAATTATTCTCCTATATATTTAGCAATGAAAACACGTGGAGATTGGAATAATTGCATGCTTTCTATACCACAATACAGTACAGTCCATGGCATCATTGGAGGGGGGTAGGATTAGAGCTGTATGGCCACTAGAAGATGCTGGCAGACATGTCACGTTAATGGAGATCTAGCTACAAGATCATGACCACGTCAAAGAGACACGTCTAACATGTTTTATTCCGCCAGATGGGGTGGCAAGCGAATCAGAATGGTTAACAACAAAGGCAGCAACCAAGGTCAAAACGAACACATAGCCTTCTTTTGGTGTCCTGATCCTCCATGTGTTGGGGTTCTAGCCTGCAAGCAGCAAGGTATCAACAGGAGCCTCCTCAGTGGTCTCCAAAATGTAACCTTTTTACTGTTTTTTCTTGTCTTCTGGTGGATAGTAGGGAGGGGGTGGGGGGAAATCCTTAAAAAAAAAAGAGAGAGAAGAAAGCTGACACTGGGGGGGGAATACAAGTTCCCGACAGATGAGAAGAATGTTTCCGCCGATCACTTACGGTAGACATGTAGACATGCGGAGGGTTGGCCTGGCTGTTGTAGGCACTGGCGGCGGCCTCTGCAGCTTTAGCTTCGGCTACAAAGGAGACAGACAGAAGAGGAAAGAGCTTTAATGACTCGGGATGCCTTTAAAACCTTTGTTATTTAGAGCTGCTACTTTAACACGTGACATGATTAGAGAACTTAGAGGCAGGTTACAAACTTCTGTGGAAGATGCACCTCTCTAAACACAGAATTCTTCCAAAAGAGACTGGAAAGGTCCATAAAAGATGATTTAGGATCTAGGAAAGGGTAAAATGTAACATTTTAAACAGCTCTAAAATAACTGATCTTTCTATCTGGTATAAAGGATCCGGTTATTAAAAATAGAAGTCCTTGTAGTAGTAGTAATATAGGTCACTGAACCGATAATGGGGATTCTATTGTGACCTTTGCCAGACATGAATCCATCCCTGGTCCAACCTACTCATCTTACCAACTGCCAGAACATGCGTCTTCAACGACTCAAACATCGAGAGCTGATAAAACTGAGATGTCAGGTTCTCTAAAACAGGCGATACTCATCTAAGATCAGAGCGATAACTCAGTCGGCCGATACTCACCTGCAGAAGTGGAGTGGAGGTCAGGAGCAGAGGCTAAGGGAGACTCCATGGGTCCTGGGTAAGGAGGAGGTGGAGGATGCATATAAGTCAGAGAACCATCCTGACCTGAAGGTCCTGGATAAAACTCTGCAGGGGTAAATAACAGAAGCGATGACATCAGAGAGACAGGGAACCTAACGAGGCTTGTATGAATTGACACTGTATATATATATCTCTGGTTAATGCGGCATATGCCCCTTTATGATGATATCACCAGAACTAAATTAGGTCATCAACTGCACCTATTGCATTAGAATGCCTTCAAAACACCCATATGATGAAAGAACCCCCGCTACGTACCAGTTGGAGGTGGGGGGTACGGATACCCAGCAGGAGGAGGGGGGTAGATGCCATTTGCTGCAGGAGGTGGGAAAGTATAGCCGCCGTTGGGCATATACGGATACCCAGAACTAGGAGGTCCTCCTCTTGATGCTAAGCAGCAGAATAATAGAGATACATTAATATGAAGCGATAGAGAAAATCTTCACGGGACCAAATAGAGCATTTTCTAGCTCAGTACAATAAATGCGCCCCGTCTGATGTTTGCAGACTAAAAAAGCACAATTTGCAAGCTCCAATTTTGTTAAATTTGACAGCAGCCTTTCTATACGAGGCGAACGGGGAGAGCTTTGTATCTCAGGTCTTCTGAGTTAAAATAGTCCCTTTTTTAGTTGTTTTTTTTTTTTTTAACCAAATATCCTCCAAACCAATACTCACCTTGGGAGGCTACGTGTAACATGTGCTGGCCGAATTCTATTGCGCCTCCAGAAGGAAAGCAGAGTTTAAATGTCCCGGATCCTTCCCAGCCACCTATAGAAGAAGAACATACGGGCACCAGGTTAACGTGCCGTCACCTTCAGAAACATAGAGGGGCAGAAGAAGGAGGTTTAAATTCATAAACGCTGAGATGCATTAAGGGCAACAAAAGGGTGAGCTGCTGTGGCACGGTGGTCCAATAGGTCTATGCATTAACTATGCATTATACAGGGCCAACCCAACTCTTCTTGCGGGTAAAGCTTACTGGTTTTGGGAAGTCTGTTTATTTATAGATTCCATAGCTTTAAAGGCATAGTGATACAGAGGAGAAGGTGGCCCTGTTCGTAGGAGCTTACAATCTATTATTAGGTTGAGGAAGAATAGGATAGAAGGTGAATAAACATCACTTTCAGGGTTTATAGTGATTACGTAGAGTATTATTATACGCTAATCCCCAAAGGGCTCGGGCGATTTAAGGTTCTAAGTTCATTTGGTAGCAGAAGCCGTTAGACAAGCGGAATAAATAAAGTGAAATGTAAAATGAAGGATCAGGGATGCTGACGACCCCCTTTTTAAGTGGTTTCTTGGCATAAAAACTGCATGATAAATGTCAGCTGGATGGAGAAAGAAAATGCTGCTACAGCAGACTCCAGAGCCAGAACAGGATCCGCCGTAAGCTCAGCATATTAAGGCTACGATGGCTTCCCGTAAACACGTGTGTGCGGTTCCAGATTATTATATATATATAAATGGCTTAGAGCACGCAGGGGGTCATCTAACAGGTGAATGGACATCATTCTCTGAACCGCTGGAAACGGCTCTGCAGCTCTGCTTGTGTTACGTGCACATTGCTTACCGACAATGATGAGCAAGCAGTGTCTACTCAGCACACAAGGGCTACTGAATGAGATAGCCCTCCACGGTGACAGCCATAGAGCATCTCATCGAATGTACAGGTCGGGACATGGGTGATGTCATACAGTAATTTCCATTTTAGCAGGTCAATATACGGCCGCAGTCACAAGAGATACATTTTTAACACCCCGTTCCTGCTGCCCCTCTCACCCCTTCCTTCCTGTTTGCCCCAACTGATGATGGACAACAACTTGCTCTAGCTTCACACGCCACTTACCTCCAGCCTCTGCCTTGATGGCACCCTTGATAAAGTTTGCTCCGAAAACAGGCTGCTTGATTTCAACGCCCTTCATCAGATAGAAAGGCATCATGAAGGACTGCAGAGCATCTCTCCCTTTGGACACAAAAATCACCTGTGGATCAAACAAAAAGTACTGCTGATGACCAAACACAACTCTGGGAAATCACCCCGGCTGCTTCACCACCAATCATTTTATTGGGGAGCAGCTGCAGAAAGCTATTTTTAAATATTGGGGCAGTGGGGGGGGGGTTGGCTGATGTCCAACTTTAAAGGTACCCAGAAGAAGTCCTCCTGAACAATAGGAGCATCTTGCCGTGTTTACTTTAGTTGTCACCCCAGAACTGTTACTCTGATAATGCACATCATAGGCCCACATTTTATCGATATGTCACTTAAACGCTGGTCCAGAGACCAAACCCGAGAGTAAGATGAGATCTGGCCCGGCCTGGCACTACATGCTTTAATGGCGTCTGGTCAGAAAAGCTCTTTGTTCTTTAAGACAGGAACGAGGAGGGCGAGGAGTCCAGCTCTCTGATCAGTGACCGATCATCAAGGATCTTCCCTTTCAGGGAGAGCTAATGATCTATACCAGGGATGTCCAACCTGCAGCCCTCCAGCTGCTGCAGGACTACATCTCCCATAATGCTATTTCAGCTAAGGGGCTGGCAGAGGAGTATGGGAGATGTAGTCCTGCAGGAGCTGGAGGGCTGCAGGTTGGACATCCCTGTTCTGTATGTCTACATCAGGGGCAGTCAAGGGACAGCTTTGAAGATGTCACAGACCTTGCTCGGCTGGTGTAGATGTCCTTTAACACACAACACATGCGTGTTTGCTTACTCTATATGGGGTGAGGATGACTTGGCCCTTCTTGGTCCCTCTGAAAGCATCTGGTGTGTCCTCCATGTCGCTGAACGATAACTCCACATGATCATAAGACATTAGGACGCTGGAAGAAAAAAGACGGACATGAGTGACAATGAACCGGGAACACTTCCAATGTGATTACAAAACATTCCAACGTGTAAATCGCCTTGGAAGGACGTGTCTGTTTTGGAGAGCAGGGGTCATAAGTGATGTCATCATCAATGTGTAGCTGACCGCGGTGAGTATGACATCAGGAAGGGTTCCACTAAGCACAGGGCCGGCCCTACAATGGAGCCGACTGGGGCAATTGCCCCAGGCGGCACTTTAGAAGGGGCGGCACTTTGCCGCCCCAAGCGTTTTTTTTGGTTGTTTGTTTTGAAGCGGAGGAGAGAGAGAGAGTGCGCTCAGCATTACAAACCGGCACCGTGGCAGAGCAGGGAGACTCGCCGGCAGGACTCTTTAAAGGTAAGTACCGGGGGGGGGGGAATAATGGCGTCAGCGAAGTTTAAAATGCCGCCCCCCCCGCGTCCCCCCCCAGGCGGCATTAAGTCTTCGGCCGGCCCTGACTAAGCACCTTAAATGCACTCTATGTGAACCCTTAGCAGATCTCTCATTTTATCCTTTGTGACAGCCTTGCATTCCTACACCAGGTTAAGGAGCTATGATGTCATTTTATAATAGGAACCAACAAGACTGAGTCGTGTGACATATGGATCTTGCCCCACCCTGAGGCATGTCAGTCCCTAGGAGCCACACGAGAAAGTATTCATTCTCTGATTTTTCAGCAAGTGTGGGGGCGCCGAGCACCGAACCGCCAGTACAGACAAGAGCTATTTTTGTAGCATTATTATTTTTACTTTAGGGCCCCCCCATGGAAGGTGCCGAGGGGCCTGCCTCTCCTTCCTTCCTATTGTGGATCTGAGTCATTAATAAGATTACACAGGCATAGTAATTAATGATTACAGATCCTCCAGCAGCAGATGACGGCGCTATACACATCGATCAATAAATAACAGGCGCCACATAGAATATGACGGCAGATAAGCCACATTTTTACTGATCCCTGGACCTTAATCAGTTTTTTGGTCTTGTCCTATGCATGTTTGAATTAACCTCCACCACCTCTGCTGGTAGGCTGATCCATCTGAGCAACAATAATGCTTCAAGGGCCCCATAGGATCTGCAATGTAGGGGCCAGCAGTATGTCCCTGCATAACACTAACAGATTCTTGCTGTTGCACAATTAGGTGACATATCACAGTGTCAAAAGGTGTTGTTGGCTCTGGACCTTACAGCTCGCAATCTATGACCGCTGATATGCCCATTATTGTGAGTAACACTGTAATTGGTGGAAATCTCCGTTGCCTGCAGCTGTTACTCTCACGTATTACATTTTAAAGGGACATTTGTTGACAGGTAGGCGTGTCCCTACTAGGGATAAACACACCCACACACCCGCCTTGAATGCAGCGTTAGCTGGTATAAGCGCGGACAGTCCACCGCCCGTCATGGTAAAGCGGTGATTGTAATAACGCGCTACGGGGTTTATTTCTATGTATTGCCGGCCAATCGCTCACCTTTCGCTGTTATTAATTACGACACCTCCGCCATCCGTATGGTTCCTGTTCAGCGCCATGTTGCGGTGACAAGTAACCACGCCCACGCAGCCTAGCAACAGCCAATCCGGGCGCCTGGCAGGACTGTCACAGGGAACCAGTTTGGACACGCCCACATGGGTACGCATCTAACAGGACTGCAGGTGCAGTGACGTAATGAAGCTACAGGCTTAACGATTGGCTGATAAATGATCAATAACAAGAAGGGCAGAGGTCACGTGTGGATTTGGTATATTATGTAATTTAACCCCATGTCGTAGCTCCCAAGGGGCCCTCTTTAAAATGGACACAGGGGCGTAACTAGAAACCACGGGACCCCCCAATTTAAACAGCTACTCTGTGCCATCACTGCCCCAAACAACTTGTCTGTGCCATCTTTAACCTTTGCTAATCCGATTCAGTTGCTATTTTTATTAAAGAGAAAGTGCCACTTATGCAGATTTTAGGAAAGTCATATAGGTTGTGTC
Source organism: Spea bombifrons (assembly GCF_027358695.1). Classification (NCBI taxonomy): domain Eukaryota; kingdom Metazoa; phylum Chordata; class Amphibia; order Anura; family Pelobatidae; genus Spea; species Spea bombifrons. The sequence goes on along the minus strand of NC_071099.1, from coordinate 1,501,574 downwards.
TTTTAGATATATTTATATATATATATTTGTTTAGTAAACTCACATACAAAAAGAATTCATCAACAATACATAGACATTCAATAAAAACCGTTTATAGCATTATTTATTTTAATAGGCATTTATTTGATCTTAATTGGTTCTGAAAACAAGAAGAGATAAAGCTGGAGAGAACGTCGGTAAGCGAGGATGAGGAAGAGACCCCATCTGGAATGGGACAATATACCTTTAGGTTTCGGCATCTACTATTTTTGCCCAAAGAGCTCATATTTTATGATATTGTGTAATATTTTTACTACTAATAAAAAATATTTTCCATATTATTTAATATTCTTCGGGTCCTGAAGTCACCCCCTCGCCTTAAACTGCCCCTACAATTTTATCTGACCGATCAGCTTTTACCAATGGAAATTAACCTCTTAGAAAGGGGAGGAATAACTTTTAAGTACGGATAAGATGGTTGTTCTAAAGATACATGCATAAAGTGGGTTTCTAATACATTTCTATTGCTTTTTCCTATTTGTAGACATTATTACATTATTTATTGTCTTGAAATGTAAAATGCAACATAATATCTCATAAGCCCAAAAGAACTGTCTTCTCCTTCTACCTCGTTATGTCTTTACGTGGGTTAATGTTTACATTTTAATATAAAAAAATGCACCGTAATGTAAAAATGTGGAATTATGTGACAGCTTCTCTGTAATCTACTGGGGATGCGACTATATGATCAAATGCCTTTGCCCTTTCACATTAAACTTGACCAGGTGATATACTCATATCCAACACTCTTTGTACCACGTCGGAATTATCTTGGGTCTGGCGCAATAAAACACTCGCTCCCTCGCCAATCCAGAAGATTGGGTACAGAGTATCCGTAAAGATACAGGTGAAAGAATGGATGAGATCAAGACGGCCATCTTTGACCCCGTAGAACGAAAGTTTGCCGGCTGTGCAGTCCAAGCTAATCCCAATTGTGAGGTAGTTTGGTGGCTGAAGTCGTTGCTCTTGGTTGTTGTGCCAGGCTGAGTGGTTGGCCCTTTGTACCTGTAGGCACCAGGAGAAGGGGTTGCGCCCAATTTTATGCTCTTCTCCTTTGGAACGCGCCAGGTGGCTGTACGTTACACCCAACTGCACAAAGAAGTCCGAGATCTCCACCTCCCAGTAATGGTGTCCTTCAGAGAATCCCTCAGTACACATCACCTGCCAGTTCTGGAATCTTTCCGTCAGATCGGAGACAGGCTTCCCGGTGAGACAGGCTTTATGAGAAGCTTTATAATTCTGCCGTGAAAGCTGGATGTATTTGTTGGAGCTCTTCGCATCAAAACTCAGGTTACGATAATCTGCAAGAGAGAGGAAATGCTGAAATTCCTGATGGAAGCGTCTGTTTGGGGCAGTACCAGTATCATTAATACACAGCGACTTCTATTACTAATCGTCAATTCTTCTCAGCCTTGTTTGTGGTCTTCACGACTGTGGTTCATCACTCTTCACTCGTGGTCCTATAAGGCAGATCCACCTAGAGAATGTTTTGCCGTTAGCTTTCTGGCTCATGCTGAAGTATGGTTTCCATGTGTATGAGACATGAAATCTTGGAGGTTGTGGTTCAGTCTCAACTAAAGATCTACCTGTTGGGTTCTTCTATGCTCAAATAGATGTCATGAGCTTATGTATGTTATGATGAATATAATACATTCCAGATTTATAAAAGAAGACATGTTTTGAGGAGTTACATAGCTCTAGGTCCAAGCGGCAAAAGCCTTACCTTTATGAAGACGTTTCCTGTGCTCACTCATGATAAGTGCATGTCCTCGCTGCTTTGCCCGTGGTCTTTCAGGAGAGGGTGAACCTTTGGGGTCTAAAGCACAGAATAACAGAATGTAACAGCCTCTGAATATTATCACCAGTAATGATTCCAGTAAGTGTTGCACATTATGGAAACTGACCTTCATCGGTAGCCTCTGGCATCGCTGGGTAGAGGGCATTAGGCAGTTCTGTCTTCAGTAGCCGGAACACCTCAGGTAGGATTGTGGTCACGGCATCCACTTGCGATGTGCCACACGAAGGGACACTGGCCAACAATGGGATGGAACCAGGAGGGACGAGAAGAGGAAGGCCCTGGAACACAGATATGTTGAGACGTGAACCACAGCGTTATCTCTATCACAGAACCAGACTGTGTGTCCAAAGGAAGAACCGAAGAGGTCCTCAACATAAACAGAAACAGGGAAGAAAGAACCCAGAAGCCAAGAAGCAAGTTCTATTGATCGCTACGGACACATTCTTTCTGGCTCCTAGAAAAAAAAAGTTTGTCCCTAAAGTTTACATTTGTCCCCAAAATTCTGTATTGATACGGCCGGTATAGATCCGAGCCAAACAGTTATCATCCATAAAAGCCTTGTCCCTACTTAACACACAGTCAGTGGCCCCTGGTAACCAGAGAATTGCCATGTCCTCCAGAGAAGTCATCCTTACATGCCGCTATAGGGGTTTGTCTTTGCATGTAACGCTCTCTCTATTGTTATAGCATCACCGACCTGCAGAAATGTGATGTCATCAGTGCTTAGGAGCAGCTCCTCTGCCTCCTTCTTCTGCTTGTGAAGCGCTTCCATATGCCTCTGTAAATGATCCCGGTTTCTCACCGCCTGCTCGACAGCTGCCCTTTCCTCTTTCCTGATGGACTCTATAGCCAAGGTGCGACATTCATCCAGCGCGGTAGCCAGCCGCTCAAACTGATTCGAGATGCCCGACACCCTTTTATTACAAGATTCCTGCGGAAGAGCAAGAAGGCCGGAGAATTAAAAAAAAGACCGAAAAATGCCTATTTTCTAAGATCCCAGCAAAGATGGCCGTCTGTTTAAGCAAATGACGTAGGCGCTCACGTGGATTGCGGCCAGGGATTTCTAGCCACCGGCCGCATCCTGGAGCATCTGATCTGCGGCCACCGCAGATGGCCAGTCCAGGCCCGCCGCGTAACCTTCCACCATCGTTTAGAAGACATATTGATATTCTGTAGCAACCATGTTCAATCCTGAACTTAGCCGCTAGGGGCGAATGCAAAATAAAAGCATGAACGAGCGCTTCCAATACTTGTACACAGGTGTGCAGGTGACATGACATTTATTTATATAGCGCCAGCAGATTCTGTAGCGCTGTTACAATAGGGGCCAGTGAAAATATATAAGACAATTTAAAATGACAATAACAATTACTGAGGTCGAGAAGCGGCTAACAGGTATATGAATGAGCAGCAAAGTTTGCTTTGCTAACATGAAAGCTCCTTTAAAAGCATAAAAACAAAACGTTAAAAAATGACAACGAAGAACGTCCGCTAATCAGTGACCAGTGATCACGTTAAATTTAGCCAGGAATATACTTAATACCCAAAGCGCTCCACAAAGAACTGTTAGCTCTCAGGCCAACTCAGAGGGGTCTATTCACCAAAGTGGGAGTTTGCATTTTCAGCCCACCAGCTTAACGTAAGAAAGTCTTACTTTACCGAGAGGGTGGTAGATAAACGGAACAGCCTCCCAACAGAAGTGGCGGAGGCTAATACAGCGAGGGAATTTAAACATCAAGGAATGATTAAGGTCGGAGTTTCTACAGCATTAAAAATGGGCTAGATGGGCCAAATGCGTCATCTCGGCAGTGACAGCGAGTAACGTCGTCACGTTCTGTACCTTTATGTTCTGTATGAGATGATCCAGCTTCATTATCTCGGCTCCGGTCTGTTCCCTGTTACAGCTATTATTATGCAGAACGGCAGACAGTCTCGCCTGTGAAGGGCAAAAGAAAATTCACTCAATAGCCACGCGACTCTTATTATACTCCCTGCGAAACAAAGTGGAGGTCCTACAGGTATGGAGGGCTAAGAATTTGCCCCAAAAGTCTCTTTTTACACCAATATCAGGGCAGGAAATATCTAGGTATCCCAACTGGTGCTGTTCTCAATGGTATCTCACAACCGAAATGCCTGCTTGAATACAGGTGACATCGGGGAGTATCCTTAACCCCTTAATGACAAAATGTCAAAATGCATTGTTTTCAATGGCTTTAGGGACCGCTCATTGTCCTTAAGGGGTTAACACGTGACACAAAAAAGACAGCCCGTTATATTAGGTATTGATTGATATAGCGCCGTCATATTCTGTAGCACTGTACTGTGACATAAAAAGACGAACATCATAAAACAATATGGACCTTCAAAAACAACCGTCCAAGGCTCAGTAGCCAATAAATTGGCACACGTGTGGCACCTGACTGGGCCCGGCCAGCGGCCACACGGGGTCACAGCGGCACTGAAGGTGTGTAAGAGGCACCATCGGGCACCAGTCCATTGGGCATTTACCCGGGCCGACCGGCAATTCAGCAACAGGATTTTGCAAGCCTTTGTTACAGAATATAGCCAAATATTTCATTTTGAAACCAGATATTTCCAAAACAATTCTAATTATTGAACAACAAAAGTTAGTTTTTTTTTATAAAAGCTATGAATGCAACAGTTCCCTTAGCAGTAGGTGATATTTTATGATACACACGGGTACATCTTACTTCTTCTCTCCTCCTTTCGTTCTCGGTAAGTTCTAGTTGGTGTCCCCGACACCCTGTCACGGAGCATTCAACGCAGACGCATTTCTTCTCAGTGCAGCAGAAGAGGTTTAAGACTCTGTGATGCCGAGGACAGGTGGCCTCCAACACTCCGGCTTTGGTTTCCAATCTCATGGGAGATCCTTTCTGTCTTTTCTTTTCTTCGTCTTTCAACTGGTCCACCAGCGCGTTGATGGTGACGTTCTTCATGGGCTCTGGACGCTCCTTGAAAGGTTCCCGACACACGGGGCAGGTAATGGCCACCATTGATGCTGCTTCACGATCCCAGTGCCCATGGATGCAAGGTTGGCAGAAGTTATGCCCACACGGGAGCGTCAGTGGAACACGGAATATCTCCAGGCAGATGCTACAATTTAGCTTGTCCCGGATAGATTCTGGAATGATTTCGGATTCTGACATTTTGAGGTAGAGATGGAAGGCTGAAGGAACAATCAGAGGTAGCTAGGAGCGGGTTACAGGGGCGCCTGTCCAGGATCCAGCCGAGACTCAAGGAGTATCTAGTGGTTTGAGGTCACTGTCAGGAACCCTGGACGGGATGGAGAATCCATTTGTTCCTCCGCTGCTAGGAAAAGGCAATAGGGAAGTAATGAAGGCTGAGTCTCATACATGAGAAGCTGCTAAGGAAGACATCGCGGCGATGAATCGAAACTAAAGTCCCAGGGACTGACAGATGAGAGGGAAGGACTCTAGTAGAGGAGAGGATGGGCCTGGGGAGGGCCATGTGAAAGAGAAGGAGGAAGTATAGCCGAGAGTCTGAGCCAAAGGGAGGGCCAAAGGGAGGAAAGGAAACTCAGTAAAGGGCTGGTGCTGGGTAAAGAAAAAAACACAAACACCAGGAAACGATCCGGATTTGTTTTAGTAAAAATAGAAACATAGAAGCTGCCGGCAGATCAGACCCATTCAGCACGTCCAGTCTGCCTGTTTTTCACGCTGTAAAGACCTTAATCAGTCGTTGGTCTCGTCTTAAGATTCGGGACCCATATGCCTGACCCGTGCATGTTTAAATTCCCTCTACCACCTCTGATGGGAGGTTGCTCCGTTTAGTAGGACTGTGCTGCATAGCTGCAAACAATCTGAACGCTGACTGCTACCGTCTGGATGAGCTTAATAGGAGTGCTTGCGTGCCAAACAACCATTACAACAAGTACAACTCCCATCACCCTCATTCAATACATTAGCAGTTGGAATGGTATGGACAGGTATATTTTAGAGGGACCCATGCAGACTCTTTAGGCTGGTGACAGGACTTTGTGTGCTAAAGGGTTAACACCATGTACCCCTCAGAAAGATCTCTCCCCCTGCAGTGAACAGGAGAAGCGCGTTGCCCTAAAACTCTCGCTGCCACCACGGTTTTATTTAAGGTCTTTAACATACCTAGGAAGGTTTCAGTAACCCCTGCAGTATATCAAGCATTACAAGATAAGTATTTGGCAAAAATGTATTAAATTGACATAATGTTCAGGAATGATCTAGAACAGCGGCCCACAGCTGTCCCTCTGGACGGAGGAGGATCTCTTCCTTGTGCTGCACATCATCCCATTACAGTATATGCCAGCCTCTTGAAATAGATACCTCTAGGGCTGTGTCGGCTAGGACTAGGGGTCCATAGTGTAAATTGGCCGGTTACAAGTTACACACAATTCTGTGACGTATTTGGTCCTTCCCGATTTCTTCTATTTTTGCTTATTTGTCACATTCAAGTGTTTCAGATTACCAACTAATGTAATAAGACCACGTGAATAAACACAAAACGCTGCTTTTAAATGATCATTTATTTAAGGTAGAGAGTTAATCAAAACCTATATCACCGATGCGAAAAATTGCTGATTAAATGTAATAACTGATTGGCGGCAGCGGCTGCAATCAAACTGTTGCGATAGCCGGCATTGAGTCTTTAACGTCACTGGAGGGATTTTGGCCGACTCTTCTCAGCTACATTAGAGGGTTTTCTAGGATGAACTGCGTACTCCAGCATTTCATTGGGTTTTAAGTCAGGACCTTGACTTGGCCGCTCCAAAACCTTTTCTTGCTTCTTTGGAGCCATCGGACATACTCATGTGCTTCGGGTCATGGTCCTGCTGCATAACCCAATTGTGATTGAGGTTTAGGTCACAAACTGATGGCTGGACATTCTCTTTCAGGATTTTCTGAATTCATGATTCCATCGATTATAGCAGGTCATCATATGCACTTTAATGAATGACAGTCGAGAGGTTCCTTTAAATTTATGTGGTACTCCCTCACATTCTGCCCCCCCACCCCATAAAAGGGTGGATCAATATCAGGTGGGGCACTGGGGTAATACTGGTAACTGGTTAAGGGCCCCCCTGCAGCGGTGGCCCTGCCTAATGCATTATTGAACAGGTGAGACATGAATCTGATTGGATTTAAATATGCATTATATAGGACAGCTAAGATCTTCTTCCACGAGAAGTCTCACTGGAGTTGGATCTTCATCCTGTATATTGAAGTCAAGGTGCTAGAACCAAGACTCTCAACCCTCAAAACACACTAACAGCACAGGACTTTGTAATTACCACATTTTATTCCAACAGGGGATCCAAAACAAATGTTAACCGTTGTGGTATCAGATTTGTGGAGATCATGGCTGCTGTTCCTACCATAAGTACCATTATTACTTACTTTAGAAGTAAAACACAAAGTTCTATGTATCTGAAGTAACTATACAAGATACTTTTTAATTGTAAATAAAAGTACAAAACCAATACTAAGCCGCCAACCCAGAAGTCCGCCGGAACGATCAGTAGATATTCTTTAGATTGTGACATCATCTCCAGAGTTAATTTTGATTTCCCCAATTTCACAGCAAAAAACGGGATACTACTGCGGTTTAACATACTTTGAATGAAAAGCTCTGTGCGATAGTATCGCTGCATGTGTCGGTATACCAGGAGAACGGAAATGTTCAACACATGCTTCACGGCAAATGGAATGAGAAATGCAACATATTTTGATGGTCTTGGGGAACAAATTTATCTATACAAAAACATCGTCAGAAACGTAAGCAAGACAGATCCAAGGCACAGTAATGGCTGCCCGCCTTGGAGGTCCCGTCTCAGTAAATCCCATATGTCATCTCATCTGAGTCTCGGTATCGGTCCAGGTACCGGATGGGTTTCCCGTGAGGATACTTGACTTGTGGAGGGTGATAAACAGGAGGACGCTGAAATTCAAAAATCGGTTCCCTCATGTCTGGAAGAGGAAAGCAAAGTGAATAAAAGGTAAATGGCTTCACACAAAAATACATTGCATAAAATAGAACGGTTTACTGAGATGCAAAGAACTAGCGAGCACTCAAATCGTCTTCCAAACACCGCAGAACTCATACTCATATATACTTTAAACATTTTGAGTTATGACAAGTGTTGTAAGAATATATAATACATATACACTGTTACTATAAAAAGACATTAAAGGAGAGCAGACAAAATTAACTATGCAAGTAAAATTGCCATTTGTTTGTGAAAGATAACAATTTTGTGATAATAGATTGTAAGCTCATTTGAGCGGGACCCTCCTCAGCTGTTTCTGTAAGTCAGAATGTTATGTTATATACTACTTGAGTCCTGTCTAGCCATTGTACAGCGCTATGAAATATGATGGTGCAACATAAAACAATAGCAATAATGAGAAAATTATTTGTCAAAAGTAAGAGGTTTTGTGCTGCACAATATTAAACATTGAAACTGTATTTTGTTATGGCACTTATTACACTTTAAAAACTTACTCAGCATATTGTGGTAAACCTGGGTAACACTTTCCTCCCATTTACACTGGAAGAAGGCCAGGCCAGCTGGAGTCAGCTTGTCCTCGTACTTCCTGTAGAAATCTAATGTCTTAAAACTTCTTAGCTTTAGGCTGTGACTGTGGAAGAAATATAGAAATCTTAGCAGACTAAATATAGTAAGACCACCTCTATTTGTAATTCTGTCCATGAACAATGAAGAGAGAAAGAATAAGAGAGAGGGAGAGGGAGAGAGAGAGTGTGAAAGAAGGAAAGAAAGAAAAAAAAAAAAAAGCTTACCATGGGTTTGGTCTCTGTTCCTCTTTGTAATCGATGTGCCCCTCCTGCTTAAAGAGAATGAAGATGTGTCTGTGGAAGCCAGTGCCCTTAGATGGGAATGGGGGGAAGTAATGGCAGATTTCATCTCCAGAAAGGACATTGTTCCCAGGAATATTTCCACTGCAAAGTAGAAAAATGCAAAAAAAGACAAGTGAGCACATAAACACGGAAAAATAAAAAGGTTAAACATGGTTAATGTATTCTCTTGAGGTGATAAAGAACACTCACATCAGCCAATGGACATATTCAGAGTCTGCATCCCTCAGGTGGCCATCTGCAGAACACAATAGCAACACAAGCTCACTTTACACACAGAATGAAATGCAAGGGACAAACAGTAACATAGTCGTGTAACCGTTCATACAACCCATGCACACAATTAGGGACTGACCTACAGCATTATTACCCTAAGGACTTATCCCACTACAAAGACAGGCCTGAACTGACCTGGGTTGGTGAGCAGAAGTGTCCACAGTGAGCCTTCTTCAGCATCAAATGTCACCTCGGGGCGTTCAGCAGCCTGAAAGCGAAGCAGGGATTTAGATTCAACATTACTTTTATAGTCATGGACAAAACAGATTGCCACACTGAACATATTAAATGGGAACTGAATCTGGCTAGATTACATAAAGAAACCCAAAAATATAACTTTTGATTTACCAAAAAAATGGTGGAGCGAGGAGAAAGGTTAGCAAACAATCCCATTATATTTGATACTTTGGAAAGGGGCTGGTTTTGTAATTAGCTGCACCAAACGGGCCGATACCAACCTCTGAAGGAGTCACCACATTTCCATGGTAAACGGGCATCGCCAACTCTTCTCCCGTGTTGTAATGGATCTTAATTTTGACGCAAGGAACAAAGGTTGCTTCTCCAAAAAGGTCTTTGTACACTCCGTAGTGATTAGCCACTCTCTGCACATGAAAGGGGCCGCTGGTCCTTTCCCACTCTGCTCGGACGTCATCCAGCGGAATATGCACTATAGGAAAATAAGAGCAAAGTATTGTCATATACTGAGGACTGAGGACTGGGGACTTAACTAAGTAAAAGTAAAAACTGCTCGGAAGTTCATCATTTCAATCACTTATCAAAGCCAAGTGCATAAGCCAACAATGTGAGCCATCGTGCACGCTGAGCCTTATGGTTTAACCAGCTACCATGTCAATGCTATAAAACAGGAATTCAAAATTAAACTGTAAAGACCAGAAATGTCTACATTATTAAGTTTACCATTCTGTTTACTTACGTGACACTAACCTCGGTAGGAAAATAAATCCTGTGGCTCTGGCTTTACCATTAAATAGATGGGTTACATATCCTAGGAATACTTTAACATTGTTCTGATTAACATAGTGGATAATCATGCCATATTTATACACCAATCTGTGTTAGGCCAGACCAGGGCCGGCCGAAGACTTAACGCCGCCTGGGGCGAAGTTTAAAACGCCGCCCCCCCCCGCCGACGCCGGGGGGGGGCGAAGTTTAAAACGCCAACGCCATAACCCCCCCCCCGGTACTTACCTTTAAACAGTCCTGCGGCGAGTCTCCCTGCTCTGCCACGGTGCCGGCTTGTAATGCTGAGCGCCGGAAATTGACGTCACTTCCGGCGCTCTGCATTACAAGCCGGCACCGGGACCGAACAGGGAGACTCACCGCAGAGGAGAGAGAGGGGCGCCGAGCGGGTAAGCGAAAACCACTCGGTGCCCCTCTCTCTCTCTCTCCTCCGCTTCAAAAAACAAAAAAAAAGTGCTTGGGGCGGCAATTGCCCCAGTCTGCCCCATTATAGGGCCGGCCCTGGGCCAGACCACAATATGACATTTTGCTGAACAAAAACAAATACGATGCCAAACAGTCCACACAATGAATCGGTGATGTATGTAAAAATAATAATCCATAGTTTCGCCTCTCAGCCCGTTTCTTTTTATTAACAAAATACATCCCAGAGCAGCAACACTACAAAGACTGTAGAATGAGAATAATACCGGAAGAAGTCTAAACACACGCCACATACAGCGTTTCCAGGGAACTTGCACCTCCATAGCTATTAACATATCAAAAATACCCATAACTTGTGCTTGTTGTTTTTCATGGTAATTGTCAATATTTTGTTTTGAAGATATTACGTAGCTGAGACGTGGAAAACAAAATAGCAACAATCGCTAACTTAATATGTGAGAAATGCCTTCATGCGTAGGGACAGTCATATAGATGTTGAGAATGGCTCCGTACCTCACACATAAGTTATGTTTCTAACATGTATTTCGGACCATTATTCTGGCCTAGTGATTTAGCAAGAGGGAGATTTTTCTCTTTTTTCTTTACTGAGGGGTGGTAGATAAGCGGTGCATCCTCCCAGCAGAAGTGGTAGAGCGAGGGAATTTAAATATGCATGGTATAGCCATATGGCTAGCCTGAAACTAGGATAAGACTGGGAACTGAATGGTTTGTATCTGCTGTCAAATTCAATTTTGAAGCTACATACATGTGCGGTGGCGTGCCGCTCTCTCCATCTCTGGATTCTTCCGGTTCGCCTTCAGCTCTTGTTTTCTGGCCATTGCCCTTTTAGCAAGAGAAGGTGTGGAGACGGGGAATCCAATGTCCACGACCTCTTCAACTTCATCTGGAAACAACAAATTAATATTTTGGTTAAGTGCAAACCAAACACGCACCAGTTCCTCAAATGCGGCTTCTTTGTGAAGCGCTGCGGAATCGGCCGGTGCTTTATAAATAAATATAATGTAATGTGAAGACAACCCAATAAAATAAATGCGAAGCTGATCTGATTCCATCTCTGATGGGATGCGGTTGAATTAAAAAAAATCAGTATGTCTAATAAAGTCAAAAGGCCATGTAAAATGCAGAATTATAAACGTAGAAGCGGCACCTTAAACACACTTCATTTTCAGGACACTTTTAGTCTTCAGTTGTCTTTACATACATATATACACACACACCCCTCCACTACCACCAATTCTACCTGATACTCCCTGCTGGTATTTTCTGTACGTCTTCCACCAGCATGGCTTCTTGCTCTCCGCCTCAGCAGCCTTGTAATATCGAGTAAAGCTTCTATATTTCTCCAAGGACTCCACATCCTGACCTTCAAACTGCTGGTTTGGGAGAGGGCCCAGGGGTGCCGCTCGTCTCCATAGCGCAGCTGAGAATGAAGAGAAAATGATCAGCTTGTACCAAACACCCCGATTCATCAATCGTAAATAAACCTCAACGTCCCAATTAATTAAAGGGGCACTGCAGCAATTTAAACTGACATGATAATTTTTTATGATGTCAATTAAAGAATCGGCAGAATCTCCATCCCTCAACCAAATGCAGCGAAGGACATGCGTTCAGCCGACCGCCTCTCCTGACACGTGATTATACTCACCGCCAGTCCGCTCCAGCGTCGGGGAGAAAGTGATCCCACTTATTAAATTGGGAGAGCCGTCCTGATGCTGATTGGCTGCTTCAAGCAGCCAATCAGTGAGGCGCTCCCAATAAAATCGGTCCCTGCTTCAAGCAAAACTACACACACTTTAAAGGCTAAATGAATGCATATTAAAGCACTTACAGAATACTTGGCGTGCGTCCCGGGGCTGTCTGGGACACCGGAATATGACATTAATGAAGCTGCATTTTATGCTCTAATATCTTCTATCCAAATACTTAATGTAACCCTTTATATGCCATTTCCTTCATTATGTGCAGGATTTGCTATCTCTCGTATTTCTCGTGATGCTCCCCCCCGTTTTTTCACAGCAGTCTCATGTAACACTATTCATAATGCCCCACATGACATGACTGAGAGGGGTATTAATAACCAGCCCCCATACTTCCTCCTTGGTCACCCTCCTGCCCATTACATCCAGGCTAATGGTTTCCTTACGTGTTATTTCACGTCTATACACTCATTTATTTTATAGCATCTCCCCTTAATTTTTACCGGTGGTACTCAGGAAGCGCCCCGTTACCGGTCTCCTCGCAGCTCTCACCAAGGGCGCCGCCATGTTGGCTGTCGCTGCTCCGTGACGTCAAGGACCTACGCGTTTACCCAGAGTTCCAAGCGCCCACACACGCTCGGGAAGTATACAGGCTGCGGTGTATGGGTTACAATGAGTGCAACTTTATTGCTGCCGCATTCTAACACTGAGCGGCACTCAGCGCTCTGTACTGCCAGGAGGCAGCAGGCACTGCAGATATCTAGATACGGGGAGGAATAAGAACATGCAGTCAGATATCTCATGAGAGCGATAATACTGGCTCGGGCTTCTACGGAAAACTTCGGAAACAAACTGCCTTAATTATAGTTATATTAGAAAGTTCAGAGAAGGGCTACTAACCTGGTGCATGGATTAGGAATAAAACCAGGAACAGTTAAAGGACCTTAATATATATATATATATATATATATATATATATATATATATATATATATATATATATATATATATATATACCGCCTGACAAATATTACTTTACTGAAAGGGTAGTGGATGCCTGGAATAGCCTTCCAGTAGAAGTGGTTCTTATCTGCCATCACTTTCTATGTTTCTATATATAGGAGCTATTTTTTGATGGTTTCCGGCCCCCAGCATCCCACCCTGAATGATGACATATGTTTAGATTCGGGGCTGTTTAATATATTCATTAGAGTTCTAAAACAGATTCCATGTAATCCCCACGTACCCCATTACTGAAGAAAATACACTATGAGAACATCCGTCAGATCTGCAGCCACATTGAACGGATTCCCATCACATTGTCACACAGATGGACTTCTCTCTGACCATTCCTCGCTCGCCAGAACCTGAGATGTGACGGGCGGCAGCAGGGAATGAAAATGCGAGACCGGCTCCGTTAGCTGCAATTCTCTGATTTGAAGAATTGGAACTGCTGCCTGAAGTGCCCTTGTGTGTTTTTCCTGTAGTTACACAGATAGCCACCGGGCTTTAAGCAGAATATACACTCCTGTTGGCTCCTTTATCGATCTTCTGTGGCATTTCTTTGTTTTTCTTGGTTTGTTCAAGAGGTCCACGTATTCCATTGAATATATTGTCTCATATGCGTCAGGGCACGTAGTGGGACTTGGTCCCCTACACGTGATCAGGTGGTTCCTAGCAGACCACAGAGCATCCTTCGCACCTGGCTTTATCAGTGGTGCCCTCCATGGACTGGGACTCTACGCAGAAGACATGTCATCCATGGAGAGCAATGTGCTTCTTCCTCCTCGTATCTCGGGATTTCATCTAATGCTGTCCGTGAAGAACTCAAGATCTTTCACATTTACTCTCGCCGATAGTACAGCCATTAATATAGACACAAATATATCAGCGAGGCTACTAAATATTTTAAATGTTTTAAAGTGGGCTAGTGAAAATCTCTAACCTCTATGGGATATTCCTCAAATAGAAACAAACCACGATGTGGCTTCCCCAAGAGTCTGCAGGTGAAGGGAGTTGGCCCCGCATAATGCATAGTTAAAACATGGAGTTGAAACTTTCAGCAACTTAAGACATTGATGAAGACAGACCTATGGTCAGAAGCGAGGAAGCCGCAGTTAGCAGCGATGAGAATTGATCTGGCCTCGTTGAGGTATGATTACGTTTGTCTTTGGTACAGCTCGTATTCATTTGTTATCGGTAATGGAGGAATACTTTCCAGAGTCAGGAACTCGCAGCTCTAAATACGTTCTTGTTGCCTTCGGCAATTAAGACGTGGCGGGCTAGTAATGGTTTCTATTAAAAAGTTCCATGCAAAAGTGCTATTTTGTTGGACAATAACCAATTCTGGAGTGGACACCAGTAGAAAAACACAAAAAGGTCAGTTAAGGGTTATCATGTCCCGCACAGGACCGGAAATCTCCCTATTCTTATTCCACGCGTTTATTCCTTGTTACCATGGCAACCTGGACGGCCGAATGGGATTTCTGAAAGCTAAAATGTTGAACCAATTTAATCTGAAGAGAAGATGGAAAAAGGTTGTCGAAAAATAACTTTCCACCAGCGCCCAAGTCTCAGTATCTGATATACTAGATGAATATGGACTAAGTCCATGATAACATGAAGAATGTTTGTGTTCTCCCATGGAACCTGTCAGGCCTGGACTGGCCATCTGTCATACTGGGCAAATGTTCGGTGGGCCACTGGCACACTTACTCACCCGATCTGCTGACCAGAGCAGGTGCTGCAGCGTGTGGCCGACTGCAGAATAGGCCCAGCCGCACGCTACATGACCCAAAAACAACGGCATGTCCTGCTGCCGGTCGCACACACACACATCCCCGGGCGGCCACTGACCTTAAAGTGCCAGGACCACCTTATCATCACCAGTCCAGCCCTGGTACCCGTGAGCTAAATTACGAGGAACCTTGTGCGTTTTATGCGTTCGTCCTTATACTTTGGAAAAGGGCTCTTATCACCATAGCAACCAATGAAAACCTTCTGCCGATTTGACCAGTACAGTGGTTGCTATGGTGTTACCTTTTAAATATCACACTTTTAATACATAATCCCCAATTTATTATATCATCATTTTTTTCCATACTGGCCAAGCATTGTTCTTGTATTCAACAAATAAAAAAGCTGGAGACAGAATAAGAAATCATTCAGGTGTATTGAGAGATATACACACATCATTACAAGATTACTAAACAAATTCAACTCTAATTATCACCTTGTATTCCCAGTCGGTGATGCTAGGATTATTTATTATATCACATTAACCCTACACTCATCTTTTTTTAGTGCTTTAACCTCTAAAAGGACAATGGGTTGTCCTTAAACCCTTTAAAAACAATGCACTGTTAGCCCGTACATGTGCGGGCTGTCATGAAGGGGTTAAAGAAGAGTACAGAAATATCAGAACTACTAGACCGAGGCATCTTAACAAAAATAGATTTTTTTTTCATTAATCAGGGTGGATCTGAACATCAGGCACATCCATGTTCAACGAGGGCAACATTTTGAGGGCCATCAAAGTATTAAAGGGGTTTGTCTTTAAAAGTGCTGGCTAATATTTTAAAATTCTTCTTTTTAAAAAGCTTCTGGATGGTTTTTACTGTGCAAGATAAATTAACCCTTCCATACAGTACATAAAAAGCCCCACAAGGTGGCTAATCTGCTCATTCTTCATGGCGGAGAACCGTGATAAAGGGTCTGGCTGAAAAGCAGACAAGAGGATAATGGAGAAATGGCTTTTTAGATATATCGGAGTTCAAAAAGAACACATTTCATTATTTGGTACCAGGCTTGAAGTGCATTAGAAAGCGTTAAGAGTCTATTGATGAATCTTACAGAATGCCTGAGTCTGTTGACGGAATTTTGCAGTAATTAGTTGAAGGATTCTATTTCATTGCTAAGAGCTTTCATTTCAGAACATCATTTGTACAAAACGATGAGGCTGGTTTAGTTCAGTGGCTTGCTGGAATCGATCACAGCTTCGACTGGAGAGGTTTCAGATACTTGTGGAATGATTCATGCACCTTTTGAATAAGAGAGACAAACAACGGGGTTATTGTGGAATATAGTGCCAAAATAGCAAAAAATGTGTCATTTAAGGCTATAATAAACGGGATGTCAGGCATAGCAAGCCACAGGCTAAGATGTAATGTAAGAAAGTATTACTCCATTGAGAGGATGGTGGATAAGTTGGTTAGCCTTCCAGCAGACTAGGTAGAAAACTCAGAGACCTAATAATCTTGAAAGTTTCATCGTATGGTAGCGGTTCTATCGACTCACCTGGGTCTTGTTGAGGGGGGACTTCTTGGCCCACTCAAACATGTTGTCATAGACATTCCCATCGTATCTCCCCAAGACAGAGCCCAACTGACTGTCTGTGTAATCAAAAGCATCCACCAGAGCCACTGCGTTCGGACGGATCACGGCCAGCAGGTCTTTAATCCTCTGCTGGACTTGTTCAATCTGCGAGGCACTCAGAAGGCCAACCTGACGGGGAAGATAGGAGACATCAGACCCCCAAAAAAACCCCCCAACATACTACAAATCTTTTTAACATTGCAAGTGAGAAGGGCCCTCCTCACCGGTTTCTGTAAGTCAAATTGTTAAGTTATATACTACTTGTTATGTCCTGTCTAGCTATTGTACAGCGCTATGGAATATGATGGCGCTATATAAAACAATAAAAATAATAAATATCGAGCCACCTTCATTTTCTTCATGAAAGTTACACTTGCCAGATGGCTTCCCCTTACGGTTTTAGTCATATATATTACCCCTACACCAAAGTACACCAGTATTTTCCATATTTAATAATATAAAGTAGGAAAGCAGGATTAAAGGCTACTTTAGATCTGCTCCACATGGAATTATAGCGATATATGATCTACGAGAAATAATTTCCCTGTAAACAGACCTGAAGGAAGTCTCCTGCGTTCCTACTGATTCCATGCAGAGCGTAGAGGAGGCAGAGAGAGCTCAGGATTCGATGGGCGGCCACATCCAGGATCTCAGAAAGCTTGGACGTAAAGAGTCTCACCACCACGTAATGACAGTGGGCCTGGGCAAGAAAGCGAGAGAGAAAAACGATTTAATAAATAAGTACTTATGTGTTCGTGGAAGGTTTGGGAATAAGTCCATAATGTTTTTTATCTTTGTGGCAGGAGCTCCCGGGCACAGTCTAACGCTGATCTTACCTCTGATGCCCGCACCAAATCCACAGAGTTCTTGTTCCAGGCATCTTCTTTGCGCTTTCCACGCTTCATGTCGGCAGCGAAACTCCTGGATGCTGATGCCACTGACCTGGAGCATGGAGAGACACAAAGAAACCGGGTATCAAGTTGTGAAAATCATTGGGAGCAAAATCCCCCCCAAAATATACGATGAGCGTCGTGGAGAATTCATTAGAAAATAAAGAATATACTTTGAAAGAAAATAACAAACACAGATAATCCAAGCAGACTGCTCACCATGCTGCCCGCTGCTTGTAAGCCTCCACCAGACTGTCCAAGTCGTTGATATCCGTTACTACGGATCGGCCTGAGAGCGGCTGAGGCTGCAGGCGCTGTGAAGACACGTTGTTCAGGTAGGAGACCATTCCACTGAGCCTTTCCCCAGAAACAGCAGCTGTGTAGCTCTTCACTAGAAACCTGCGCGACAAAGAAGTCTCAATACATGCGGCAGATTGGAGCAGAGACATGCTTTACTAGAAAGGAGGAGGCTGCTGCGTAGATCCGAAGAGTACGGTGCCAGCGCACGCAAGGTCTGGGCTCTATTGTTACTTTTGGGTTCATAAATGTTGGACAGATGAATTCCTGTATCCAGTGCCAAGTAGCACTAGAACCGATCTATATATCTGCTATGCCAGTGTGGGTGGACCACCTCATCAAAACTGACCATTTATGTTCAGTAGAACTTATACCCCAACTTGGTTTTGCTCTAAGTAGGTCCAGCCATCACTTTTTAACCCTATATTGAAACTTCCTGCAATAAACTATATTTAAATTTTGGATGCTGATATTTTTTTGACATAATATAATTACTTGTACAGTAATGTACGGACACGGAAAGTATTAAATAATAATCCTACTTTCTTTCCTCACCAAACTATCCTCACTTTCCTCACCTGGCTGTCTGAAGCATCATTACGGTGTTCTCCCCTTCGTAGGTACAGGCTGGGGTGAATGTCACGTAGATGTCCGGTATACCACTGCAGCGCGAGTATCCGTGGCCCCCGCATGCCATCCGGCACTCCTCGATGCCGGTATTGGCCGCCCATGTTGTAAAGGCTTTCAGGCCAGCAGACAGCGCGTGGAGCTGAGATGGAATAAAAGTTAGCGATAGAAGGAAGGTAGAGAGTCACAGTAATCGTTTTATCGCCAAAGCTAACAAAATGAATACTTCTAATCAGAAACATCCAACAACTATGCTGACCAACTGGAGAAGTGGCATAACAATATGGGGTCTCAGGCTGCACCCCTTATCCCTGATGGCAGAAAACCAATCACTCAAGCCCTGCACCAAGCATCAATCCAAGCCCTGCACAAAGCTCATAGGAAACAGAAGAGAAAAGGGCCACGAGGGACCGACTGCTCCCAAGGGACACAAACGGCCACGTTTCAGAGAGCGGCCTCCGGTTCCATTGAATGCCTCTGGACGAAGGGTTATATATCGATAAAGCAGCGCCCTCACCTCAGGCAGTTCGTTGAGGTTGCCCTGCTGGATGTCGCCGGTGATCCTGTGGTAAGTCTGGCTCATGTACGACCCCACAAATTGGAACGCATATGCAGTTGCTAGTAGCGGGAATAGTTTGTACTGTTGGGTCTGGAAGTCCAGAATTTGGGGCTCCGGCTCTCTAAAAGAGTAAAAGTCGCTTTAAAAACATTAAGGAGCTGGGGGGCAGAAAGGGGGGCAAATGCATAAGGGGGGTCCATCAGAGTATCGCATTTTCCTATGACGAGACTTACTACACTTGTGGTCCCCGACACTCACCCAGCTCTGATCTCAGACTGATGCCTCACGGCACTGTATCGGACGGCAATGGTGCAGGCGCGAGAGAGGCTCCTCGCAGAGTCGCCGACGATCATAGAGCGTATAAATACCATGGTTCCGTATGTCAGTTTGTCACTCACTGGCTTCACGTAGGTCCCATCTGGCTCCACCTGTGCAGCATTAACCAGAATATTGTCATTCTTATGTATTAACCCCAAAATAATTTCAATCCTATAAACACCCCAACGAAACAAAAGACGTTTTATGTTTATATGGTCTAGAACCTTGTTTAGAAGTCACAGAACGGTTGAGTTAACTTCTGGAAGATAACTTTCTGCTCCTCACCTGGGCATATTTCATCAGCATGTTCTCCCGGGGGATCCGGACTTTGTCAAACTTTAGGAACCCGTTGTCTGTCTCATCAAAACCAAACTTGGGTCCAATGTCTCCAACCAC
Organism: Spea bombifrons; assembly: GCF_027358695.1. Classification (NCBI taxonomy): domain Eukaryota; kingdom Metazoa; phylum Chordata; class Amphibia; order Anura; family Pelobatidae; genus Spea; species Spea bombifrons. Next base: position 1,481,987 of record NC_071099.1, on the reverse strand, counting down.
CACACCTGCAGCCACGTGAACGTACGAGTGACGTAAAGTAAATTAGATCACCAGTTATTCATATGTGACACGCCATTGCTATTACTATCTACAAGGAAAGCGAGTATTCATTTCATACAAACTTTATTTTTTAACAAAAATTGCACGTTTTGTGCGTTCCTACCAACCAACAAAAACGAGGGTGATTTGATTTGTTAGATTTGTTGCCACGTGTAACTGCCATTACAAGGCATTTTGGCGCCATTACAAGCTGTTGCTCCTTGATGAGGTAAAGTTGGAGGGGCTGTGTGTGGGAGGGTACATATTAATAACTGATAGGTAGAAGTAGCCAAAAAATGGAAGTAGCCAAAAAAAGACGCTGCGATTGATGCTCATTACTCATATACTATACTGCAAGTTAATGAATAGTTTATTTTAGTGCAGAAAATGTACTGTCGTGGGGTGGATTGGAGAAGCTGTAGTGACTGCTGTAGGGTATTACAGGGGCTGCAGCAGATATTTTTCCTCTGTTCCTCTGTTGATGAAGACAGTCGGCCATTTATGCCAGCAGCCAAACCTGTAATTTGTGGACCGGTACATTTTTTATCATCTATTAGTCTTCATTGATAAATATTGGTGACAAAACCAGGCATTATAATATAAAATATGGGGGGGAAATCCAGTCCTGCTCCAACGGAAATCCAGTCCTGCCCCATGTGCCTATGATGTGGCAGCGTCTGCCTGACCAGGCCCAGTGCTCTATTACTACTGCTGCGGCACCTCTTCAACGTCCTAATTTCTTTAATGAAAGAAGGTGCCCCCTTTGAGGAACCCCCCCAAATGTAATTTCAAATAAAAAAAGACCTTAGAGTTTTGTCGGAAACAAAAGGACAGGAAACGAAATTCGGTGCCTGAAAATGAACGCAGCAAAAACTTCCTCCAAATCGATTTTGCTCGCCACGCACATGTCTATACCAACAGAATAATTCTAAGAATGAACTCTTACCTGGCAGAGGCTCATGGGTGCCCATATGACGTATCGGTACTATAAAGGCTTGAAGGCCCTTGCACTCCCCCTGGGTGTAGAGCTGTGCCAGCACCACTGCATGATTTGATGTCTTACCCACTGCGAAAGACAACAAATGATGGATAAGAGGACACAGTAAAGAGAAGGGGGTATCTTATAATAAGATATAAGGTAACAGATAACCAAATACTGCCAAGCAACCCCTGAAGGTCTTTAAAAAACCAAACCCACGACAATGGCTTAAATCTTTCATGAACACCTCTCTACAGACGTGCTTCTATAGCAAGGTTTTTTGGTGCACATTTGTTCCACAGCTTTATTGGGAACATTTGATCTCTGTGTACAGACTGCAATTCGTTTAACACTCCAACTTTTTTTTGAAGGTAAGAGATCACAGATGTAGGCTGTAACATAACGAGCTGGTAAAACACAAGGCAAACCGTAGCGGTGTATCAAGTGAGATGGTCCTCAACTCTACTGGAAGATGTGTTTCACCTACTAAGCTAACACTAGTGATCCAGTCCCTTGTGAAGACCAAAAAGATCACTTCCAGACACCAATGCAAACTTTAAAATGTACACAGAACTCTTAATCAAGATCTGCAACCCCCCCAATTGTCTTACAGCCTCCAGGCCACCACTTGATGGAAGATACTGTGGGGCTGTTGAGGATGAATTCCTGGGTGGAAGGGTCATAGGTGGCAGTTGTCTCCAGACCTCGCAAGTGGGTTCCTGGCATAAAACAAAAGAAGATGGTATCAGAAAAAACCACTAAAAATAGAACAACCCTCCTCCTTCCACAACCACCCTGTGAATTATGGCAGTGTATGTTATTTAGACAGGAGAGACCTGCAGAGATCCACAGTGAACATTACATGTGAAAAGGACTTAACAGTGAAAACTAGATCTGGAGAACAATAAAGACCAACCCCCAAGACGGATTTATGAAGAACAATACAATGTTAATTCTCAACAGATCCCTTGTTCTACTTTGAAGGACATTACAAAGTAAATCCTTCAGGCCTGAGTTCTGCAGGACAATGTAAGGTGAATCCCCTCATGCCAAATATATTTCAGTTACCATGTCCCATCTCAGTCTGTGCGTATGTCCCAATGATCTCCAAGTTCCAGGCAGGCATGAAGAAGCGTTCTTGCTGCTCGGGGGTAGCCTGACCCAGGAGTGTGGGCAAGAACATGCCCAGGTGCAAGTCTAAGGGCTCGGGGCGGCCCCGATGCACAAAGCTGCAGAGGAATTAGGGGGTGGAAGAAGAAAAATGGTAGAGAGGGGGCAATGATTATATTAAAAGAATAGAAGCGGGTGGGTAGAGGGCGGAAATTTTATTAAAGAAGTAAATGGTGTGTGTAGGATAAAGAAAGTGATCACACAAACAGAAGAGACAGGAGACAAAAGATAAAACACAGTGAGTGTGCGTGATTCCACGTGGTGAAAAAAATAGCTTGATTACACACGCATATATAGAGTGACCCGACGCCGACGTTCTAAAAAGGTAGCCGTTCGAAGCCGTGCAACGCGGATCTGCACGGCAAAGGAAAGGCGGCCGTCACTTTTATAATCAGAATGATAATAGAATAAGTGAATACTCCATACAAGCTTCTCTACCGAAGTCCCTATCGGCTTCATCCCGGTAGAAGCAAAACGTAATTTCTATATAGCTGGATATTCTATGCAAAAAATACATATAGAGAAGGAGAGAAAAAGGGAGCGAACATCCAAAGCATGCAAAAATAGCAGACAGTGTGGGCATGAAAACAGAGAAAGGAGGACAAGAGGTTTGGGGGTTCAACAGCATATTTTGTGCACAAATGTGGGTCCTAAGGCATGGCTACAAACTTTGGTACAATTTGAGCCACAAGAACTTAGCGAGTAGTTAGAAATGTTATATCAGGATATACTTAGTGATAGGGTATAGACTTGGGGGCAATACCACATTTTGGGGTCAAGCGAGTGTAGATGGAGGTCTGATCAGCTTGTACGCTCTCTGTACTAAGGGTCCTATTTATCCCTGCAGGTCTCCCTGACACTGCCGCCTTCCCCGTACTCAGACTAACCATGCCCCATTTCAGTCTGGGCATATGTGCCAATGGCTTGAAGATTCCTGGCAAGTGGCAGCCACTTCTGGCGCTGAGAGTCACTGCACTGTTTATTGAGCATGTCTGTGAACATGCTGTAGTGTAAGCCAAGGGGATCCGTCTGAGAGCCAAGGCAGTTTCTATAAAGAGACACACAAAGGGAGTCAGGGGCCGCAAGACCGGTAAAAGGACAGAAAGACAGAGCAGGACAAATGCTGATGAATGATGGATGAATAATGAATGATGCAAAAAAGAGGCAGACAGCATCAGCAACAATTTCTTTTACATTAAATTTGCTAGGAAACACAGAAACAAAGCATGCGTCAGCAGATCAGACCCGTCCAGTCCGTCTAGTCTGCCCATTCTTCCCGATAGAGAGACTTTAATCAGTCCTTGGTCTCGTCGTAGATTCAGGATCGCTTTAAGCCTATCCCATGCACGTTTAAATTCCCTCGCCGTGTTAGCCTCTACCACTTCTGATGGAAGGCCGTTCCACTACTCTACCACCGCACTCATTTCCTTTCACAACTGGAAAAGAACTCCTATTTATGATTCTCCCAGACACGGTTAACCTGAAGACAAAAATAAATATTTACTTCCCTTTCAAAGTCTTTGCTAAACACAAACCTTTATGTGAATGAATGAACCAGAATGAATGCTATTTGGAGGCATGCTATTGAAACATGTTCAAAGCAGCAGAGGCAGGTTAACAGAAGTGTCCTTAAAATAAATATTTTTCAAGTGTTGTCCGATTCGCTCTTAAACAGGACGCCAGGACGATCCTATTGGCTGGGAAGTTCTTTGACATCACTAACAACCAATAAGAATCAAACCCCTCCGGTCGCTTTGTGTTCCAAACTAAAATTACTCTGTTCCTGATCCCTAGTTTTAAAAGTGCTCTTATCACCATAGCAACCACTGGATTGGCCCAATCAGCAGGACTATTTGATTGGTTGTTATGGAGACTCATCCACTTTTCAACTCGTACCGAAATGATTATTTCTTTGAACGTATTATTGTCCATGTTCCACTTGGCCTCCTTGAGCGGCCTCTTTAATCTTTGCAATTTATTTATAATTTGCAGAAAAAGTAAAATCAGGGTCCAGTTGGCCATGTGACTTTTTGGAATTACTACATTTCTGTTTATTAGAAATGCCCCATAACCAGACTAAGCCAAAGATTTGATGCTCTTAAAATTATTATTATTATTAATAATAATAAATAGATAATATGTGTAATGCAGAATTTTACTTTAAACGACATGAACGATAAAATCCAAAGTGAATCGGGTAACAGCAGAATCGCGCACAGATCCTTGAAAGTTTTAATTATACCCCAGAGGCAGGTACGGCTCAGCGATTAACTCATAAATCACCATCACGCCCTAAAATTAATAGCATAACAAGTGAAAAAAAAATACAGGCTTTTAAAATGGCCATAAACAGTCTGATGGACTCCTGATACAAGATAAAGTCCAAGGTATCTAGGTGACAGAGCGCTCGGGGTGAGGGTGTACACAGGTCGCTGTTAGTATGCACATTCTACACGGTACAGCTACGTGACATAACAGAAGGGAGGGGAGGAATAACCAGTAATAGCATCTCCCACAATGCACTCTGTGAGCGTTCGGATCAAAGGTAGGAGTGCAGGCGAGTCGTAGCGAAGGATCAGTACGCGAAAGGAACGTGTGCACAAAAGATTGCGTAATGCGATATTGGGCAGAGAGAGCAAAATAACTGGGGCTTTGCGTTCAGCTTCGTCCAAGAAACACAATTCATCGGTAAAGAGAGACTTACGTGGAACCCCAAAAGGGAAATGTCACCTTAACGTATAGATTTAAAGCCCACTTTAATATTTCCTTTATTGGATTCAGTCTGGAGCGCTATTCACTAGAACTACTCAAAGAGCGGAGCTGGCCCTGGACAATGCATAGCTAAATCAGTAAGGAGGGCTTTCATTAATATCCTATGTTACCTATGCGTTATATAGGGCCAGCTCAGACCTTCTTCTAAGAGGAGTCCACATACTGCACAGTCGTACCAGCTAGTGGAAAAGCTCATCTCTTTAGTGAATACGTCCGTGAGTCTGTTAGGACGTCTGTCCCGGTGACGTAGTCTCCAATGCACTATATAGGGATCAAAAGAGTTTATAGGCAACAACTCTATAGGTATCTCAGTCTATAAACAGAATGCTTTGATGCTCAAGTCCAGAACTAGGCACTAAAGGTCGCGCATGTAATGACGCTTAACCCAGAACCGGAGCAAAGAGCACTTCAGGCTCAGGGTTACCACTCGATAAAATCATTTTATGTTCCTTTATCTCCATCACAGATTGGACTGAGGGCAGAACGCGGCTTCGGGACGTTTTCAGCGAGAAACCTCTACTTAAACACCATCAGTCCTTATATCGTTAATGGAGGTCTGTCAACTATGGAATATTAATGCTGCATTTGCGAAATTTTACCCATAAAAAAAAGAAAAACAATTATCCGTGTATATATATATATAAAAAAAATATACACACACATATACATACACCAGTATATATATATATATCAAATAAACATCTATTGGTGGATAACTGTTTTTCTTGTTTTATGTGTATAATAAAAAATAAATATATTAGGTTTTATATACTATAGGGATTCCATACACATTATTTATGTTAGACTACGCGGGATGATTTCTAAACATCACTTCTGCTGCTTGGTTCCCTCGGCACAATGACATCATCGTTATATCCGCAGCATGTTATACATACAGGGGAAGAGAGCTGGCCATGCTATATGTAACATATGTTATATATACGGTTAGTGCCGACTTCACGTAGTGACATTAAATGCTACGATGTGGCCGGCCTCGCTACGCTTATCTTCTAGAGATAGAAGAACCGGGTGCAGGTAGATGAAGCCATGGAGGAGAGATAAATACTGTCCTTGAAGTATGGCTCAAAGCGTAACGCAGGGAATGGGGTTATTACAGTTCATTCATAAAAAACACATTTTCATGGTAAATTTCCTCTGTTTTCTTGCGTCTCGGTAGTTTGATACTATCACTAAATCTCTCTTTAAATACATTTAACAAAGTACAGGAGGGGGTTAATTCAGAGGAGAAACAAGGGGCCATAACCTAAAACTAGAGGGTCAGAGGCTCAGATGTAATGTTAGGAAGTTTTACTTTACTGAGACGGTGGTAGATAAATGGAACAGTCTCCCAGCAGAAGTGGTAGAGGCTAATACAGTGAGGGATAGACATAAATCCGGCTATCATGAATCTGAGACGAGAGCGAGGACCGATCAAGGTCCGAGACTTACATGGGTAAGAACGATTTCCTTTTATTTTACTGAATACTGCGCATGGTTTCCGCGTACCTCTTGAACCAGTAGATTTCTTCCGGGTCAGATATCCCGTGTTCCCGCATCTTCTGCACCATCACGGCGCTCTTCTTAATGGCCACCTCGTAGCGCTCGCTGCGAGACAGGAAGTTGGGGTCCTCGTGTTGGAAACTGGGGTCATCATTCACCAGGCGTTCTGTACAGCAGCAGACGAGTAACATAAAGTAGCATCACTAATGGCGTTACCTAGCAACCTCCTCACATATAAGATGGATGGACAGACGGACGGAAAGACAGATCTGGAGATTAACATCCAGGGCAATGATCTCCCCGCAGCGATGGGACAGACAGCCCTTTATATCTTTATATATCTTTATATACAGAACACGGATAATGTATAAATGTATATGTAAAGGTAAATGTATATATGAAGGGAGAGACATCCTGGCCCATCCACCACACTTTCCCTGTCTCTTTAATACCCACGAGCCTGATTACTATACAACCCCCACCCCCCGGTACTCACCGATCTCTCTCCTCCTCCGGGTCCTCTCGGGACTTCCATCCAGGATATGGGTGATAGTCTCCGGGTTGAACGAGGCCGTAGCCCGCTCCCTGCTCAGATCCGGATTCATGGCTCAGCTCTGACAAGTACAAGTGCCGAACTCCGACCTTCGCCTTGACAAGTAACTGCAGAGCGCAGCCTCCTGTTGGTCACATGACCGGTACAAGCCTCCGTCCTCTGATCACGTGACCAATTCCGCCCTCCCTACTGTCACAGCGCAGTACTACAACTCCCAGCATGCCTTGTGCTATTATTGAGCGGCTTGCGAATTGGAGCGTGTGAGGTGAGGCTCGTTATTCAGTGGCCGTGGTGGGTAAATGATTGGAATTCACCAATCGTTATCAGATCGCGAGATGTCTTTCTTAGCAAAACTGATGAAAATGTAAAAGGACCGGACGGCCATCCTATGGATTAAATTGCATGTGATGGATTGTTTAACGCAGTCGTGACAGTGTTACAGCCTACCCAGGGTTTGAGCTGAAGCTAAAGATTCACATGTAATTCCTAGAATATATGTGAGATCTTAACGTGTGTTTGACACGGTAAGGAACCTGCACAGCCTCGAGCGACGATAGAAACCGATGCCCTTTATTCTTAGAGGACCTGCGTGAAAATGTCGCAATAGTGGCTGCGCGTGAGCTGTGTTGCTGCTGCCCGTGTCACACGTTGATCAGTGGTGCACATATACACTATATGGACAAAAGTATTGGGACACCTGACCGTCACACCAACAGCCACTTTTATTACATTCTGAATACTGTATTTACTCTATTATAAGACGACCCCCCAAATTTGAATATTCATTTAGAAACAGAGCCTGAATATAAGACTAGCATTGTCCAAAATGTCTTGGTATGCTGTGTCCCATATAGTGTGTATATAGTGTATATGTTTAATGAAATGTTTTATTTCTTTAGAATGGTTTTATAGGATTACAAGAGAAGAAACCAGACCCAATTCCTCAGCACAGAGTTGCAGAGAGGTTTACTATGTTGGTCGAATTTATTTAAAAATTATATATATATATTATACTTTTGCAGACGCACGAGGCATGCTTCCGTCGGCTGCGCAATATCACTTCCTGTGGGAGATCGGTTCAGGAAAGGTGCCAATAGGAGCTACGGTGCGGACGTTTGGCAGGTTGGTGTCTCAATGCTGATCGATCTTTCCGTACAGCAAAAACATGCACTGATCGCAATAACTGATTATTATCTGAGTATAGAAATATCTGGTTTAATTTTGGAATCGAGGTTATGTGAAAAGATCTCACACCCCAAATTGAAAACTGAGCTCATACCTTGGCGCTCATAACTGAAGCCACATGCAACGCGATAAAGCTCTGAGACAGGTCTGTATGAACAGACAAAGTTTTCCCACCACAGGAGTTCAGAAAGGTAAGAGATAGATAGTGAGAAAGAGGAGAGGTAGTAAGAAAATGGGGAGATAATCAGAAAGGAGGAATGGGAAAGGAGGTAAATAAAGAATAAGGGGAGAGATAGGGAGAAGCTTTAGATGTAAGGAGGAGGAGAGATCGGATAAAAAGGAGAGATAAAGAGAAAGAAGATTGATAGAGAAAAGATGAAGAGAAAGGTATTAGATAATGAAAGATGAGAAGAAAAAAGAGTGGGACAGGGAGAGATGAGATAAGGAGAAAGTCTATAAAATAGGTAGGAGAGAGGTAAGGCAAAACTGCAGTGAAATAGGAGAAAAAGGAGAGGTAAACAGGGTAGGGATAGGGGGGAAATGTGGCACAGGTAGGCTGTTTGGGGCAGAGGTGGCACAGGCAAGCTGTTTAGGGGACAGCGATGGCACAGACATGCTTGGGGGAATAGATGGCACAGGCAAGCTGTTTGAGTGCAAAGGTGGCACAGACGCACTGGGTTTACATGTGGCACAGTGGGACATGTTGCTTGTGAAGTTGGGGTTCCCTGTGATTTCTAGTGATACCCCTGATGTGGCGTGTCTTTATGTAGGTTTATGCAGGGTGCCATAGGATGTTATTCACGCACCGTTTTCATAAGGCTGGGCAGATTCTGCCTGGTTATTCGTGATCCTAATTATTGTTCCACAAGCACATGGCCATGCTCCAGGATCCCTGGCTACTAAAATGCTGGCACTTCATTTAAGTGTCTTCAATGCAAAGTTGTAGATGTTCTTCCCGGTGTATATGTTTTGTTTTACACCCAAAATGTGTAACACTCATTATATAGTTTCATATGTCACTTTTCATTATGTCATTCGAACAAGTGAGGCGAGAGAAATGTATAGCGGAAATTGGGGATCAGGCACACGGTTATAGATAGTATGGGTTTTATTGTTGTTTCCACATGGGGATAGTTGGTAGATGTTATGTTGTGGGCTAAGGCCGTCTTGCTCCTCAGATATGTCTGGCCCTTACATTGTGTAATTGTATTTTTAAAGATTATTTTGTGTTAATTGATATTTCATGCCCTGAAGAGAAAAGTTATACTTTTTTTGCCACACAATTGTTATCTCAACACAGCTTTGTGTTTTTTTTCCCTCCAAATTTCTTCTCTTTAACCAGACTTAGTGCTTATGATCTGGCTCGGTCAGAGGCAACAATCACGGCACAACATGCGTGTGTCCAGCACCAGCTCCAGGTGCGCACAAGCTTTGTGGAACCATTCTCTGCCCAGTTAGGGTCTTACTACCTAGTGCTGGGTGAGCTGGAGGGTGGTGAGTTTCCTGGAATTCTTTAGAATCCATAAATAAGGTGCTGGTTTCACCTGCAGTAACACTTTTTCCGTTTCTAGATTCGGCACCAGTGCTATGTCCCCGACTTATGATCTGCGTTGAGGGTGCAGACCTTTCCCTGCTACAGCAAGCAGTGGAAGAACAGAGAAGATACATCCAAGGCAGAGAGTCAGCAGCTGATATCGGCTTATAAGCATCGATCTGTTATCCAAAAACCACTTCGCTGGAGTTTCATGTTGTATATATGATGTCATGCCTTCATAATGTAAATATATGTACATATCTGAGTTATACTTGTGTTGTATCATATGTACTTTCTAATATTCTGATTAAAGAACAGAAGATCGATATTGAGGAAATGGTCCTAGAAAGAATAGTGTATATAAGTTTTTGACACCTCTTAGTGAGTCAGCATGTTTATGAGGCATATAATAAAGGTTTTACGTTGTAAGAGATGCAACCTTCAGATACCAAAATAATAATTCAAGTGTAAAAAGGTATTGTAATGGCTTTGGTCATTGAATCTGAGGCATCCGAAAGATTATTGTACTGGTGGATTGGTGTGTATAAAAACCAGTTGGTAGATCTGCAATTTTGTTTTAGAAACATTAAAAGAAGTTGACCACTAAGAGTTTCCTTAATCATACCCTGGACCTTCTGCTTGTCATTCTGTGGGATTCAAGCAGGGTGGCAGAAGAAATGATCTCTAGTGCTCTTTTATATGAAATCTACAAAAAATGTATATTTGATGAAGAGATGAACATTAAAGACCATCTTTGGAACATATGAAAAAGCTCAAGACAAGTTTCCAGTTAATTGACTGTTAAATACAGTAAGAAAACTAGTTTATTGACAGAACAGTGGACACCAAAGATACAGTAGATTCATTATAAAGAATCCATAATAGTATGATAAAGTAGGATATTAGAACACAGCTCAGTAAACATTACATTATATTAAATTCATACAATAAAAGAAGTGATCTCCGCCCTTAGTATTTGTAGGATGTTAAGGATGGGATGGTATTCACAGGACGATAGAGAGTAGGTTGGTAGGCCTCTGAAGCTGCTTGGAATAACAGGAGTCCGCTTCCTGGGTCTCGCCGACACCGAGCCATGGCCTCCTTGTAATTCACTTTTTCTTTAGTGATTGGGTCTACTAGATTTTTCTCATAGTTTGTCTCATCCTGGATCTGAGCAGCGATGTCTTTGCTTACCATTCCTTGCTGTACAGCCTCGGACAGCGGAATTCTCCCCGTCTTCTTGGTATCGATAAGACCTCCTGTAAGGTGTTGGACTACTAAATATGGCAAGGCTGTTTCCATTGACATTAGACCTTTCTGCACAGCCTCTCCCACAGACAGACGCTTCTTAGTTACTGGGTCCTCAATACCTGTGAAAGCTTTCTGAGCTTGGAGGAGGCTTGATGTGTTGCTTCCATCAATCATCCCACGGTCTATCGCTTTATGAACTGAGAAGCGGTCTTTGCTTAATATGTCGATAATACCACCAGTGGCAGCCTGTGCCTCTAGCAGTTTCTGTCCTGTTACAGGATCTATCATTTTTCTTGCCAAAGCACTTCTGATGGTGCATTTGCTGTCTACAGTTGTGTCATAGACTCCAGAAATTGGAAAGCTGTCATCGTGGAAGACCTTGGGTGGGGCACTTTGAGTGAAGAATGTGCGGGTCTGCGTGTGGCTGGTTGGGGAAACCACTGGGGACCTATTACCAATTATGGAACCAATGGACATTGAATGTGGCTTATTTTCTCCAGCCACCAGAAGGGCAAACTCTGAAATTGGTAGTCTGCCATCCCTGTACATCTGCAGTTCTTCTTTGGTAATTTTTCTTGTCCTCAAAGCGTCTTCAATTGAATACTGCTTACCACTCTTCTTATCCAAAAGGACAGAGATTTCACCACTTGACCCCATGGTGGATATCTCTTCCCAGTCACACTCTAGCTCTTGCAGCTGGATATATTGGTCCCTGTCTATAATGCCTCTCCTGTAGGCTTCATAGGGTGACATTTCCTTGCCTGTATCTGGGTCTAGGATTGATATTTTCGTGGAGACATTGGTTTCTCTCATCTGTGTTTCTTGATTGCGTTCTTCACGATTGACACGAGACTGTAGCTCTCTTATGGTTCTTTCCTTCTCATAGATGCTGTCCTTTTCTTTTAGAATTTTGGATTCCAACAGGGACAGCTCGTGGCCCATCTGCATTTTCTTCTGACGTTCATTTTCTGCTTTCTGTGTGAGCAGTTCTGACTCCTTGCTTAGGAACACACTTTTTTGCTGCTGCTGTCTTTTAAGTTCTAGTAGCTTACTTTCAATTTCTGACTTCTCTTTTTGGGCTTTTGCTCTGGCTTTTTGAAGCTCTGCTTCTTCCTTTGACCATGTCCTCTTTGTTGCATCCACCCTCTCAAGTCTCTCCTTCAGTCTTCTGGTCTCATCCTCCTTGTTATGCCTTGCATTACGCTCTTTATTATAAAGTTCTCTCAGCCTGGCTCTCTCATTCTGCAGCACCTTGTCTTTCTCTACACGGATGACCTCCTTGTAGATTGTTTTTTCTATTGATTTTTCTCTCTGTAAAATATCTACCTTTACCTGAAGATTTTTACATTCTCTTTCGATGTTCAGAATGTTGCTCCTTTCTTTATCAAGGTCAATGCGCAGTGTGTTGGCTGATTTCTCTAACATGGGATCCTTTTCGACTTTCACCACTTCCTCCATCACAATCTTCTCCTGTACAGGTGGAGGGCTTTCCTCAATTTCCTTGATCCTCAGTGTGATCTGGCGCAATTCCTTTTCTGCAGCCAGCTTTTTATCTCTTTCCTCTTGGAAGTTCAGTAGTTTTTCATTTTCCTCCACCAGATTGCGTAACTGCTGGACATCACGCTCAAGGCGACGTCTATTACTGACTTCTTCATCCAAGGTTCTGCTGAGTCTGTAGTGATCCTCTGCTATTTTGGGATCTTTCTGCAGGTTGACGACTTCTTGCACCACCACCCTTTCCTCTGGCTTCCTCCTTTCCAACAACATATATTTGTTTTGCAAATCATAAACTGTATCTTCCACTGCCCTCCTCTTTTGAGACTCTTCACGTACTTCCTGGCGTAAACGCTCTGCTTCTTTCAACAACACAGGGTCATTTTCATACTTGACCACCTCCTTGTTGACTGTTTTTGTCTCTACTTTTGACCTCTCCATTTTCCATTCATCTCTTTCCTTAGATAGTTTTGACTTCTGTTCCAAGTACCTACTGCTGGTTGACTCCAGATCCTTGACTTGTCCTCTCAGCCTCTCAATTTCCTTCATTACCTCCGGTGTCTTTTCCAACTTCACTACCTCCTGGACTATTTCTTTATACTCTACCACAGGTCTCTGTGATCGTAAAACACTCAGTTCATTGTGGATTGTATCCAACTGCTTTACCTGAGTAGAACTTTGAGAACTGATCTCCTTCAGCGAACTCTTCAAACGAGAAATCTCTTTCTCAGTTTCCGGCTCCACAACAAATATTTCATTAACTCGTTCTTTGATTTCTATCTTGGGTTTCTGCTTCTCTACTACCACATACTTTGACTGTAGTTCTGTCAACTCACGAGTCACCGTCAAAGTCTTATTCCTCTCTTCTTCTATTAGTGTTCTGAGCCTGGCAGCTTCCTTTAATATTTCTGGGTCTTGCTCCACTTTCTTTACCTCCTTCACAATGACCTTGGGTTCCACTGTTGCAATCATTTTTTCCAGGTCCTCTGTCTTGCTTCTCAGCTTCAAAATGTTGTCCTTAAGGGATTTTCTCCTGAAGGTGTCATCGTCAATCTGCATTTGCAATGCTCTGGTGGCTTTTACCATGTCTGGGTCTCTCTCCAGTTTCACCACTTCTTTCAGCACAACCTTTTCTTTAATGTTTGGCTGCTTCTGCTCCAGAGCCAACACTTCTTTTCTCAGATACTCTAGCTCTACAGAAATGGAGTTGTTCTCCTCCTTCAACTCCTTAATCTCTTTCCTTAGGGATTGGGCTTGCGATTCTAAATTGGGATCTCTCTCTATCTCTGTGACTTCTTTGGTAAGTAATTGTGGTTTGATGGTTTTTCGTTGGCTCTCCAAGGTAACCAACTTCTTGCTCACCACTTCTATCTCTGACTGTGTTTTCTCTCTTTCTTTATGTGCATTCTCTACTTGGCTTCTCAATGTTGCCAGCTCACTTTCCAAGCGGGGCTCTCTGTAATACTGTACCACCTCTTTTTCCTCCAGCCGTTCTACGGGTCTTTGTGTCTTCAGCAAGAGCAGTCTCTTTCTGTTCTCTTCCAGTGCCTGCTGTACCTCAGCAACCTTTCTTTTTTCATCTTCCAGATTCCTGGAGAGAGATTCCGCCTCTTGAATGGATCTCCGTACATTTTCTGAACGCAAGTTATTCTGCACTGCTAGTTGGACGCCATCTTGAGTATCTGACTGAAAACGAAATATACATGCATTGGTTGGTATAGATACAAAAGTACGACAGTCTCAATTCTAAGTCGTTACTGCACGGTTCTTATATTTTAACTTAAAACCGAACTAAGTTAAAGAGGAACAGTTTTTTGTAAGGGACACTATCATGCCAATGAAAAATCCACTTGTATGGCACCACAGGATCTTTAGTCATATTAGTAACATAATACCAGTTATGCACAAGAACTTAGTAAAATATATGGTTAGTGGCCAAATAGATAGTTGAGTCACAGGACTCAAAGATATTACCTTGTCTAGTACCCTCTTTGCAAAGTCCATCTGGCTGAGTTGTTGCTTACTCTCCACCGCTGCCTCAGTGTAACGCTTGACCAGATCTTTTTCCTGTTGAAAGAAACCAGATAATGGGGGTACATATAATTTAGTGAAGTAAAGATGCAGTCTCAGCATGCATTAATGATACATTTAACCTCAGCCACCATGTTCTTTTTGTGATTGACCTCACCTTATTTTCAATGCCCTCTTGTAATGTGGAGACCCGTGGCATTTTAGGATCAGTAGCACCAATTGAGGTTTCCAAAGTAGAGCGGTAACGATCAGCAACTGCCTCATACTCCTATTAAAATAATTAAAGTCATTAATCCATATCTAGCAGGAGAAACAAATAATCTCTTGATGTTTCTTAACAAGCTGCTGGTGTGTACCAAGCATCACTAGGAGTCAAGGGAGGTCAGCAACAGATTTTCTACATTCCCAAAAGATTCCTAGTTCACACCAGATGTGTCATTAACTGCCTGTGGTAAAGGACACCATTCCTGTGAAAGTTTAAATTGGTCACGCTGCCTACTGTAGTTGGCCAAAACCTTTACGGGAACATAACCACTGGCATGCATCACCAGCAGGGTCAACTTTCTATGTAGATCACAGTTCTTGAGCTGAAGTGAAATCTAAGATGCGTCTAGTTATATTTTTTTTACTGGGGTTTGACTGATAAGAACAGAAGCTGATAAATGCACCTACCCCAAGTGTATTCACAAGGTCATGTGACAGCTTCACCATGTTGTTTTTTTCTGGCTCCTTCCTTTGGATCTCATCCACCAGTCTCTGTTAGGAAACAACTCGACCAGATCAGTTAAGAGCCCGCTTGCATTGAAGGCTATGCACTAAATATATATATTTTTATGTTTTTGGTTTCCATATACTATGTGTGCTCTTAGATGTCTAGGGTGCTGGCCCTACAAATACAGAGAGCTCTGTCAAAAAAATGTTCATAATGTCAAAAGGATACAATTTACCCACTTACCCTAAAATTCTCCCTTTAGAAGTCCTGGGCTTTTGAGGACCAGGCCTCCAATGTATTATGTATTTAATATTTTGGAATAGGTATGTTTATGGAGAAGTCTCATGGGAACGCTATGGGTTCAAAACAGTCCGGGACCAGTAAAGGGAGAATATCATGGTGAGCAGGTTGTATTGTATTGTATTTTTTTGTCCGTTTGACAGCATTACAATAACTCAACTGCACTTTGAAATGAATTCATTGAAGTCTTCACTGCCCTTAACACAAATAACGTTTTGCTTTAGTCAACTATCACATGGGAAAATCAAGCTCTGTTTTTATATGATCCAACGACCTAGCTGTGATGCGCGTACATTAATTGTAAATTCCCCATTAAAACCATCAGCCTTCGTCCATTTGGCAATTGCCTTAAAAGATGTTGCCCAGAGTGTCATTAAATCTCCCTTTCCCTCACCTTCTGGGATTGCAGCTTGTAGTTGACCTGGCTGGGTCCATCTGATGAGGTCACCTGATTCCGTGGAAGGTTGTTTAGCCAGAGGTCCAGACCTTCACTGGTGGATTTAAATTGCTGGTATGGCAAATTAGCATCTCTCAGCATCTTCTCTCTGCCAGGAAATAAATCCATAAATCACATTGATACAAAGCCCCATATAGACTAGCACAATATGGTTCCCATAATACATCACATAACACCTACAATGAAATTGTCAGCTTTGTATCTAAGTGCCCCAGTCTGTGTAGTTTCTAAGTGGTTACTTTGATGTATTTATTTGCTAAGCTTTATCAATCTAATATTTATAGCATATTTATTATATATATAAAATTGGAATTGCAGGTATAAATATGTATTGATCATTTACTTTATATTATATATTCGCAAGAACTTTTGTAGTTTTATAGTTCGTTTGTTTCAGTATGGAGTTTCGGTAGCTAACACCGAAACTCTCCTCATTTTTTTGGACGCGTCTGCGTTTTCTCACCTCTGATCCAGCTGGTCAGCTATGGCGTGGTATCTGTCATTTTGCCGTTGAACTTGGACCCGCTGGCGTGGAAGGTCAGGGCTGTGTTCCTGGGTATTGCTCTGTAAGGCGTTGCACGCCAACTCTGTATCCTTCAAACTCCTGTTAAGTTTCAGGAGATTGTCCTGTTTGTCCACAAGTTCTTTCCTCATTTTCTAGACAAGAGATGAAGGGATAAATGGTGTGAAACCAAGACATGTGGAACAGAAACAAAGCTCAGAGGAGTTAGGCAATACATGACCTGCTGGCTCGGTTTCTTTATCGCACTCATAGTTAATCACAGGACACTACTAATACCCAATTACTTTCATCATATTTATTTTGTGCCGTATGACCATACTCCTACGTCTTACCTGGATCTCACTGACTCTTTCCTGCAAGGCATTGGGGGTGTATGGAACGAGTCCATCCTTTGCCAACCATCCCTCAAATCCACTGATCATATCATCTGTTTTCTTGATTTGATTTTCCAAGTTTAGTGATGCTTTAGCTCTGGGGGGAAGAAATCATTATTAGACAGTCACTGGGGGGAATTTGCCCATTATTGATATTATTTATTAATTTATAACAAGCTATCATATTCTACATCGATGTACAATGAGTAAACAGGAGATAGCAAGTTGTGCATCCCATAACAATGTGGAAACTAAAGGAGAGCCCTGCTCAAGTTATCTTATAATCTAGAGTAGAAAAGTGGGGAGAGCCTTGGTAAGGATCCAGTATGAAAGAGGCTGTTGAAGTTGTGGGCCCCTGCTATCCTCAATGCTCAATCTCTGAAAGAAGGGAGTTTGTAGCCTCTTTAAAGAGTTCAAGGTCTATTGGCCTGTTGGGGCTCATATTGTATCTTGTAAGCTTTTTTGTACATATCATTCATCACCCTCAATCACCAAAATACTGGCTGTAGTTACTGTAGAACAAGTTGCACAGGCCTTTTGGCTTTAAAAGCTACATACTCTTCTCCATAGAGTGATGTCAGAGCCTTGACTTCATTGTATTTGTTGTTGGTCTTGGTAAGAGAGCTGGGCAGTTGAGAGGCTACGGGTCCAGATGGCATCTTGGCCAGGAAGCTTTCACATTCCCTTTGAGCAGCATCCTTCTCAGACGCGATGCCATCCAGGTGCCGAGCAGTTCCCTGAGAATTATTAATAATAACTAGGTCTTTATGTGTAATTGAAAAACAAAATCAAGTTCTGCAACTATATTATCATTTGAGTTGTCCATATTATATTGATTTGGCCAAGATGTGGTGTCACATCTACCTCTTTATTTTCTTATCTTTAGCCGGTTTGGACGCCCTTAAACCTATCAACAGCTAAATGATACAGTTTTGTTTTTCAAAGTTGGTCATACATGTAGTCTAGCAATTTGAACGTTAGCTTCACTTTAAAGGTCCACTTCAACAAAGCAAAATTGCACTCTCTATATTTCTATTTATATAAACCTTAGTAGATCTGCCCCCCCAGAAGGATTATTCATATAAATCAACAGAGAACCCTTTAAGAATGAAGTTTCTATGGCAACATGGCCTATCAGTGCCTGCTTTTGTGTCACATGACCAATCTATACCTGGCAAAAAATGATAAATGATTTACGTGAATCATTATTTCTTGCCTAAGCAATGCTAGTAGGAATGATGTATCTTATGTTGCATTTGATAATGCAGCAGAATAAGTAGAACGGCACCTGTAACCCTAACATTTCTTCACTTTTATTCCCACTTTATTGCACAATTGTTTATCCTAGCCCACACCCTTCCTTGCCTGCTGTTGGCTCCCTCTTCTAATCTCACTTATTTATCTAGTTTACTCACCTCTTGCTCCTTCAGTCTCCCGGTCAGGTCCTGGCTAGGTGAGGACCGGCTGACAGGAGAGCGCACCCTTGCTAGCACCTCTTTTTCGGTGTCTTGCAGGTCTGCATAGATCTTGTCCAGTTTATTAAGAATCTGTGCACCCTTGGGGTCCTCACTGGGTACGCTGGAGGTTCTGGCTGGTGGTACAGGAGGAGTGCCGACTGGAGCTGTCCAAAGGTTAGGAAACATTTTAAAATTAAAGCGGCTGGGATCAAGCACATGATTCGGTGTTTAATACACCCCACAGCTGGTGTTGTAAATGATGCTATGCTGTGTCAACCAAAGAGCACGTGGGGTAAAGTGTTCTCTCAGAAGCATGGAATCTCCAGTTCTAAAGAGCTGCTCAGCAGTTGTTTCAGAGACATCCTAGTAGGGTTTACTTTAAAGTACACCTTTGTTCATCCTTTATTTCATTTCATTTATGCTGTTATTACTCTTGCCTACGATGAAGACCGATGTTAATATGTAGAGAGTAGGGTTACCCAACTTACCCAGCTGGATGGGTTTGGTGGATTCCCTGCTGCTGGACTTCAGGGCATTTTGCACCGATACCTTTTTCTTCTTAAGATCACTCAGCTCTCCCTCCAACCTGAACATGAAAAAAGCCAATTCACATGGGTGAAAAAGTGAGGAAATTAATTTTCACAAAATAAAATGAGTTAAATAAGAAAACGAACCCATCCTTAAGCTCACCTCTTCACCCGTTCAATAGACTCCAAGTCTGGAGGAGGGATCACAAAACAGGTGGCTGGGGCACCCTTAGCCTCTCCTTTTGAGTTTTGCACGACCCAACTCTCTCTCTTGCTGTTGTCCTTTAGCGTGTAGGTCTCTCCCTTATTGAGCTGAACCTGTGTGGACGGATTGTTGGTTGGTTAACAATACAGGTTAGACAAACTATGCCTCAACAGATGCCTCTGAAGATAAACCTAGCTTCTTATCTCACAACAAAATGGTCTTACGTCTCCTGAGTCCCAGTCGCAGATTGTATCTACAGTTACGGGTTCTCTGGCCTTCATCCTCCGCTGTTTGATAGGCACAATATCCGAACTCCTCTGTGTGAGATCCGCCAAGTTCTTCTCGGCCTGTATGAGCTGCTTCTCATCTTTCTCCAGCTGCAGCTGGAGCTCAGAGAGAGCCCCAGGACTCACGGATTTCGTCTGGCTGTATTTGCTGTCGAGGTTCTGGTTGAAGTTTTTGAAGGTTTGGGAAACAGAATCTGCACCTTCCTGAAACTGTTACGAGGACAGAAAAGTCATAGTTGTGTCTACCTTCTAGACTTTTTGTATACCGCATCTGCTACGTCTCACCTGGATTATTACCCAGGCAGTAAAGAAGAATTACCCTAGATGATTTCTTTTCATAGGGTTGGACAACCATATAAAAGACTGATTTACAATGCAAACACTACACACAGTTGTTAAACAAACATTCCTCTCCACGTCTTGGCTTAAAATGTTGTGTATTTTTATAGGGCTAATAAAAAGTGCAAAGTTACCTAAATTTGAGGCACTAACTAACACAAAGACTCGTTATATGTTTAGGTCAATGCTCAGCACCTCTGTATGGAACACATTTGCTGTTGAGCATGTACAAGCACTACGTCTCTTTTACATTCCTTTTTTTTGTTTTTACCTTTTTGTAATCTTCTGCATTTTTTAGATGAGTTTCCTGACAGATGCAAAGGTTTAAGAAATTCTGCCATTCTCCTTTTAGAGCATCATTGTGAGCCTATAAAACAAGCAAGGATATGTTATCACGTGTCATATGCAGCATCAAGTAATCAATATTATTAGCAAATGTAAATCACCCATTTAATTAATGCTATTAACAAGAACAACGTGCAACATGTAGCCCATGTAAGCCAGTCACAGTGAGAGTAACAGGCGTTTAATTAAATATATTAGATCTTCGAACAAAGACATGTTATTGCAGCGGCGTTGGTATTAGTAGCACATGGTCTTAGTAGAGGATACCATATGGTCACATAAAGCAGACTCAGAAAGCTGGATGGTTTATTGTTTATTTGGGGTGCAGATTTGTGAGCTGTGATGCCCGGCACGATCACCTGCTACATTTACAGTGTGAACTGGCATAATGCCCTCACCTGGATGCTGTTGGAGGCTGGGTGCTTTAGTTCCACCAATCTATCCCCGTCATCTAGAAGATCATTCACTTTCTCCTCCTGGGGCAACAGGTCTTCTGACTTAAAACGCTGAAAAAGAACACAGGGTTATTATAGGGCCTCCAAAAGGTCCACATAGACAGCCTTGGTAGTAACTACCCCAGTAGAGCTGCCCACCAGAAAATAATCATTACAAAGAACTTTTCTTTTATCATAAAATAGAATGAAAACAGTACTTGGTTCCAAGGAAGGAAGCCAGCTGCTCTCCACATCTCATTCAATGCAAACATCCAAATAGACCCATAAAATACATGCACTCAACTACACACAAATCATTAAATACACACTCAAGTTAGAGAAATTCTCCGTTGTGTAGTTTATGATGGGGCTTGCTGAGTGTCCACCTTAACTTTCTTTGAGAGGTCTGCCTACTTTATGTAGTAGGTACTATACTGAGAAGGTCTACAGGACAGCATTGTATCAGGGAAGCTGCCCATAAACCATAGTGCATCAGTAGATTCAGTATGTATCAGAATAAGCTAGACGTATTATAACTGAGAGCGGCCAGGGTGTCTTCAGGCTACCTACCTCATATTGCCTGCGGGTCCCAACCACGTCTGGTATCTGGTCACTCCAATCCTGCTTCAGGATCTTGTTCTGCTCGTCGCTCAGGTAGGCCAGTTCTTTTGTGCAGCCATTCAAGTGATTATAGAGGCTGCCCAGATGCCGGCCCCTCCATGTGGAGTCTTCCTATACCCATGGAAAAGGCAAATAAGATGTTATCATAAAAAGCCAATATTCCTTGGCTAGAACACAATAGACTTACAAGCACTTTGTGTTAAACTCACCTGCAGTTCTCGATACTGGTTCTTAATACTTGCATTCTCCTATGTTAACAGGGAATGTAAAAACGAGAGGAAATGATGGCGTATTAGATCAAAGAAAAAACATTTACATTCTTTTAAGGAATTGTTAATTAACACCGGTCAAAAATCTGGCTCATAACATCAAGACGGACAAACTATCTAATGATATCTTCATAACATTAAATAGGTACTATTCTGATACCGTGATCATCTCTCTCACCGTCCTACAAGTATAGACATTATTGGGGTTAATGGTGACGAAGCCATATGTTGATTAGGATAAGTCAGGAATCTGTACTTAGAGATGTTAGCTCTACAGGAATAAGAGGACTAAGTTATCTACCATTAGAACTTCTAGTGATCTCTCGGTAAGAATGAATTATTTTACAGCTTGAGGTTGCCATCATAATGTTTTCAAAAGGCCATTTTTTTCCCTACTTTTTAGATAAGTATCATCTCTTGCAGCAAAATGTAAAGCATGCTATATATATATATTGCTCAGCAGCATATTGAGGAAATCGTCCACAGAGAAGGTTCTAAGAATACTAGTCGATTATAGACTTTCCAGCAGTGCACAACCCCAGGCAGCTGCTGCAAAGCAAACACATTATTATTGCGTATTAAAAGGGGAATGAACAGGAACCAAGAATCTAGTTACCTCGGGTAGGTTGCGGATTTCTGTACCGTATTCATCTATCTCACGCTGTAAAATATTATGTGCAGCGATTTGATGCTCCACATCTCGCAAGCTGGGTCCATACACACCGTCCTTTATTTCTTTCTGGGGAGAAATGGAAAGCGGTTTGATGTTAAAGTAGTAGAATCAATCTTTCTTGCTGCTATTGACCTGCCTGTCACTTTTTCTGCACTTTTTTTTATAAAGGCCATTAAATGAAGATCTTGAGAGCAATTGTCAGGGTCCCAACCTGGCTATTATTATACACACTTTGCTTTCTCTCTGTTACCCTGAACTCGGCTCGTGTACTGACCTACGCTCCACTTAGTAGATCTGCTCCTATTTCTGCATTTGCCGTGTGTTTTCCTGCTTACCGGACCCCACTACCTATCCAACCTTACGTATAATCTTACAGCAATACAATAATAAATCTTTGGGGGCTCTGTTACTCAGTGGTTCAGCTAGTTATTTAGGGAATCCTTTCCCTTGGCAGACTTCATTACACACAATCTACGGAAAATATTATGATGACATTATGGCATATTTGATTTCTAGCCACCACCTTCTGATCAGAGAGGTTCATTACAAATATCAACAAATATATATGCTTAGCTATCCATTAGAAGAACAATTCCTGGTCTAAGAATTGTCCATTCTTCTATGGTACAGAAAAACATAAAAAATAACATAAAAATAAACAACTTCAATAATGAGGTGTCCTAATGAGATCACAGCTTTAGTAGAATGCCTTGAGAAGTTTGCTAGCAATAAAGCCATCCCGCATGGATTTCTTATGGGGTTTTAGTTGATCAAAACCTGAAGAGACTTGTGTTACCTGCCTCGTATTCCAGAAAAAAAATCTTCCACATCAAAGAGAGAGAAGTCCTGATAACTTTTGAGACTTTTCTGCTGCTAGGGTATTATTGCTCTTTCACTACATGGGTCTGGTAGCCCTGGATATTGTCTCAGCCATTAAAATGCATTTACCTTTTTGCTGTCCAGGATTTGAGGCCAGTTGACTTTGGGTCCTGGAGGGGTGAGGTTCATTTTCTCGTACACATCCCTATATTCTGTACACTCTTGGCTGAGGCGTTCATGCAGTTGGCGGATGCTGTGCAGAAAGACAGAGAGGTTAAAACCCACATTCCCTACTCCTTTAGAACCCCGGCTATGAGTTGTGAACGTCCACCATGTTGGTACCAACACCCCAACCTTTCCTGATTAGCATCTTGGTCCATCTCACTAGCCCATTGCTTTGCTCGATAGTAGTCTATGTACTAGCTTGTGGATTTTACTTTCAGACTCACTCTTGCTCTATCTCGATAGCCTGAGGATGTCCGTATTTCTTTGCTTTGTCCACATCCAGAAACAGGTCCTTCAGCAGCAGCTCGGACTCCTTCAGGTTCTGCGCGTTTTCCTTCTGGTGCTGAAAGGTTTTGTTCAAGGCATAATTTCCTACATCCTGCCACCGAAAATAATAATAGGTCAGGGGAGCAATTCGTAACATAAGAGATCACAGTCACTTCAAAGTCACCAGCAGGTAGGTCCACAGCCAAGCCATACCCATCAAGGCGATTGCTGAGGATGCTTAACAGCTCGATACGTTAGCTGTAGTAATATCCAGAAATATGAGGCAACACAGGAATATAATATATAATTTTAATAATGGGAAAATCATGTGGCATGGCTTAAACCATTTAGTTAAATGTAATCTATTGAAAGTCAACTGAAATGGGGTATGACCACTGGAATAACGCGGTGATGTTGAGTAGTATTACGTCTAGTTGAGGTACCAACCTGCTTCAGCTTCTGATGGGTTTCAATTATATTCTTCTCAACCTGGTCAGCATTTTTCTGCATACGCGAAATCAGCAGGGACAGTTCATTTGCAGTCGCCCTGTGAAAAAAAGGGAAAAAAGGGTCAGAAATTACAAAAGTTTGGTTAATATAGTGATGGCATGAGAATTAAACTGTACACATACATGTGTAATCCATGTAGAGGGGTTCAGGGATCAGATACATGTATGTATATATAAATATATATATATATTTATATGTATATATATATATATATTTATATATATGTGCACAATATACTAAAATTGTGAATCCACTGGCAGCGTCTGGATGCCATCAACGGCTGGTGAGAACAAAGTCACGTTCCACTAACCTGGAGAGACCATCTTTCTATAGAATTATGGAACTATTTTATAATATAAAATATCTCAATATGCTAAAGCTAGCCACAGATATGTTACTGGGTTATAACTATATAGACATAAAAGCTTCACCTTATGGGTGCAAAATAATGAGGGAAAAAATGTGAAGGTCACCTTCACTAGTATGCGAGCAGACGACAGTATGGAAGTGGCATACAGCTCTCATATTTGGAGAGTTCTCCATCCCCCGAATAGGGGAATGGAGAATTAGGCGGCTGGCATGGCATGGGTCGGGTTGGGATAGAGGAGCCAGAGAAGCGTTCATTGGTTCATATTAAACCGATTCTCACTGTGCCAACCGATAACACGTTTATTGTATCAATAATTGTTTTGGAAGTAGGTCCCTGGAAGTCTATGTCTTATTTGTCTTATATGTCTTATATGGTAGTTATGCCTTAAAAGTGATTATGGTGCAAAGTTTGAAAAGCAATGTTATCTCTATAGCAACCAGTATAGCAACCTCCTGGTGACTGGACAGTCTTTTGGTTACTATGGTGATAAGAAAATAGTTCAAATCTGGAAACTGTATTGTAAGTGATAATACACATATCCATTATATATATATATATATCTTGGCTAGAAGTACTTAAAGCAGACCTACAACCCAAACAAAAACATTATATTAGCCATCTGATCAAGAAACCAAAATGATGATGTTTCCTAGAAATACTAGAGGTTAAGATGTCCAGTGCTGCCTAAACGAGTTAAAACGCCCTATAGCTTGTGCTTCCTGAACCAATCAACAACAATCAGCACCTTGATGATGAGAGAGATCCCTCGATTGGGAGAAATAAGCAAAGTTTTGCATATCGAATCGCACAAAAGGAATACGGTAAAGCTCAGCAGTCTTTATTAAAATCAACATCAAACTTAAAACTGACACGTCACGGCGTCTCTTCTCAGCCAGGTGTTCCAGATGTACCTGCGAGGTAGAATGAGGGATATCCGCTAATATCTGGACTATTTATGTATGTACAGTATGTAGAGTATGTATGTATGTACAGTATTTATGTATGTAGTGTATGTATTTTTGTAGAGTATGTATGTATGTACAGTATGTATGTATGTAAAGCATGCATGTAGAGTATGTATGTATGTAGCATATGTATGTACAGCAAGTATGTATGTATGTAGCGTATGCATGTATGTAGAGTATGCATGTATGTATGTATGTTTGTGTATCCCTATCCATCCAGTGGCGGATTATGCAACAGAAACAGCAGGCCTCTAGAGCTAGAGGCCCTAAACTGTAGGAGAAGGCAGTTCTCTAATGGCAATTTCCCCCTGGGGGCATCCCGACACTTGCTTAAAATCATGTGATAGCTGAGTGTTACTGAGTAGTATTTTTTGTTTTTGCATGGCGGGATTAATCAGAGTCCTGTCTATATATTTTGTCTGTTTTCCCTCCTCTCCCTTACAAGACATGCGTTTTGGCCTCGCACACACGAGGTGCCTCCAGCCAACACAGAAGGCTTGTGTGAGATTTCCCTGCGCACGCGCATTTCTTCCTCCCGTCGATTTCGGAAGGTGCAGTTTCCTCGATGCTGATTGGCTGAAAGAAGTAGCTGAATCGTGGAACGCTTAGAGGGTATTCTTGGAGAGTGCTGCAGCTGCAGCGTTACAAGCAGGTGACTCCTATTTGTGTTAAAAAGTAGAATGTTGACATCAAAGTACTTTAGAATGCTTTCATTTATTTGACAGGCTAGTTCTGACACATATTGCAGCCTCCGTAACGTGAAATAGTCCCTATCTATTAAAAAAAACAGCATAACTGGATAATATCTATCTTATAATACAGGCAAATAGAGCCAAGACATTGAGAAAAGTCTGCAAGGTCAATTCAAGGCTTCGCTTCAGCACGTAATCCTATCTTATTTCTGGGAGATTTTTAATTATTCCATTATCACCAATCAGGTTTTTTCAGACCAATGCAAGGCGATAAAGCTGAATCAGACAAGATATAGGGTTCTTTCTGTGTGAGGTCACAGCAGGTGGACATCCAACAAACTTGACCAGCGTGCCAGATGGCCGTTTTGGGCCTACTTCCTTCGACCGTCAGTACTGATGGTTCCACAACTCCCAAGTGTCCTTTTCTAGGAGGCCCAGTCTCTCTTGGGTCCCACATCTCTTTATCTCTGTCTCCTTCCCTGAGGTCTCCTCTGTCTAGAAGCTCACAATATTTGGGGAGGGTATGAGTGTATCGCAGTGTGTATATAAACAACAGGAAAAGCCTTTCCCTAAAACAATTATAGTAAAATTAACATTTGCATGTTCTTTTATAATATTGTCTACACAGACTAAGTACACATCAAGTGGCGTAATAATGATACATTGGCCATGAGGTATTTTTACACACATTTTTAAAATAAGTGAAAGAAAATATGTTTCCCCGACGTGTTGTGAAACCTAATTTTGTCTAAGCAGGGGCAGGTGGGCCTTAAAGGGAAAAGGAGCTATTGACCCCCCAGGCCCATCCAAAATTCTTCAAAAAGGGCCAGTCCAACCAGTTGCGGATGCAGAAATATGGCAGGGTCACGTACTGGGATGCTAGGTGACTCTGCGGTTAAAGCCAGGCTACTGGCAATGTGTGTGACCATCTAGAAAGAAGACCACGGGCAACGTAAATGCGTAAGAGGGTAAAGGAGTGAGGGAGGTGAATCTGTGTGTGTGTTAGAGGGAGTGTGTGCTAGTGTGTGTGTGTTAGTGTGAAAGTATGTGCGAGTGTGATAGTGTATGTATGTGGATGTGTTTGTTACCGGGGAGGGCAAGATGCCAATGGGGGAAATGCATGTTTAAGCAGGAGGTAAGTTCATGGAGGCAAATACACAAAATATCGTTATACTGACTAATGTATCTGAAACTGACCAGTACCGACATATCCAAAAAAGAGGATATTCACTCGAGGCAAGACTGGAGTGGGGCCGGTGTAGTAGTTCTAGGTACTCAATGAGTAAGGGCTGAAATCTGATGGAGCTCAAATTATTGGAGCCGGCTCGATGAATCACACAGTTCCGAGGGTGTGATAACAGAAAGGGTCGGGACGATAAAGTCACACAAATCACCCTGTTTAGTGATAAAGAAAATGACCATCATTCCAGAATGCAGGGGCCACACCTTGTCATTCGCTGCATAGCATTGATGCCATTGCCTTTGACAGATTCCAAAAACACACTCATTCTTTCTAACCTCAGAGATTAGGTAACAAAAATATCACTGTCTATGCATACCTCACAACTGTCATGTTTTAGAGGCAACAGTCCCTATCTGGAACCGAAATCTACACCTCCCCTCCTCTACACACAAGTAGGTTTTGTTTAGGCGTTCCCTTTTTGCCCTTTTTCTTTTTTCATGTACCCATAAATTATACAACTCAAGAACAGATAGATAGGGCTTTTGTTTGATACAAGTCTAAGATGTATAATCCAACATTTACCATGAATAATATTTAAAAATGAAAAAAAACAATAGATTTTGAGTCAGGTGCACAATAAGATGTACACAGATTAGAATGAACGCATAGATATGTTTCGGGTAGATAAAGGACTGAGAAAACAACCCCGAAGAACCCGTGGAGGCTCAGTGAATGGCCAACCCGCTAAATAACAAGACCTTTAACATTTACAATATACAGTTTAATAATAAGATTGTCACGTTAAGACATACTGGTATTGACCCAAACGTCTTCTGGCCTGACCATTTATATCACCCTCTGTATTGCGACATTACATCTGAGTGAATTCTCTGTTGCAGAAACACACCCTTATAAAATACTTTATTGCATTCAGAACCAAAACTCACCCTTTTATCAATAAAACTTGAACAGAGACAACGCATAAAGCTTTTCAGAAGAGAATGGCTTTTGGAGAACTTAATTAACCTCCCAATGCCCTAAGTGGAGACAGTGTGGAGACAGTGTGGAGACAGTGTGGAGGCAGTCGTGGGCACCTGTCCTTAAAAAGGGCATTATGGAACTAGAAAATGTGCAAAGGAGGGCTACAAAATTAATAAGGGGATTGGAAGATACAGCGTCTTAGAGGGGATAGGATAACATTAGATAAATATATGCAGGGCCAATATAAAGAGCTCTTCAGTGACCTGTTCATTAACAGAAATGTACAAAGAACAAGAGGTCAACCCTTGAGCCTGGAAGAGCGCAGGTTTCATAGACGACAAAGGAAGGGATTCTTTACAGTAAGGACTGTAAAGGTATGGAATTCACTGCCAAGGGTGGTGGTGTTGTCCAATACATTAGATGCCTTCAAAAGGGGTCTGGGTTTTTTTTTTTTTTTTAGAAAGACATGACATACAGGGCTATAAATAGAATATTTGGAGATTCTTGATCCAAGGAGAAATCTGATTGCCTTTTGGAGTCAAGAAGGAAATTTCCCCCCTGAGGGCAGAATTCGAAGTAGCATAATTAGGGTTTTATTGCCTTCTTTTGGATCAAGAGTAGGAAGGTTAGGTAGAAGGGTTGAACTTGATGGACTTAGGTCTTTTTTTTAACCTTATGTACTATGTAACTATGTACTATGTATGTAACTGCAAAGTCAATCCATTTAAAACACCTTAGAGTTCCAGCAAGCACCGAACGCCCAATGCTGGCAAATGGGGCATGACTTGCTGAGTCAAATTAATAGCAAAATGCAAGAATGTCTAACAGAAGAGGAGAGGATTCGTGGAATAGCTCCCCAACCGAGACGTTAAAAGCTAATAGTGGAATTTAAAGCTTCGTTCTCTGTATGTAAGATGTATCCTTCATAATACATAAGAAGGTGGAGATCAAATATAGTCCAAGGTTTTACAGGTGGTGGAAAAGGGCAGCTTGGGTGGGACAAACTGACTTTGATTTATTGTCTGCTGTCTGCTTGCTGATCAGGTTCTCTCTGGTGTCAACTTTTCAGTTTATCACAGACAACACCCCAATATTATCCTAAATATCCTCAATCCTTTCCCTGCCTATAGAACCTGCACTAAGCGTCAAACATTTTAATGTCTTTCTCATGCCTTCTTTTGGGTCAACTTTACAACTTTAGAAGTGGGTTTTGTGTGAAAGGTTGCACTTGATGGACTGAAGTCTTTTTTCAACCTACTATACTATATCACTACTATACTATATCACTATAAAGTGAAGAAGGCAGCTGCCCGGGACTATCATCTTTGGGGTCCCATGGCTGAGCTTGTGCTGATTGGCTGCCACAAGCAAATTCTTATGGGCAACAAAATAAAGCAATCCAAAACAAATTAGGTTGTTTGGGGCTGAATTGGAAGAAGCGGACTGCTGTCATGTGTCCATCAAGATCTGTAGGACGGACTTGTGGGACCTAAACACTTGACTTTTGCTTCTAGAGTCTGTTGGGTTTCTCCAGCAGAGCCCAGGACCATGTGTGCTAAACACAATACTGGTTACATGATTACACCACAGATGTGTCATATTTTGACAATCGACAGCAATTGTGACAGCAAAATATTTCAAATTCGTTGACTCTTCATATCATTATTAAATTACACGTCACATACAATACAGAGGTATTTAAGGAGTGAAGTCTTTTCCAGGCAAAGATAAGTACATTCCTTATAACCTTACCGGACTCATAGATTAGAGGCATTGTAATTAATTACAAATTGATTTAAAATGCATCCGATAGAAACTAGTATTATATTTTATGCCATTTATTAAAAATATCTAAATAGATCGGAGACTGAAGGAACAGCATAAAAGTCAGAGACTTTAAAAAGGAAGGTTGGAGTTACCAAGGTAAAACTAAGGCTTTTAGGGTAAAATGTAATAAAGTAGCAGAAACATTTTTACAAGGGTTTGCTCCAACTTTAGCTTAAACAGGCAAAGACCACCACCCAAGCCTCAGCCCCCCGCTGCGGCTTTCACTCACTTGCTGTATTTCGCAGGAGACTTTGTAGGAGACTTCGTAGGAGATTTGCTCTGTCCCTTAAACATGGTGATGCGTTGCCACTTTACTATCCCCTTCGCTTAGATTCCAAGCTCGGTCCTGACGTTCGCTGCACCTGAACAGATGACAGTCACCAGCTGGAGAGCAGGAGTGTCGTAGGACAGATCGGTGCAGGAGGCGTCTTACTCCTCCTAGGAGATCTAGCCTGGGCGATGAGACCTGAATGAAGGGAAGAGAGGTGTAAGCAACCTGTAAAACCAGTTAGATTCGATCGAGAGAGGGAGAGACACTAACTTTGTGACCCCACCCAGAGAGACTGTCCCAAGAATGCAATTTAAGAGCATTTTTTTGGCTGGTTTTCTGAAAGTTAAGGTAAAAAGTACAAATACTGCCTCCTGACATTCCTCGCACTCCTCCAAGAAGTTAGATATGGTGTAGCTATGCATATATATATATATATATATTTATACCTCCTGGCATTCCCTGCACTCCTCTAAGTAGCTACATATGGCATACATTTATGTATATATATATATATATATATATATATATATATATATATATATATACATTCCACTGCCTATGGGGCCTGTAGTAATGTTTGTGTCAATTATTACTTAATGCAGACACGGGCCAAGGTTGCCTGGGTTTTAGGAAACACCTGAAAATAAACAGCCAATTCAGACAGTTAATAATAAACCCATTTTGGTTAAGTAGATTCCATTCCCATGGCATAGATCCACTGCAATAACGTTGTAGCTGCATTTAGTATACACGGTGAGATTTGAGGTTCACTTGGACAGTAGGGTTGTGTCCCTCTTTGACTCTTTTTTTTTTAACTAGTATGTAATCGTTGAAACCGCTGTTAAAATATATATTACATTTCAGGAAATATAGAGTCCATCTATGAGCGCATGATGCTCGCGTGGTAAATCGCCGTTACACCAGTGGATCTCTGATACCCATCTGCGTTTGGATACTGATCAGCCAGGACAGCCGTAACTTGGACCTACAGTTGTTTGAGGTCACTTGATGACCATTCTGGCCAAACCATGCAAAATAGAATTAACTAAAAGCTGGTGGCACCCGACCTTGGGCACTGGTTGCCCATTACTGACGTATAACCTCTGCTGGCAATATTTGCGATACAGAGCATGTGTTCTGCCATGGGGTAACTTTATTAAGTACTATATAAGAAGGTTGCTTAATCGTCTAGGACTGGTTTTCTTGGGCAAGAAACTCGATGGGCTCTTTCACATCATCAGATAAGTTGAGAGCTGCTGAGAGTTCAGCCATTTGCCTTCCGGAATAAGTGAAGTAAAAATGTAAATGACTGGTCCATTATTTGGGAAATTCAGAATCATTTTTCATTGGCATTCTCTTATTGACATGACACATAGCAGCCACACCTGGCTACGCCTAAATGAAGAGAGAGGGTGGTTGCAGATGTTAAAACTAGCTAAACTAGGAGGAGACATGGATGCACGGAAAGAGACTTTACCCGCCCCACCCCCAAATTGTACAAATGTAAACAGTCTTCATAATTAACTACCTATGGGAGTGTAAATTAATTGTGCTCTAAAATTCAGGGGAATCAGATGATTATTCGCTCAGGATAAAGCTTGCCAGAACTGTCTGCTTGAATATGAATAAACCCCCGAAGGGAGAAACATGCTGCACTGCTTATAATAGGAGGATTGTTTGCTTCGTACACCTGTACATTAAAGCATGTCCAAACCGCTCGAGATTATTTCAGACTTCCCTCAATGCATTCATCCAAGAAGAGATCAACGCATTCAGCAGTAACAGATGAGATGGTGCAGCCAACAAGTAGCTCTCCACCTGTGGTCCAAATACAACTCTTATAACTCTCTGTCAACTGGTGGAATTATAGCCCAACTGATGCGATATCACATACGGTATATTATTGGTATACCCGTGCTGACAGATACTGTGTGTTCTTCCATGTTGGTTATCCTAAAATGCCCTCTTCTTGGCCACCCTAATTCCTTATGTTTTCTCATCCAGGGAGCCGAGCTTCTTCTGTTCCATTAGTTCAATACTTTATAAATTATCAATATGATTATTTAACATGATCAGCATTTCAAATAGAGGTCATAGGTAAGAAAACATTGTAAATATTCAACAGCAATGATTAAAGAACTCATGGCTTAGAGGGGACACATGGGGCAGCTGCCCTGGGCCAGGTCTAGGCCAATGACCGCCATAAATACACCACTGTTTTGAAGATGTTAAGGCCATCACGTTTGCGTGTAGCATATAATATTGGTAAAGTGTTGGATGTGGGAAAAGAGCCAGATCTTATTTGCCACTTAAAGCGTATCTCCTGTGTAGTATCTTGCAGGCTCGGACTGGCCATCTGGCACGCTGCGCTGTAGTGTGCAGCCACTGGCTGGCTATGCCTGGCCGCAGCCTCTCTTACCCACAAGCTTACATCATTAAGTGGCTGCTGGCCTTAAAGTGCCAGGGCCGCCTGGTTATTCCCACTGAAGGAACCTTGCGAGCTCTAGTGAAGGTCCATTTTGAGGTTCTATGAGGTACTAGATCCTGTAGCTCGTACAGGTGCTGGACAAGTGAGTAACTTGCCAAACTGATCTGGGGGTAACTCTTAACAGATCAAAGGTTACAGAATTTTACATTTAATTCTTTCTTTAAATAAAATGTCATTATGTCAGTTAATGTCCCGAGCAGCTCTCTGTACAATACGTTGTGCTTTGTACTATTAATATTATTTATATTACTGTGTATACAGTTTACAGCGCCGTGTACACAAGAATCTGCTGTTTTCCTAGTAAAATGTGTTTTTGCTCGAAATGTTAATGTCGCTTTGAGGCAGAATAGCCTCATCGCGCAAATACACCTTAAAACTGCCTTTAAACTTAGTAGGTATACAATAGGATATCAAGAAAAACTGAATTTAGAATGCTAAGGGCAACAGAGGCTGGGCAACGACATTTTGAAGTTCAGCAACAACTGCCTTTTTTAGATTGCCCCGACATAGGATGTTGATACCCCAGATCAAGAATTGTTAGAGCACATAGTAGATAATAAGTAGGGACTGGTATTAGGGAAAGTTGGCAGGTATGAAAGTATTAACAATGCAGATGGGAACGTTACATGGACTTCCTAATGATTTATCATTGTCCAGCAGGAAAAAGTTTGCCTTACTAGCAACACCGGGTGCATTCTGTGAGTAATTTGGGGATCCAACCCCCATACTGATGTCATGTTATTACCATCTCTGCTGTTACCTGAGCCAGTGGTTGCAGGTCAGTTCCTGAACATTTCTCTCTCTCTCTCCGCCTCCCTCATACAAGCCCACAAACAAAGCACGCAGGTAATGCAGACTTTAGGAGGAATGGCTGGTATGCCTCCAGACCACTGTAGCGGGGAGGGAGAAGGGTGTGGATTCTCAGGTAGGAGAGAGGTGAGGTTGGAAATCAGTAGAGGGGAGGGAATGGAAAGTAAAGGCTGGCGACAGGAAGAGAGTCACTGGTATTTGTTGGTAGAGAGGAAGTTCTACCTGTCTGTATGTAGAGCTTTAATGTGATTTGTTTGAAAGGATTGGTTTTTGTTAATGATTTACCTACCGCACAGTACAGCGGTGGATTCCTCTACATGGAATCATACCTCCCAAGTGTCCCTCTTTCAGGGGGAAATCAAAGGTAGTCTGTCGGTGCACATTAGGAGGACAGCAGATGTTAATTTTGCCCTGAAGAAGGCCGTCTGTGGCGAAAACGTTGGCCCTTTTTTCATATATATATATATATATATATATATATATATATATATATATATATATATATAAAGAGGGTGCGCAGTATTTTGCCATTACCTCCATCTTTAAGGTCTCTCTTTGCCTTTCTTTCCTCTCACAATGTTCAGCTTTTTAGGAGCTCAGAATATTTGGTTAGTTTTCCGGAACCCCAAAAGTGACAATAATGCCTACAAATAGCATTTAGAAGTTAGGCTGTATAAATAATACACGGTAATATTATAAATATAGTCTATAATTACATAAATAGCTTAACAGTACAAGCAATAAATATGGGGAATTCACAACCTACAGTTTTATTTTATCAACAAAAAATATACAGGAATATAAATAGTTTTAAATAGTTTTTTTCCCTTTTTGATGCATGATTGGAAATCACTTCAATGTATTTTTTTTTGCCTTCTACTGGATCAAAAGCTGCGTTGAACTTTTTTTTCAACCTTAATTATTGTTATATCAATAGGTCGCAACATGAAATAAAATGTCTTGGCAAAAGTTTGCACCCTTAGCCTTAAGTCTAACTACACCTAGAATCATTTGAAATATTGTTAGGTGTGTTTTGACGCATCTTGTCTTCTCTGAAGTAAAATAGCCCAAATGTCTTCAAAATAATTACTCCAGACCTGGACTGGTCATTGGGCAAAGTGGGCAAACGCCTAGTGGACCGGTGCCTGACGGAGCTGCTCACTGGCATTCATCGCCACGCATTTGGTAGATCTGGTTTTTCAGAGTGCTGCCACCAGCTGGAGTCACATGACCACAAACCACGAGTGTGGCCGCGCGTATCCAGTAGGCAGGAGCATGCATTGGCTGCTGGCCCTAAGGTGCCAGGGCCAATTTTAATCCCTAGCCCAGCCCTTAATTACACTGACAGCAAAACAAGTTGCACAAGAAAAGGCAAAATGTTCAACCAAGGAAAGCACAAGGGAGTTGTTGCCCACACTGACCAGTAGCCCAGTTTCCATTGCCACTTGGGAAAGAATTGGAGGCTCTTGTTACACCCCCCTGTCAGTCTGGTTTACACATACCTGTAAAGAAGCATGCCGACATGCTGTACACATTCATTCACACAAAGAGCATTCACACACTAGGTGACAAGCAGGGAAACAATCCAAGTGACTCAGTGCAGGTTCATTCAGCAGGAATGTACATACACCCAAAGGCTACACCCCTGGCAGGCTCCATGGTTTCACTCAACACTACATATTCATGACGTTAAATGCTAAGACGGCCGTTAAACTATATTAAAATTAGTACATGGACACAGAGGCGTGGAGATTATTGGGCTACTGCCTTCATTCAATATTATGACAATTTATTTTAGGGATAAAATATTGTAAAATCTGTGCACAACTGTTGAGATCTTGATGGCTGTATGAACACCATGACATAGGCCCCAGCATGGTGTACTTAGCACCACATGCATTAGCCATACGTCAGCCAGCCAAGTTGTGCTGAGTTATCTGGGGGTCATTTGGTCCATAGGACCCCTTTCCTGCAGACACAGACAATGTCCATTACTGAAGCATGATCAGTAATGGCAGAGGTAGCTTCTCACTTCCTGTCCTGTGATGTGATCAGCCACCAAAAACGTGTATTGTAGTCACATTTTGTAGTCCTTAAGAGTGGAAGGTGCTTGTCTCACCTCTTGTAAAGAGAAGGCAAAGCACAGAGTTACTATGTCAGGTTCTCCAGCCAGCAGCCAGCAGCC
Organism: Spea bombifrons; assembly: GCF_027358695.1. Lineage (NCBI taxonomy): Eukaryota > Metazoa > Chordata > Amphibia > Anura > Pelobatidae > Spea > Spea bombifrons. Next base: position 1,446,363 of record NC_071099.1, on the reverse strand, counting down.
ACAGGGGCAGATATATTCTGTACAGGTAAAAGTTTATTTAAGTGTGAGCATGAATGTGTGTGTACTTGTGTGTGTGAGAGGGAGTACTTGTAAACAATAGTGTGTAAGTGTTTTTGTTAGCACGAGTGTGTTTGTGTTAGCATATGGGTGTTAGTGTGTGCAAATGTGAGAGTGTGTAAAAATATGAAGCTCTCCTGCAAACTCTCCTTACAACTCCCTCTTTAGTAAATAAACCCCAAAGACTTTAGACACTGGAAATCAGTTTTATGTGTTCAATTCAGTCCACAATAACAGGGAAGATGGTCCTATGGCTTTCCTGCCATGGCTAGATTCTTTCCATAGTCCTTCAACACGGTCTGTTTCGGTGATTGGAATGACCAATTGGAAGTCTTTAAAAGTTTTCATAAAATCTCATGTTCAAACACAAGGTGCCTTAGATAAATGTTTTAGCATCTCAATAGTTTGAAGGACATTTCATATGGGAATCTATCAAGAGGAGTCATAACCTGGCCCAACAGAGGACGTCCCCACTATAAAAAAATCATAGTAGTCGCTCTGCCAGTTCTTTGCAATTGGGAAGATTCCATGCTGCCTTTGTGTGTAGAATTTACTGGCTCCTCTATGATATGACAACAATGCAACCATTTTTTAATACAGCGCTTATAGTTAATCTCTTAAAGTGTTTGAGTCTTGTGCAATGTGGGATGGGCCTTTCAGATAAAAATAATAAAGGCATAGAAGAAAGCAATTGAGTTTTTTTTGGAGTAGCTGGTGTTTATTTAGGCGCACCAAGTTATTCTCCTGTCTCAACAACTCCTTTGTATACAGTCGGCTGTGAATTCTTATGTTTTAAAGGGACCCAGATAGTTGTGCTATCATTTTGTTATAGTTGTGAAGACACATTTCTGATTTATACCCCGTGCTGAAGAATGTATAGATCGAGAGGTGCTGTAGGTCTATGTAAGCAATTTAAAATTGTTAGAATCCAAGTGTTCTTGAAGACTCAACTTAAACTAAACACATAAAACAACACCGTGAAAAAGACATTCCAGTGTCAACGGCGCCGTCCTCAACAAAGGAAATTAAAATAAACCGTAGATACTTAACGCATTTATTAAACCTACAAAAAATAGCCTTCGGGAGAAGTTCCAGCTCCAGGTGTCTCATCTATTTCTGTGATGATGATTGCACCACTAATTGGCACACAGAACTTCTGCCTTTATACTTACAGATGCAATAATGCCTCCTGGGACGAGGCTGTTCATTTTGTATACATGATTGAAAGATAATGTGCACCACATCGTATAGAACGATTCTGTGCCGCCCTATCAACAGACCTGATATTTGGTCCGTGCATTGTTGGAAATAGGAGAAATCTGCCACAAAGTGCTTTATAACCTGTAGAAACAGCAAAATGGTGAGGCTGCGTCTGCCAAATTAAAATGTGGCTATAAATCCAACTAAAACCCAATAAAATGCACAGCGAGTCCAAAGCATTAAATGCTCAAAAAAAAACTGAATGAAAGAGAAAAGGAGGAGTGTGGTAAAGGCTTCTCATCTTTGGTTACAGTCTTGCTTTTAGCCCTGCTCTCGCATTAAATAGTTAAACCATTTAAAGTGCAGGAGTGGCCCCTTGACCCTTGAATGCCAGAGGAGCCAGCAACACAGAGTAACCGGGGCCCCCCCCATGGGCGAGATGCCGAAGCGCTGGGTGTGACAGACAGGTTCTGCAAAGAAAAAACCTAACAGAGCAGGTTGGGATACTACTTGTTACTCATTGCGGGTGGCGCTCCAAGGTGGGGTGGACACACAACAATGCGTGTTAACCCTCTCAAAACACCCACACACATCACGTTTATCGTATGCTTGCATCATAAATCTGTTGACCGTCCCCCAGCAGGGCAGGATTTCAGTGACGCTTTACAAAAGGGTACTCACCCCACATTCAAGCATAATTCAGTGTATTTATTAAGACTGCCTACGGTGTGCACTTTGTTTCCCAATTAGAAATACTTTTTAAACGAAGACTATGGGAATAGGTGGCAGAATTAGCACAGCCAAGTTGATTCCTGCCCTGATGTTCTCTCCCTTCTCCTCCATTGACACAAAAGGCTCTCAACCATCTAACAGCAACCAGCGGAGGAGAGAATGAACTTAAAAGCGACCGGATTTCTTTTATAGGCGTCAGCGAGACAAACTGATAAGTTCACTCAAGAAACAAGAGGGGTATCTCTTATATTTGACTAGTTTGCCTGCAGCTACTTCATACCACTTGGCAGAGCCAACAGTTTACTGCATGGGGTGACATCTAAAGATGCAGTTCCACCTACTGTAACAAAATGTTTCACTTCTGTAGCTCAACACATTATAAGAAACAAGATTCCTGGTACTGTTCAACATCCAAAACAATTCCATAAACTATTATAAATGCACGTAAGGCTATATTATGTACATTAAAAATACACTACATTTGGATTATAAACTGAGCATTAGAACTGTAATTACTGTATTGGGGAAAATGAGGAAAATATTACGGACAATATTGTAGATGACAAATTCAGCACAATCAAGGGTTAAAAAGGCACAACCATGTCACGTATAAGTTGTTTTTGTTTGGTACAGCCACGTCTTTGTTAGGAGAAGGCATATAACTTTAGGGTATGACATTGCTGGACAAGCTTTAGATTTCCGCTTCCATGACGTAAATCCCTTACATATAAAGGCAGTTTCACGTTCTACACGAAATGTAACACTTTTACAACCAAATACAGCATCAGACACATCATGATTACAAAGATCATTTATAGCATTACCAAATACCCACGACACGTTCTAGAATGAATTCATCATGTCGCGTTCATAATTTTTCAGGGAACACTTGTCATGTGAGAAAAACACACACTGATAGGCTGTTGCCGTAGGAAGTGTTCTATATATTTAACTGCTAAGTTGTATTTCTTTCATGTGTTCGTGACAAATGGCTGTTTTAACAGTTCTGCAGTTTGTGTTTAGCTGTAATTTTCCTCTTTTACAGTACCCACGCTTTTTTTCCCCCAGGACAAGAAGGGCTCTCTTTAGATACCATTATTTTGATCCTTTCTAATTTACTATATAAAATAAAACTGTGGAAATTTTTTTTTAAAAAAAAGCCCTTTTCTGACTTTTATTTGAAAAACCCTTTAGAAGTACCCAAATGTTGTGTTTTTGTTTTTTTTTGCAAGTTATAGAGCAATAAGTACAAGTAGCATTTTGGTATTTCATAACCATTTTTTTCAAATCTGGTCATACTGCCCCCATATCCTATTCCGGACACCTTTAAAGCCGGTCAGTTCATTTTACCCTCAAACCTTATATGTTTAAAAACTAGATGCCCCAGGGTTTTTCAAATGCTAGTATTTTAACTCTTTCCATCCACTAATTCTACTATTGTCAAACTTTGTGGTAGTACATTTTTTTGCACCCCCCCCCCATACACATTGTAGCTCCTGGTATATACCACATCCAAACAACACCTCAAAGTGTGTTCAGCAACATCCCCTAGGTAGAGTGATACCACCCATGCATGGCTTTGTTAGGTTTTTGAGGATAAAAAAAAACACATTTGGGAGGTGCACATTTTTTTTTGACATCTGGTCAGTTTGTGCCCACGCCGTCAGGAACATCTTTGAGATCGGCTAATTAACCGATTAACAAATCAAACCATATATGATGTTATTTAAACTCTTTACATGTCAAGATTTTGGTAAGATACAGCGTCAATTTTAGGATCATTTTTTGGACATATCTTAAACTGGATGGTTCTCCTTATGATAGCATGGTGACATGGGGTCTTATTTTCAAAATGTATAAAATTTTACTATTTAAAAAATTTTTTTTAAGAAAAGGTTGCTTTCTACGCTTGTTTATAATCATGACGTACCAGGCATGTCAGTGGTCGTTAAGGGGATGAATTTCCACGACGTGCCTGGCACATCAATTGTCGTCATGGGGTTCAACATCTTCAATGTGCTCTATTGTAACAGAACTAAAGAATTTGCTGGCGCAATATAAATAGCTGTAATCTAAAGTCCCTACTACAAACACGACAACATTCCCCCTGTTCAACCTGTGGTAGTAGGGCAACAGAACTGGGTCCTCATAAATGCAATAGAACAACATCTTAGCTAAAGTAACACAGAGTAAGACTATTCACTGTATGGGACCGAAACCTACATTTTTTACTAAGCACCAACAAGCATACCCAACACCCCAAGCCCAGCTGCTGCTAACTACAACTCCCATCATGCCATGAGAGAAATAATTTACTGAGCATCATGGGTCTCTAAACAGGCATAGGGACATGTCCATACAAAAGACACTAATGCCTGAATGTCATTAGTGTTTATTGGGACATTTTGCAATATGTCTACTATACATCCCTCTTGTATGATCTAAACCTGGATTTAAAACAGTTAAAAGAAAAAAGGTATATCAATATATAGTTTGTACCATGAACACTAAATAGGGAGGACATGCTGAAAATGCACACATATGCTGGAAGTAAGCCATTTTATTGACCCTCATTTTTAGTTTAAAAAAATACTTTTCCCACAAAATAATATCACAGTATGTAGCATGGCATTTAGATTGACTGGTGGGAATGTAACTACTGCAAGAATTAATTCCAGCATTACATAAATTAATGATCAGCAATCAATACAAAGGGCAAAAAAAAAAAGCTATTGGGTAAAATACTCCACATATGGTTTTTTCCCCATTATGGAGATTAAATAAAACTTAATTTCTGCTGAGAACATGCACTGATGTTTTCTGTGCAGTCCAGACTTTTCATGTACACATTTTGAACAAACATGCCATATTCTTGGTATCCAAAAAGGGATTGCAATGTTACTATAAATAAAAAAAGAGATTCATATCTAGAGCCTGGATAATCGCCCCCATCCCTTGAAGGAAAATGAGTGGAGGGTGTGAGCCGCTGAGGAACATAAAATGGATTACTCCCCGTTTCTCCATGTTCATTGAGCTTGTTAACTGCGGAAGCCAAAGATGCCTTTGATGTATCCAGTCAAGCCGCTCTTGGCCTTCTGCTCTAACTTGTCCTCGAGGGATGGCAGGGCGACGTGGTTAAGGGCCAGATCGAAGAAGAGAGGTTTGCAGGGAATGGGCTGGAAGTCGGGAGGGAAGCGTACCAGGTTGGCATGTTTGGTGACCAGAGTGGGGTCCACAGAGAAAGTATCCAGGCGGTCTGACAGCGGCTGTGTGAAGAGGTAAGAGAAATCAGAATTACATGACAAGAAACTTGTCATACTATCTTAATATAATCAGACTACCCCTATCACCTACCCCAAGCTCCCTACCATTTAAATAATGTGTTTTAAGTAAAAACAACAAAAAGTCCGAACCACAGATAAAGTTGTATGTGTTTACGCTAACACGCATTTCCACTTAAAAACACTTCTCCTCTGATCATGAATGGCTACCTGGTGACCGGAGCATAAGGCATCTGCACATGAAGATGCTAGTGCCTGCGATGCGCGCTGCCCGAGAAGGATGTCTTACAGACGCACTATGCTTCATTATAATGGAAGGTGGCTCGAATATTTTATTTAAAAACATAATAAGACAAACTAAAAATTGGACAATACTCTTGGTAGTTTTTTTTTAGATGCCTTACCTTGCCATCTTTAACCTGGGAAGGAGATATGTCCTCCGGCACATCAGTGGAATCTAAAAATGTGAGAAAGACAATTAACAAGCATGGAGTGTTCTTTAGAAAGCCCAAGAGGATAACAAAATTGAAGCAGGTGAACAGAAGGTAAGAAGAGTGGAAAACAAATGCACAATAGCCATAAAACAAACATGAAAATAAGTTTGCAAAGCGTAAAGTAATATCCCAGCACAGTATGCTTTCTGTGGATGGATCCACCATCTATACTTACCCAGGATGGCCGCTGCCTGCAGAGAGTACTTTTCAGAATTCACCTGCTTTATCAGTTCCTGCACATCAGGCAACTCCTGAAATGGATGGCAAGAAACTTAACAGGGGCATCTTTTAAACAGGATACGTTCCTACTTATAAATTTTAAATACATAGTTTTAACCGCTGGCAAAACCCAATGAAGAACTGTCTTCTTCGCTTGCCAGGTCTCACAAAAGTCCGAGACCGTGGTGATATCAAGAAACTCTTTAAAGATGCTGTCTCATCTGCATATAAAAACACTTTAACAGATCTATGTTTAACATATATACTCCAAAATAAGTAACCTCAATGTAGCCCCGTTCACATTTTCTGTGGGCCGAATTTTACCATGACGTGGGATAAAGACAGAAAGCACTTATCAGATGCCATGATTGTTGCCATAGCAGGAGAAAGTTTCTCAATTTAATACAAAATTAATGTTAGCTGTAAGAGAAAGTAATGTGGTAATAAAAATCCAAATATTAACCTAAAGGAACAGGATTGCGGAGGTAGAAACGGGAGGCACAACAAAGATTAAGTAGCAATAAATTACCATTAGGCTCTTTTTAGCAGCTCCTGCTTTAGTTTGAATTTCCTTTGCATACTTCAGCACCCGATCATAGAGGACCAGCGCCTCGCTCCACTTCTTTACCAGGACATAGGATTGGGCAATGAAGAAACACCTGCAAACAAGAAACAACGTTGAGCAGACTTGGTTATTCTCTCATTGGACAGGCGTCCCAAACGGAGAAAGGTTGCAGACTTACCTGTATGCTTTGTACACAAACGTCTTCAGTTCGATCTCTTTCTGGAAACTCTGATCTTCCTCTAGGCCAGGAAGCTGGGTGAGTTCTGCCAGATTCTATTATACAAAAGACAAGAAAGATTCAAGCGTAAAAAGGAAGGATATAACAGTTGAGCCTGTAGTTGTGAAACGATTATAAAAGCAACAGAGCTGCATTATGTTTGTATTTTTATTTACTATTAATGATGAGATAAATCTCTGGGGAAAATAACAGCAAAGTAAAGATCCTGTATTTATATTTCGTATCCAGCTGATGTAATTAGAGCAGTTAGAGAGTTTATTTTGTCCTTTGAGACAGAGATAGGGAAGTACACGTCTCTCGCACCTGGAGGATGATATCATACAGTCGGATCAGATCCTGCGGCCTTGGATTCCTTTTGCCATCTTCCTCGGCTTGTGGCTGCTTGAGCAAAGCCTTCTGAAGAGCGCTGGCCATGCTCTCATTGCGACGGATTGCTGTGGACAGCTTGATGTATGACAGATAACTGAAAGAATACAGAACATTAGTTATCCACATTGCAGACACAAAGGGACTGCCTGAACGCAAATATTAAAATCCTGACCACATCTTCATTTGTACATGTTGCTCACCACCGCCTATAGAGTACCCCTGAATCATGGGGCATATATACACTTGATCAAGTAATCCATTTTATTATGTGTGTTCATAGATTCCCCATATGGCTGGGAAGCACTTCTTAGGTTGCAACATGCAAAAATTAAACATGCAACAATGGGCATGATGACAATCAGCTATGTTATGTTAATATATGCTGAATAAACAGCAAATACTCTGATTCTGATCTGTACAACTAATGTATTTTTTATATACATCATATTCTGCAGCACAGGTGAAACTACGACAGTTCTAGAAAAGTCTGAGCAGATTTGACTCTGCAGCATACACACCTATGTAGGTATTGTAAGTTGGACACTTTTCCTGCCTCTCCATCAATGGATGCTTCCCTCTGCCTCTGGAAAGAAAGAAAAACTAATTTACAAATATACCAACCTGGGGTCCAACACTTAGCTTATTGGCTACTTGGATAAGGCAAAAATTGCATATAAATACAATGGTTGAAAAGAGAAAATACACACACAGAAAAAACATGCTCAGTATGTTAAAATACATAATTTTTGCAAGATTTTAGTGTGGGGGGGTTTTAAAGAAAAAATAATCGTTATGTTTGCGGTACCTGTTCTGATTTTAGCTCCTCTCGTACACCCTGGATGGCATCTCTGCACTCACTCAACGAGGATTCAAACAGCCGTTCTTTGGTCTCCTCATCTTCAGCCTAATAGACAGAAAAACTAACAGAGTTTAGCACGATTGGAACACCAACAACACCCTTGTGAAGACTGGAAGCTTAGTTTTTGCTCACGAAATAAGTCACATCTAGAATAATGGGAATGGATGGTTTATGAAATTGCTAATATGGATACTAGAAGCATGAAACAAAAGGTATGGTTCTGTCAATCCCAGGGTCACTCATCATTTACATGCATGTTAGCTTCTAGTTTTGAAGACAACCATTTGTACAATAAAAACCATAAGTATAATACCGTATTGGCCCGAATATAGGCCGCACTTTTTTCCCCCCACTTTAAGTCTTTAAAGTGGGGGTGCGGCCTATATTCGGGGTCTAGCGCCCGATGCCCGGGACATGGAGTCCCGGGCGCCGGGCAGGCAGCGGGGTTAGGATACAGATCCCCCGCAGCGGTGCAGGGGACCTGTATCCTACTATCTGATACACTCAGACAGCCTCCCCTGCCAGCACTTCCCACGGGGGGAGTACCGGCGCGGGAGGTTGTCTTAAGCGCATCGCACGGACGTTCACCGGCAGCGGCGATGCGCCGTTGCCGGTGAACGTCCGCAAAATTCATTTTAACCCCCCCGACTTACCAGGGCAGACTCCCGGGTGTCTTGCAGGGCCGGCGGAAGACACCTACGCAATACGCGTATACAACTTCCGGTGCCGGTACTTCCGCTGAGTGCCGGCACCGGGAGTTGTATACACGATGTGCATAGATGTCCCCCTCCAGCCCCGTAAGACACCCGGGAGTCTACTCTGGTAAGTTGGGGGGGAGGACAGAGTGGCAGCATATCGCGGGGGGGGGACAGAGTGGCAGCATATCTCGGGGGGGGCAGAGTGGCAGCATATCTCGGGGGGGAGAGGACAGAGTGGCAGCATATCTCGGGGGGGGCAGAGTGGCAGCATATCTCGGGGGGGAGAGGACAGAGTGGCAGCATATCTCGGGGGGGGAGAGGACAGAGTGGCAGCATATCTGGGGGGGGGGGACAGAGTGGCAGCATGTTTTTTGGTGCTTTTTTAAAGAAAAACTTTTTCTTTAAAAAAGCACCAAACTTTTAGGGTGCGGCCTATATATGGGGGCGGCCTATATCCGAGCCAATACGGTATTTAATGTTGTATAAGAGTGCAGTTTAAAAAAAAAAGAAAAGTCTCACAGCTTACTGGAGGTTTGTCATATTAGAGAGGGTAAAAATCTCCTTTGGATAGTGTTTTTTTTCATATTATGTGTTCTGGAGGTAAATATTTGAGAATGGAAAAATATATGAAAAGGAAATATTATAATGTTTAAGTGATACAGTGTTGCTGGTCATGGGTATTAAAGGCAGCTGCGGGGGGTACCATACCAAACCATACCCCAGGGGATCAGCAGGTGCCCTTGCTCTAAGTGGCAGCATAGGAAAGTGTGCTAAACAAGCTGCTTCTTACATTTAGTTACCTACCTGAGCAATAGCAGCTTCAGTGTCCGGTAGCCCCAGCAGGAAAATTCGCACCTTGTCAATTTTGATGGGTACAGTACGCCCTCGCCATTCCACCTCACTCATGGTGGCTGCTTGTTTTGCTCTGGTCTGAGATATGAGAGCCTGAGGATACAGATAGAATATAAGATTAGGGGTGCAGGTACCCAAGGGGTGATACTACAGAGATAGGTGGAGGAAAACTAAAGTGAAAATGTCCCCGCATTGGAATTCTGTGGCATTGGAGGGCTTTAGTCCCGAGGACAACAAAGGTCACTTTTCCACTTAGGAATTAAACTTTTTTTTTTTATAATAATCTAAAAATGAGTACATACGATTTTGGGGTATAATAAACACTGCCTCATTAATCAGCATAATTGCTTAAAAACCAAATACCGTTTAGTTTGCAGTATTAAATGTTATCCCCCCCCTCCCAGCTATAGACAGAAAGAGTGATTGTGATAACGTGGTAAGTGGGGACACCATTTACCTCCAGCTTCTCTGCCAGCAGCCCTTCTGTACCTCCAGTGCGAAGTCGCATTTGCATTAACTCATTCATTGCTGTCTTGTCACCTGAAGACGGGAAAAAACAGGAAAAATAGTTTAAAAACGAGAAAGTTACCATGCAGCTAAAACCTTAGTGAAGTTTTTGCAGCCGGATACTCCAACTTGCATGCAGTGTCTGTGAAACACTTTCCCCCTAAAACACAGAATACATGTAGAAAAATAAAGCTTTGGCAGGGGTTTTTGACATACTTACCAATGTTGTAAGCGCAGTAACGGATGTTGGGAGAAATTTCTTCCACTCTTTGGTTGTAGAGCACGGCCTGTTCCTCTGTGAAGGCACTTGCTAGCTTCTCATAAATGGTCCTAAGATGAGTATGGAAGCACAGTGTATTTAATGTGACTGACTTATGTGGGTTTAGGAATACCCCTGAGTGAAGGGCAACATTCAGCATTACTTATTAAGGAAGAGGTTATGGGAATAAGGAATAAATAGGTCCTTGCACCATCAACAATATATGTCAACACTTACTTGCACTTGTTGAAAGCTTTCATGGCCTCTTCCCAATGCTGCTGTTCAAAGTGCAGCATCCCGTTGAGGTAAGCCATGTATGCCTATACAATAAAGAAAACAGGCGTGATTCACATAAACCAGCCTATAATACATTCGTCTAATAAATGATACATTAAACATTTTGCTTAATTTATGTTTATTAAAAGGAAACGTTAAAGGAGTGATCACATCAATTTGCTTCTTCTGCATAGCGTGACAAAGTCACAAATAGGTGATTGATAGCATGACTGCCATTCTTCAACAGCTTTTACCCAAATAACCTCATCACCTGAGCTTCCAGCTTAGTCTTGGCATCCACCCGATCGCTATCACACAGCCGCTCAAGGTCCTCGGCATGCTTGACAGCTTTCCGCAGGCGGGAGAGCAGGTGAAACCGTTTGCGAGGTTCCGTGTTAGCCTCCATTTTAAGTTGCATGGCGTAACTCCAAGCCCTCTCAGCATCCATCAAGACCAACAGCAGATACCTAGAAGCCACAACAAGATGCAGAAGTTGTGAACGTTACATTAGCAAGTAATTAGCAATCATATGCCCAATATATCCAGTATAAGTTTACATTTATCCGCTGCATGCTTTAAATACCCTACAGTATTCATTTCCTTCTGAAGAACCACTCACCTGTTGTCAGACAGCATCTCTATTGTAATTTTCTTTCCTGTAAATTTATGCCGATTTCCCATCTTAAAATTCAGTGTTTTCCGAAGACGTCTCAGTCGGCGGGAACAGTAGCCCCTGAAAATATAAAACGAGATATGCATCACAAATGAGTCTTAATGTAACCCAAGAAATATGTTTCCTACACATACAAAAAATACAGAATCGGCATTTAAAATCAGCCCTAAAAGCCTCAATACGACCTCTAACTCATCTAAAGCAGGAGCAAATTTCACATGGAAAAGATATTTTAAAGGGTCTTTTTTCATACTATAAATGGAAAAATTATGCGACCAACCGTGCAAAAAATGCACCCAAATACAGCATTTATTTTGTTCTTAATCAATATCAGTCTCATTTATACAAGGGAAACGCAGCCGTAAAGAAGGGGATACTAGGTTCCTGCTAACAAATCTACAAAATATTTAGGGTCACAAAACAAAATTAGGATTAACAAACACCAAAAAATAAAAATAACACGAAGCACCCAGGACCTTCTTTTGCTCTTCAAATTCTTTCTATAAGAAATATCGCGTACGGCTGTTTAGCTCCTTCCCTTCGCTGTGTCTGATGGTATGGGATGGGATACAATGTATTCAGGAGGCACGATTAGCGATATATATACCAGCAATGGCGTTTCATCTGGACTTAAATGAGCAAATGTTTTAAGTGAAGACTTCATCTTATGCTAAAAAAAACCTGGGGACTGAATTAAGCCGTTAACGTCACCAACCCTCGAGAAAAATGACCGCCCCTGTAAAAAGTGCTTTGCAGATCTATAGTTATACCTCACCTATATCTCTGGAAGTCTCCATGACGCATCCCGTGTTGTTGCTGTGACTCCTTAATGATCTGGAGGACTTTACAGCGAGTTAAGGAAATTGGAAAAATAAACCGCGGTCTGATCAAATAATACTTTGTGACAGAATTCACCAAGAATACACTGCACTGCAACAGGACTGAGAGTTGGGCCACCAGCCATGTGGACAAAATATATCAGGACTCATTAACCCCTTACCCTACAGATGTACAGGTACGTTCTCAAAAGGTGTGCCAGGATAAGCTTTATGACGTACATGTAAGACATGCAGTTTTTGCAGCAGCAGGTACATTTAAATCCCTAACTCAGCCAGCAGTATTAAAAATAACTACTCTACAGGGTGTTATAGAAAGGATGGATGTGTCCCTCTGTTACCAAACATTAATTGGGTCGTTGTTCAAGGGCACCTACTGTGTAGAAGAAATTCTAAGAACAAGAATGTTTTTTTGGGGGGGGGGGGATTTGAGGGTACATCAAAGCCAGAAAAAGGAAACCTAATCTAAATGCAAAAAACTGCAGACACTACACTAGAGGTGAGACAACCAAATGACGATCAAGCAGCCCAGATGTTCTGGACCCCACCAGGAAGCTCCCAAAGTTTTACTCCTAAAGTTGTCACGCTAGTACCAGATGTTCTCCGCCATATGCCAGAAGGTTTGGGTTAACTAGAACTAACGGTAGCCATGGCTACTAAATGCTACCGACCTCTGAAGGGAAGCAGAAGTAGCAGCAAGGGAGTTCTCTCATCTACCCCAGGACCAAGACAACCAGGGCAATTACATTTACAACTTCATGGCCAGCCACTATTTTTGTTCTTATATCTAGATATTTTTTGTTTTTATATTTTTTCTCCTTATATTTTAGATATGTGGTACGAGGGAACCCTTAACAGGACCTGCTCCTAAAATGCTTAAACCAGCTGGGCTCCAATAACTCATACTTACAGCATATCCCTCCAGGTACCAACAGGCCCCAGTTTAGGGTTAATACAGAGACTTTGGGGTCCGTCTCCTCAAGGCCCCCCAATAGAGACATGTTCCAGAGCTTCTGAAACTCTGCTCCACATCTTTAACCATTTATGTGACGGATCCCCATTCATCTCATGATCGCTAAGCCTGACCACCCCCGTATTAAACTCAGCTCCCTCCGTATTAAACATGCATTATAGGCCTGAGCTCCAGCCCTTATGAGGCAGCCGTTCCCTGACCCGTTCCACGAATCCCCATCTCATTCCCACACTCTCCATGATTACCCTGACTGACACGTCAGCTCTACAGCCCGCCCTGACTCCGCGAACCCAGGCATGTTAAGCCGTTACTCCACTATCACCAGGATACTCTCCAGCCCCAAGCTGTCCCCCATTGCTGCCGAGCTCTCTCCCGGTACAGGCCGTTCATTCTCCTTATTCTCGTCCAGGCCGGTTTCCTGCTGCCGTTCCGCCGCCATCTTTCCAAAGCAAAGGACTCTGGGCTCCAACGACAACAAGCCGCAATCAGCAGAGAGCGGCCGGCGCGGCGCATGCTGGGATATCGGGGAGGCGTGGCTGGGGACTGGAGGACCGCAAGTCCGCAACTAATTGCCATTCTAGATCTCCATCGGGGGTTTAATATTGAGTCCGTTTCTAATTAAGATGTGGCCGTGCCGTTAAATGTAAAGTGCCGGCATGTGAGCGCATATATTATGTGTCTGGAACGGATAAATGTCAAGTGGAATATTATATTTGCATAAATATTTATTTAATTGCCACTTGGCTACAAGTGCCTTATCTCTGCTCTCCATCTTGAAAGTACCGGGAGTTGTATTAATTCAGCGAGATCTTATGATGATTGGGAGTTCTGGTGGAGTTCGCTCGGCATTAATGCACAGTAAAGTAACACTGCAGAGAGATTTATACATAATTTCCCATAGGGCTGTAGGATAAACAAAGACTGCCCAAACCAAACAAAAGCAATCAGTAACCCAGTAATGGGGCAGAATAAGTTGGGGGAGATAATTATGCGGATTCTAATTAAGGGAAATTCCTTTGTTACATATATATATAAGATGGGTTTAATATATACATATATATATACATACAGTGCCCTCCACTCATTTTGGCAGCCTTTGTAAATATGAGCAAAGAACGCTGTGAAAATTTGTCTAACAATTGCAAACTCAACACAGATTTATCAAAAAAAAAGTGTGAGATATATGTGTGGCGCAGTTATCGGCACCCCTACAAATTCATATGAGAAAAGTATATTTGAAGTATATTCCCAGTGATAGTTTACATTTTTAGTACCCCTGGGTAACTATAACAGGAAATTGTTCATTCATGACTTCCTGTTTCACAGGGGTATGAATATCAGGTGACACATAGGCCAAGTTCCCTCAGTTATTCAGCACAGTGGATAAGACCAAGGAATCTAGCTGCGATGTGCGGCAAAAGATTGTTGAGCTTCACAAAATGAAAAGTGACTATAAGAAAATAGCTAAAGCATTGAAAATGCTAATTTCCACCATCAGGACAATAATTAAGAAGTTCCACCCAACTGGAAATGATATGAAGGAACCTGGAAGAGGATGTGTGTCTATCGTGTCCAGTGGCATTGGCAGAGGGGGGCATGACTCCCCTACATCATGCTCTGCCCCCTCCATGCCCCCCATATAAGATGACCCCCCAAAATCTGAATATTAATTTAGGGAAAAAAAACAAAAAGCCTGAATATAAGATGATCCTTTAGGAAAAAAGTTTTACCAGTAAATGTTAATTCATGTAAACTATGTAAACTATTTTTTTTTTAAATAAAAGCTATGATGGAGAAAAATATTTTGTTTTTATTTCCTTTTATTTTCCAACCTGCCCCCCCCAACAGTTATGCACATCTGCCCCAGGCTTGCGATGGACGCAGACAACCCCCGCTGCGCTGCGGGGGGATCTGGATCTTTGTCTCATAGTCATGATTATAAGATGACCCCGATTATAAGACGAGGGGTATTTTTCAGAGCATTTGCTCTGGAAAAAACCTTGTCTTATAATCGAGCGAATACGGTAATTAATGTGTGGATGAATTGCTTGACTGATTTGTGAGAATGTGTTAATGAATATGTGTAAATGATTTGTGTGAATGAGTGCAAGAATAAATTTGTGTGAATGAAAGTGTGAATTAGTGAGTGATTGTATAAGTGTTTGTGTATATCATATATCTATAATTGATTGTGGAAAGGCAAAGATGGCACAAGCAGGGTGTTTGAGCCTTGGGGACGAAGATGGCACAGGCAGGGTGTTTATTGGACAAAGATGGCTCACACTGGGCTGTTTGGGGACAAAGTTGACTCATTCTGGGCAGTTTGGGGGACAAAGATGGCAAGTCCTATGTGTGTAATTTGGGTGATAGTCAGGTTCTATGTGGGCAATGTGGATGCCAGGGCTTGCTTTTGGGTTGTGCAAGCTGTGATTTTTTTTTATCTATACCTTTAATGCTGAGGTTTTTTGTGAATTGCAGTTGATTTCTACATGCTAAGCTGGGTTTTTGTGTTATTCTGCTATATCTGCTATGCTATGTTTCCATACATTATTTATGTATTTATGTATACCTGCAAATGCAGGGTTTGTATGTCTTATTCAGTTGATCAATGCCCGCACTGCTGTTTCCATGTGCTTTCCTGTTGATCTATACCTGCTATGCTATGTTTCCATACATTATTATGGTATACCTTCAAAAACAGGATTTGTATGTCTGATTCTGTTTATTTGATCTATACTTTCAATGCTGAGTTCACACGTGAATTTCAAAACAATGATCCAAAACATACATCAAAATCAACTCAAAAATGGGGTACTGACCATAAAAGCAATCCCATGACCTGAACGCCATAGAAAACATGGGGGTGAGCTGAAGAGGAGAGTCCACCGGTGTCGGCCTTGAAATTTGAAGGATCTGGAGAGATTATATATGGCGGAAAAATGTAACTTTTTTTTGGCTAAACCTATATTACGGTTGTAATTTTTTTTTTATATCCATCCTCTACCAAGCGTGCCAATATTAATGTAGGGAACATTATATAACACTCTGAAACACATAAACAAATATAATAGCTATGGCATTATTTATCATGCGATGATTTTACTTATGACCAAAGCAGGAATAATTTACTTCTTTTGTGCCTATTTTTGAGCAGCTTTCAGCTCAGCTTCATTTGCAGACAATGCAGCATGATTCATTTCTTTTTTAATTTTTTTAGGGTACTGCTTTTTATGCATCTAATAATCAAAGGACTGTGTGGGATGCTGCTTTTAACATGGGGAGAGGATGTACTCGGTATGTGTGCTTTTTCACATGGAGGGATTCTGCATAAATTATACGTTTTGATTTATATATATTATACGCATACCAGAATATCCTGCTGGGTACATTATTGCACTCCTGTAACGCACGCTAGATGAAGGAGAGAAGAAGAAAACATTTATACCTGGTGCTCTGCTCCCAAATACCAAAAGGCAAAAACTACCCCTTACACTATACGGGGGGTAGCGGTGATTGGTACTGAAGGATTTTTTGAAATTTGAGTTGTACAAATTGCATTGGAGAAATTTTTTAGACTTTTTTCCCCCCACTTTTTATTCATTTGTTTTTACATTTTTGTTGTACTTCTGTCCTCAGGAAGTAGGTCTTTCTAAACAGTTTTTTCAGCAAATAATAGTATTCTCTTCTAATCAACACAGAGCCCGAAGAAGCCTGGCAAGAGGGTCAACATGTCTGTATGATGTGGGTCACTTCCAGAAACTTCTGTATATAATTAGCAGGAGGTAAAGCACAAAATATGGCCAAGAACCGAAGGTGGTAACCCCATCCAAAATAAAGCCTGTTAATGCCCTAGCTGTCAAATGTCCCATTTATTGAGAAATGTTGCCATTTCTGCGGCTGTGTAATAAAGCATAGTTCCCACACTTGTTGGCACATAGTTGGCACACTCTTTGGCACATAGTTGGCACACTCCGCTGGAGGAGGTGGTAGCACTTGGGTCTGTGTCACCCACTTGTTACATCAGTGGGTTTATAAAGATACTGAAAGTACATAAAACACAAAAAATGATAAGTGTAATTAATTACCAATCTTAAAACGCACATGTAGAGGATGCAATACTATTACTTTTAATGTGGTAGTTGAAAATGTCATGGAAAATCTGGAGAAAATATTCACCAATGTTTTTTTTGTTTTGCGACTAGAAGATTTTGTCCCCAAACCATTCTGTGCTGTCACTAAAAAATATTTTCCTCCCCCCCATTGTTTGAATCAGCAACACCTTTATAAATCACATCCACTGTGGGAGGCCTATCTAGTTTGTTTATATTGCAGTCATGTGCATCGAATGCCCGCTGTTTTTTTCCCCACCATCACAGGACACCTGCTATTGTCTTCTAAGAAAACATAGAACAAAAACGAAGCACAAAAAACTGAGCCCTTTCTAGAAACTCACTAAAAAGATTTCACATCCTCTCAGGCCCGGATTACGAGCAATATGGGCCTGGTGCTGAGGATCGTGGGCCTTTTTGTGGAAATAAAGAAAATACACAGAATAGACAGAATCTGAACTCCTCAGCATCCATGTGCACTGAACAGAACATCATCGCTTGGCCGATAGTATAAGATAGAATCTTCCGCTGATGTCGGTGGGTGTTCCTGCTGACATCAGTGGGCGTTCCTGCTGACATTGCCAGAAATAAACACCCCAACTTAAAGAGGAAATGGGCAGGAAGTGGGAAGTGTCAGGACCCCCAATGTACTTCACTGGTTGATGGCAAATGAGCCCCCTGCTGGCGACCAATAGAGTCGCTTGTACAGACTTTTAAAATCCTGGTGCAGCAACTTGGCCTGCAGAGACCACTGGTCTCCCTGCTCCAACAGTTAAAGGTGGGTACAAGCGACTTCATTGGTCATTGGTACGGACTTTTAACTGTTGGAGCAGGGAGACCTGCACTGTAAGGAGTTAAAGGGCCGTGCGAGTGAGCCTATTGGTTGCTTGCACGGCCCTTTAACCCCTGACGGTGAACCTACGTATTTCCTCTTCTGTCAACCCTAGCGATGCTGCGTACATAAGGTAGGCTAGATAGGGAAGGGACCAGGGAGATTAGTAGACGAAGACGAACACGAAGATTCTTCGTGTTGTGTGTCTTCGTCTACGTTTTGCCGCCGCTAGGTTCGGTATTCGTTTTCATGTTTGCCCAAATACGAATGCACAAGTCTACTTAATACTATATGAAACATATTAAAGTTACTTTTCCTCACTGGTGAATCGTCGTGCCAAAAACATATACCTTGCTATGAAGTCCATCTAGTTCTTGAAATGGCATACTTTTGTCTGCTTTGTGAGACTCATACTTCGTATGTGCGCCACCTTTTTCTTTACCAATTTCTTAGGATAAAACCCTGTTTAGGATTTTTTTTGCCTTTTCCTGGATTAACAGATATATGCACTTGAAAAGGTGAACTTGATGGTCTTGGAAGTCTATTTCAACCTCAATAACTATGTAACTGTGTCACACAATCCTTCTTGCAGGAGAATCTCACTCTCCTGCACATTCTAAGCTACTCCAGGGTTGGTGAATACACCCTTTAAAAAAACTTTTCTTTAACTATATTTAATTATGATGTGGGTAATTGAGAGCATCTAGCAGGAAAATGGTATCTGAAAAGAGGCGACATTATCTATTTCTATGTTGAATTACCATCGTTTGAAATACTTTATCATCTTCTTCAAGCTCAATGATCATTATTTGTCTCTTGATTTGCTATTGTTATCTCTTTTCATCTTACATCCAGGGATGTAAAAGCTGATGCTTTGCCTAGGCAATTTTCTTAAAAAAAAAGAAGAAGAAGAATGCATTTCATGAAGATGAAACTATTCCTTCTGCTTTTTTTTTTATTTTAGCCAAATGAAGAAGTCGGTAGATTGCAAATGAATGTCACCTTTTTGACTTTAACTCCTGACAAGATGTTGGCTCCAATTTACTGAACAAACTGTAACATTCTTCAACAATTTACAGACTAGAGACATTAAAAGATACACACTGTGTAACTAGAAACCATGGGGCCCTGGTGTGAAAATTGCCCCAGGGCCCCCCAACTTCAACAGTTGTTCCGCGGCCATCATTGACCCTTGCCCCCGCTTCCAACATATAACATATGTAAACACACTTACACAAATTACACACACTCATACTCACTAACACACACTCTCACATCTCACCCTACTTACACATCCATGCTCTCACACACACACAAGTACACATCAGGTCACGTAATGTAATGACATCAGGGCCCTTTCTAAACTATTTTGAATCGGTATGAGGAGACAGTGGTACAACATCTTTATGAGGTGGGAAAATGTTTATACTATAATATATTCATTATTTAAAATAAGCAAGTACCTTATTTAATAAACTTTACATTAAAAGCCATCATACAAGGGACCCACCTTGCAACTTCTTAAATCAAGCATTGCATTAAAACTCTTCGGAAAGCCCTTGAGAACCAATCTTATTCTCACTTAATTTTTTTCATGCAAACGTCGCTAATCATTCCCTGTATACATTAATGTGCAAAGGTTTTAGGGAGGTGTGAAAAAATGTAAAGTTAGAATGCATTTAAAACTAGACTTGTTAATATGAACGGAAGATAAATCTAAATCAAATCATGTAATCCTATGATGGACTTGATGATGTTGAGATCAGGGCTCTGTGGTGGCCGTACCATCACTTCCAGGACTCCTTGTTCTTTATTAAGCGGAAGATAGTTCTTAATGGCTTTAGCTATATGTTTGGTGTCATGCTGCAAAAATGGGGCCATTCTGATGCCTCCCTGATGGTATTGCATGATGGATATGTATCTGCCTGTACTTCTCATTATTGAGGAGACCATTAATTCTGACCAAATCCCCAATTCCATTTGCAGGAATGTAGCCCCAAACTTTAAAGAAACCTTGTACCACTATCCAGCCAAATATTTAAAAATTTGACTCATTGGTCCAGAGCACCTGCTGCCATTTTTCTGCACCCCAGTCCCTGTGTTTTTGTGAATAGTTGAGTTGCTTGGCCTTGTTTCCACATCGAATGTATGGCTTTTTGGACGCAAGTCTTCCATGAAGACCATGTCTGACACAACTTCCCCGGACAGTAGATGGATGTACCAGGGTCCATCTTCTGGACATCTTCCGATTGGGAAGGGGAATAAGCATGATGTGTCTTTTATCTGCTACACTGTTTCCTTGGCCGACCACTGTGTCTACGGTCCTCAACATTGCCCATTTCTTTGTGCTTCTTCAAAAGAGCTTGGACAGAACATCTGGAAACCCCTGACTGCATTTAAATTTCTACCTGAGAGAGACCTTGCTGATGAAGTATAACTACCTTGTGTCTTGTTGCTGTTCTCAGTCTTGCCATGCTGTTTGACATTAAACTTCAGCAGCCTCACTTTGTTAGTGAGTTTGGCTGTTCCTCAACAAGTTTTAATCCTCCTACACAGCTATTTCTGTTTTAGCTAATAATTGTGTTTCAACCTACATATTAAATCAATGATCATTAGCACCTGTTTGGTATAATTGTTTAATCATACACCTAACTATATGCCTACAAAATGCCTGAGTTTGTGCAAGTACCTAAAAGAATTGGTGGCCGCACCAAATATTGATTTGCTTTAGATTATTCTTTTGTTCACTCACTTTGCATTTTGTTAAATGATAGAAATACAGTAAACTCTTAACATGTCTTTTTTGAAAGCATTCTTCTTTACAGTACTCCATCACACCTGCCTAAAACATTTGCACAGTGCTGTACTATACTGACCATGTTAGATCTCCACCTGTTTTTGGCTTTTATCTATAACCTAATTAGCATCCTATGCCGCCTGTCTTCATTCTTGGCTGATGTTTTGGGTTTTCTTTTTGGTATATTTCACTTTTCGAAGAAAGAAGTGAATTTCTTGCAGCTCTAAAGCTTAAATTTTATTGTATATTTTATGCCAGCACTACATGTTTTAAGAGAAATAATATAATGTATAAAGGGAATAATAACATTATGAAAACAATCAATTCCATTTCTGTACAGGAAGGTTGACCCCTAAAGCCTTGTGTAACCTATACACTAAGCGGTCAGAATGCATAATTTCCACCTGGACCTGGTCACTAGTCTACCCCATGCCATACCATGATCCACACTCCACACCGGCAAGATAATCAGTTGTTTCACAATATGGTCTTTGGCAGATTTTTTGAGATTTGACTGCCAAGCAACAAATTGTTCCTGGAGAAGTTTCATTTCACTAATTTCTCAAACTTTGGCAGATGTAGCCATGTGCAAACATATCTCTTTAAAAAATTGTCTTGGTAGGAGCAGGTGTCAGATCGGGTGACTGAGTCTGGTTGAAGGTGATCTCGAGAGGAGCAGGGAGATAGGGACTTCTTCTTCTCCCTTGGCCCAGACCTCTAGAAACAAGCTTACCCCAGAAGAAAAGAGAAGTGAGATCTATGTTGACAAAACCTTAAGGGGGGAGTCCTTTGGTAGAAGTTTGCCCAGGGTCCCACTGTGTCAGGACTCGGGTAAGCAGGTCTGGTAGGAGCCTAGTTGCAGGGGATACTAGAGAGTCTGTCTGTACCCCTTGATGCATCTTGGTAGGTAGGTACATAAAGGCACACAACAGATGGAAAAGCAGGACTGGATGGTAGCGAGACAGGGAAGCCGAAGCAAGGACAGGGAACTGTAGCAAGGACTGGCACGTGGCTTGGAAGCCCTCAGGCAGGACACGTGGCTTGGAAGTCCACCGGCAGGGCGGACGGTAGGAAGCCCTTCTGGCGGGGCACACAACTTGGAAGCCCTTCTGGCGGGGCACGCGACTTGGAAGCCCTTCTGGCGGGGCACATGACTTGGAAGCCTTTCTGGCGTGGCACATGACTTGGAAGCCCTTCTGGCGGGGCACACGACTTGGAAGCCCTTCTGGCGGGGCACATGACTTGGAAGCCCTTCTGGCGGGGCACATGACTTGAAAGCCCTTCTGGCTGGGCACATGACTTGAAAGCCTTTCTGGCGTGGCACACGACTTGGAAGCCCTTCTGGCGGGGCACATGACTTGGATGTCAGGGACAATTCAGGGAAAATTGTCCCTGACAGCTAAAATTATTGTCTCATGGTCTCATCATCACCAATGACATCACTATTATTAGTTACATAGTTACATAGGCTGAAAAAAGACATGCGTCCATCAAGTTCAGCCTTTCCTATATCTGTTAAGTTGTTGCTGTTGATACAAAAGAAGGCAAGTAACTATGTAACTATGTAACTATGTAGACCATGAATTCTTCCTGACTTTCTTTGCAGTATATATTCTCAATATTTAGCTTTTTTGTAATTTGTTCAGTGCTCCAAAGTCCACAGACTTCTTTCCTTCTACTTGAATCATCCAGGCATATACATTTCCTGAGTATGGTGCTACATATCAATTCTCTAAGGATGTGACAAGTAGAAAACTTGACCTGAAATTTGCATTTTAATGGAAATATCGTTCTAGGAGGACATTTGTAACAATCACCGACAAAGTGAAATATGAGGTTGATGTCCATGCTTTGGATTACTTTAGTAATCCTGATTTGAAAGGCTGTAGAGTTTGATTTGTGCACGTCATTTACCCTATGGCACAACATTGTTCTGAAAGCTCTGTTCTGTTCTGTAGGGGGTATGTATGTCTGTATGTATGTGAGCATGAATGTGTATGTACAAGTGTATGTGATCATGAATGTGAATGTATAAGTGTGTGTTAAATGTCTATGTGTGAGTGTGTGTGAGCATGTATGTGTATGTGATGTGAGATGGAGTGTGTGTTAGCATAGATGTGTAATTGTTTGTGTGTTAGCATGTTGATGTGTGTGAGCATGAATGTATATATATATAAGTTGTATGAGAGGGAGTGTGTGTTCGAATGAGTGCATACATGTGTGTTAGTAAGTATAGGTGTATGTGTAGGTGTGTTAGCATGTCTAAATTTGTAAATGTGTGCCAGAGTGTATGTTGGAGGAGGGAAGGAGCAAACAAGACACATACAAGCTGTTTGGGGACAATGATGGCACAGGCAATTTGTTTTTTGTCCAATGATAACACAGACAAGCTGTTGGGGGCAATGATGGCACAGACCAGCTGTTTGGGGACAAAGATGGCACAGTATAGCTGTTTGGGGGTTGGTAAGCTGTTTAGGAGCAAATGTGGTACTCCCAAGCTGTTTAGGGACAAAGATGGCACTGCTTGGGGTTCCCGGGGGCAATTTTCGCACTAGGGCCCTGTGGTTTCTCCTTATGCCTGAAATGAGGCAAAAGAGTAGAGTCACCATCAAGTTCCAGCTTCAACTAAGGGCTCAGGCCTCCACCTCAATGCCTTTTAAGTTAATTATTCAAGGTCTATATAACACAAAACCAACTCCTTCCCCTAGTGCCCCCCATGTTAAGGAGTACAGTCGCCACTCCACACCCATGGTACAAGTCCTTTGCTGAAATG
Source organism: Spea bombifrons (assembly GCF_027358695.1). NCBI lineage: Eukaryota > Metazoa > Chordata > Amphibia > Anura > Pelobatidae > Spea > Spea bombifrons. The sequence goes on along the minus strand of NC_071099.1, from coordinate 1,422,764 downwards.
TATACTACAGTGTTAAATTATGCTTTTATTAATTAGAGCGAGACAAAATGCAATTAATGCAGTTTTTTTCTGAGAAAAACATGTTTTTTATTTTAATTAAAAAACCTGCTTAAAATGTCTCAATGTATATATAGTGTATTGCTGCACATCTATACCCTAAATATGTAATATGGATAGAAACACATAGATAGATATATAGGTATGGACATTAATGTATTTGTAGGTAAAATCTGCCTTCCTCCACTCCAAATTCATACTTAATGAAGGATTCATGAATATTTGGTGGAAAGGTGGACTAAAAAGAGGTCATTCGGGGTAAAATAACAGACTTGTTTTTCTGCATGGGAGATTATACGCTGGCAGAGAAAGGACAGAAACATAATGTTTTAACACAGCCCACAAGTGCCCTGCTTAACCAGCCTACAAAGTCATATCACATCCATTAAGACATCTGCCAGGTATATAGACACTAAGTCCTGTACGTTCACTCGTACATAAGAGAACAGATAAAAGACAATGCCTAGTGCCACCCTCTTGTACCCTAAAGGCTTAAGATTTCTTCTGGATACCTTACAAAATCATTTTAGAGGTGTCTATTTATAACATGACTGAAAATATTCTACAACCTGGAGTCTTAGCGGTTATAGGTCCATGTGGACCGGGGCCATCATTATTACCACACAGAGTAAAGGGGCTAATAAACATGGCCCATAAAGCAACTGGGCCATGTTTATTAGCCCCTTTACTCTGTGTGGTAATAATTTCTGCCCCATTTGCCAGAAACCCCTTTAGCTCATACTTTTAGAACCAAATTAAAGCTTGTTCTGATCATTTAGAATGAACCTAATAATCTTGGCGATGGACTTTTATCAATCTGACTGTCAACTGGCAATGGGGCTTGTGCCTAGAAAAAGTGTTGGCCTCCACCAAAGCTTGTTCCCCCACTAAATGCACGTACAACTGGAGGAGTGTAGGGCTTTCTTGGGCCATCAGTCCTTGGTTGGTAGTCCAGTGTGTGGACCCTCAATACCTACAGGATTATGATATCATTGCAGGGTCCCTGGAGGAAAGTGATTAATGCTTGTGAAGGGTCCACAGTGGACCACCATGGATAAGGATCACAAGGGGTGCAGCTGTGCCCTTATTGCTGTTCCACTGTATTGTATGTATTTGTATGTAAATATGTAATGTCAATTACAAGTAGCCATACTGACTAATGCGTAAGCATTTGAACCCCACTTTAACCCCTTAATGACAAAGCCTGTACATGTACGGGCTCAAAATGCATTGTTTTCAATGGGTTTAGGGGCCGCCCATTGTCCTTAAGGGGTTAAAAAAGAAAACAATAACCCACAAACAGCTAAATCAGTGATTGGGAGCTATGATGAGAAGCAGCTTACAAAGGCATATCGAAAAGCTTAATAACAAAAGGCAGGCGGGCTTATTTAATTAATTTTCATTTTGTGCCTCGGGGGGTTTCATTATGGAACCTGAATCATATTAGAAATGGATTTGTCATTTTACATAAATGATACTACACACAATAGCTATGATGCCCCATGCCCTCTCAGCTGCCACCTTTCTCCACTTTTCCCAATCCAATAAATAGATGTTTAACCCCTTCTGTAAACAATACAGACTAAAAATGGTTGTATACGGTTTGCTTCCATATATAGAAAGGATGTAAGGGTTAAAACGCTTAGATGTTATTAAAAAAACTGATCTTTTAGTCTGACAAGATGAGCTCATTCTGCCAGCGTTAGATAAATAAACCTCTCTGTATTTATACGAATCAGTGCATTAAGTGATCTGAGATGGTTTGACCTACACATAAAAAAACTGAGATTTGTGAGATTTGGAAAACCGTGGACATATACAAATTATGATTTTAATGGCCAAAAAAGGATATATTTTTTTTTAGGTATGTGTCATTATCTAGAATTTTTAGGTGGGTTCATGGCCTACTCATAGCGGTTAATGTCAGCAAGTTCACCAAAAGTATTTCACTAACACAGGGTAATATATACAATAAGTTGCCGTGGTTTAAATACCCATTAGAGTACGTTTTATTGCTGTATATCACTGTGACTCTCTGCGCTATAAGAAAAGAGGAGCAGTATATTAGGAAAATGGGGTGGAGGAAATAGTTACCAACAGCCATGATCTCTTTGGACATTCTTGCTGGGTGGCTGTCCGAACCAGTATCTCCATTTTGTCGAATAATGGGCAGGGCCTGTGTCACACAAGCAAAGCATGACATGATGTCATGATTCTGTCGTGTAATGTGTGACATCACATCTGTACAGTATAGTAGAAGTAGCCTATACAGTTTGTAGTGGTTTATATTGGTATATTGGTCTCTGCTTTGGCAAAAGCTTTATCTGATGAAAAAGTCAGTTATACAGTATAAGACTTTTGACGTTAGCAGTGGTGTCTGCGCCAATATCTACAACATTTAAAAATATCAATGAAAATATTGGGTTCATTCTTATTATTAAGGCAGCAGTGTAATTATTTTTTTTGCCTTTCTACCAAAAAAGGGTTAATTTGGTATTGCTACTACTAAAGAACTTCCAGTCTTTTTATCGCAAAGAACATCCATAAATTCTATTATATTTCTTGATTGTCTAGCACCCACTCCCAGGCTTTCCTAAGGTATTAACATTAAAAACTTATTTCCAACACTAATTTAGACCATTACCGGCTGTCTCCTGCTCTTCCCTTCACTAAGTTTTTTTATTTTTAAATTTAGCAGTCCCTCAGCCCTGACATCCAAGCATCTGACGTCTGCCCAATGAATAGATCAGGGGGGTTTAGTTACTATGGACACCATCACTATTTTTTTGTACCTTTTATCTCCCTGGAAACGGGATGCTTCTGATCTATTTATTCAGAGAAGTATTAGTAACACAGATCACCCAGGCTCCACGGAGAAGGGGGAAGTTTCTCATCCTATCAATGCAATAATTGCATTTATTATCCCGCGAGTGTGTAAGTTGGAGTATCCTTGTAAAACTACAGTAGTGGTGAAAGGCTTCAGCCAGACATTAACAAGGAGAGGACATGTGCAAGAAGACTACTCAGACGTAGATGATGCACTGAAACTAAAACTCAGCATGATATGACTTCAAATATATCAGTATTTACAGATTCATCCTGGAGACCCGCTAAAGAAAAGATATTATCAAGAGGAGACCGAGGAGAGATCAGGAGGACCTTTCTGACCACAGAAGAGACTTGGTTGTAGCCAACTTGTCCTGCTCAAAGAGTTGAGAGAACATTGTAGACCATTCTTGTATTTCACTCCAAGCGGGGTTTTAAAACACCTGGACATCTTTGTAGCACCTGTTATTTGGGTTTCAAACAAGATCTATTGCATGAATATTGTTATCCTGGCAGAAGATTAAGCTGGAAGAGCTGTTCATCTGTTACTGATGGGAAACAATCAACTTTTGAGAAGAATTATTTTCTTGTTGGGGTAGCAGGTTGACTTGGTCAAGGGGAAGGCATCTGCGAATGGTACGATTTTTTTAGGAATCCAGGAAAATCATTGCTCTCCTTCACGCTCGGTAGAATAGACATGAGATCCTAATACGCTGCTTACTGTAAAAGTAGGCTTCACTGTGAGAATTTACTGAAGAGTGGATACAGGGCAAGGGCTGAAGATGAATATCTCCATCCAGATGTCATCTTCAGACAGCTACCATCCTGAGTCTATACTTATCCCAGTACTCTACTCCCTTATTTTTCTCGTGGGGACAGTGGGCAACAGCTTGGTATTGGCTGTACTATTAAGAAATGGCAAGATTAATAACACCACCAACCTATTCATCCTTAATCTTGGAGTTGCAGATCTGTGCTTTATCATTTTTTGTGTGCCTTTCCAAGCCACCATTTATACCCTGGACAGCTGGGTCTTTGGCCCCTTTATGTGCAAAGCTGTGCATTTCTTCATATACCTGACTATGTATGCCTCCAGCTTCACCTTGACCACAGTGTCCTTGGACAGGTAAGAAGTACATATGTTGCAACTTATATATCTTAACAAATCTGCCACCCAGGACAGACAACCCTGAGATCATAATGGTATTTTAAGCATATAATTATTTTTACAGTGTGTAATTTGCACACTTACCATATTTGCAACTGTGTTGTGTAAAATATAATATAAAAATGAGACCAGTTGTCTCAAAAATACTAAAAAATATTTTCAATTTGCTTAAATTTACTACCAAAAGATTGGAACTATAGGAAAAGAGCATAACGAGATGGTGATATTTTGCATATAAAGAGTTTTTACCTTTTTTAGTCATATCCCCCCAAATAATCCTCTGCTTGTAAATCCAAGATATCTGGATTCCACTGAATTTACAAAATAGTTTTAATAGTTTTGGGTCAATTCAGTGTCTTGACAGAATTTGTTGTATATTTAAGTACTTTCCAGATCATATTTGGCATATTTTATAATTTTATTAGGGTTAAGAATATTAAAGTGAGCAGGTTATCAAATAACCGCAAATGTTATTGTCACTTCTTTAATGGTAGATAATTTCACCTGTTTTACTGGACAGGTTGATGATAATGTTTTTTATGTTTATTTATGGAGGGAAAATCTAATGTGCTTAGTATGTTAAAACTAGTAGGATTTTAATGAAAACTGGAAAAGAAATCTAGGTAGACATGGCAGTATGACATGTGTATGTTTTCTCATCTTAACACTATCAATGCCACAGGGAGATTTTATCTCTTTGCTTCTGAAAGGGTTAACGATTTGATTTTGTGTTACACTGGCAAGAACATATGGTTTAGCTGTTAGTTTTGTCCTGTAAATTTTTGCTACTTAATTATTTCTAATTCTAATTACCTTTAATTATTCCCACATGAGATCTGCATTTGGTAAATGAGTTTCAGAAGAATTACTTTTTAACGCAGAGAATATACTGCAACCCAATATGAGGGCGATTTATAAATCAAAACATAATAATAGTTAAAAAAAAAAATAAAAAAAATGTCCCCATTGAAAAGATTATTGCTTGGGTTTTCTCTAACAAATTTATTAAATGTATTAAATTAATTATTTATTATCTGAAAAAGGAGTCAAATTGTTAGTGAATTACCGTATTTTCACAAGAAACATTGGGATTATGTGTAAAAAGCAATTCTGGTGCGTATTGGTTAAAATGGAGCAATCACCATGGCAACCAAGGGCATGGTTACTCCGTATTCATCATTAGTTCTGTTTAGATATGTAGCAATCTGTTTAGAAGCAAAGTAGACATTTAGATTTCCATATTGATATATACAAGAGTTACAAGAAAAGCTTTTCAAAATACACCGTGTTTTAGGAGTGGACAATGTACCATGGTGTGCCACGAGCCATCGTTATGCCAGGGAATTGGCACAGCTTGTTTAAACTGGACATGAAATAAGCTGGACTTTTTCTCCATATTCACAGATTGTCTTCTAGTATCCACTTAGATGCTTGCAAGGAGGAGGGGGCAATTGAGTCAGCTTTGTTCCAGCTTGTGCTTCTCCTCCCAGACAAGCCATACCAAGCTAGACAGGAGGGGGTATTTTAGCTGGCTTGGCTCCAGCTCATGCTCCTCTCCTTAGACATACTGGACTGAGCCAGCCATTGAGCTCAAACCCGCATAAGCAAGCCCAATTTTATCTTTTGACCAATCTATGTGCTAGCAAAATAGACAGGCACATTTGGGTTTGAACCCAAAGCTTTAAGATGCCCTAGACTAGATATCCTAGTAGTTTTAAGTGAGAACAACATGCTCAGAATTGTATGTATTCTTTACTGTACCTTTAACAGTAAAATGTTCTTTCAGGTATCTGGCTATACGTTACCCCCTTCGCTCCAGGGAGCTTCGAACACCAAAGAATGCATTAATGGCCATCACGCTAATTTGGACCTTATCGTTGATATTTTCAGGCCCTTATCTCAGCTACTACCAGGAGTTTCAGCTGGCTAACCTAACAGTTTGTCATCCAGTATGGCAGATTTCCCGTCGTAAGACCATGGACCTTTGCACCTTCATCTTCAGCTACGTCATCCCTGTGCTTATCCTTGGTCTTACCTACGCTCGTACAATCCGCTACCTGTGGACTTCTGTCAACCCCATTGATGACATGTCAGAGTCAAAGAGGGCCAAGAGGAGGGTGACCCGTATGATCATCATTGTGGCTGTCTTGTTCTGCTTGTGCTGGCTGCCCCACCACTTAGTCATACTTTGTGTCTGGTTTGGGTACTTCCCCCTCAACAACTTCACTTACGCCCTACGCATTCTCTCCCACCTGGTATCCTATGCTAACTCCTGCGTCAATCCTGTAGTGTACGCTTTGGTCTCCAAGCACTTTCGTAAGGGTTTCCGCAAAATATTCCGCTGTCTACTATTTCGACAAAGGCCGGCTAACAAGGTTCACATGGTTCCTGCTGCCCATGCTGGGGTCAGCACGCTGGAGGGAGCATGCACAGAGGTGACCCAGCTCAGTGAAGGTCACGTGCATTGTTCTGCTTGCTGCCATGACCCTGTCAGTCCTTGGAAGGAGACCGAGAGAATTGGGGATAAAGCAGCCCAGTCTTTTATCACGTTCAATGTCACATAGTAGTGATAGGTATGCAGAATTACAAGGCTGTAATAATCAAACATTCCTAATACGTTGTTTTGAGACATAGGCTCTGGTACGGACAATGCCTTGGTTTAGATTTCTAAATATTTAGAAATGGAACACCAGCAATCACTATATCTACATATGCAGAAAGCCTTGACATGGTGACACTTGTATGATGAATATTAAAAGGAACAGTATCAGGATCAACATAGCCTCGCACAATATATCCTTTCACTAGTTACCAAAATAAAGCAGGTCTTTTCATCCATGTTCATGTAACCAGTCACTGAATCGCTATCACTGCATTAATATATTGATGGGTTTTTTTTCTGTAAAAGCACCAATTAATCTAACACACATACATGCATATACACACACTAACAAAAACTGCTGTTTTCCATGACTGGAACATTGTTAAAGAATAGTACAATAGTAAAGAATTGGGGAAAACCCCAATACATTGTTGTAAAAAAGGAGCGACATATACTATTACTCTGAAAAAAGAAGTTAGAGGGGGAGACAAGTAGGAAAGGTAACGCAAATAATAAGCCGGTCTATACATCCATAAACTGCCACACTTTTTCATTTATCTAGACACACAGATAGCTCTCTATGATACACAGAAAATAATAAAGTTACTGGTAAAGATTACAAATAAATATTAGAAAATGTAAGGTTAAATACTACTGCCATTTAAGAAGGAAAAACCCAAAACCCCAAGTCCTTTCTTTGAAATTAACATTGATTTTTGTTTTATATTGGATGTCGGGGTCAGACTGGAGATAATAAGACAGGCCTGGCACTTTAAGGCCGTTGGCCGTAAAATGACATAAGTGGATGGATACAACAGTTCTCACCTTACGTTATTATGTTCACGCAGTGTGCAGCCGGAGGTATTTAACGGCCAGTCCGGTGACCGTGGGGCACTGTAGGCCGGTGGCCGACAAGACATTTGCCAAATGTGGCAGAATGGCGGTCCAGGCCTGTTGGGCATCTTCTCACACGCTCTTTGAAAAGAGCATTAGGCAGCACGTAGCAAGAATAGGATCCAGGACAAATTGAACAGGGTTTAGATAGATGTGGACATGACGGCAAACTAGCCTGGCCTATGTGACCCTTACACATGTGCAAACCCCTTACAGATACAAAAAAAACTTTTACATTGACTTGCATATTTTTTAAATACGAATTTATGAGCCTGTTGCCAATGAAGCCTTTACAATCAATAAAATGTTTCATTGAAATGAGCTTGCGTTTTGTATTTCTTTTGCGTTTTATTTGGGACAGTTTGACTTTATAATGATATATATATAGATCACAATCAGCAACATAGATTTATAAAAACCAAATATATGCTTACCATGGGAGCAGCCATCTTATCTTTGTCATAATTTGTAATTGTTGTTGAAACAGCATTGATAAAGTAATCAGAAGATTAACTTCAGGACGGGAAATTGATTGTCTATGCTGGTTTTGCCACCTCCTTCTAAACATTTCTAAGACAGATAATCTAGTCCCTAATTTAATATTGTCGAATGCATGTTGCAGTCCATTGTACATGAACAATGTATTTTACTTTTGTCTTTTACATCTTTTAGTTATTGTAGTTAGAAAATGAAACCCTGCTTTTAAGTCGCCCCCCCCCCAAAAAAAGATTTAGTATGTAACTGTGTTGCACATGCTCAGTAGCACTCTTATTGAAGCCATTGAAGCCACATCAAATGATATATTTACTAGCAAAACATCAGTGTTGAGATAGCGTAGATGTGATTGGCAGCTGCCACACCCATTGACTTGAATTAGAGTTCTACTGAGCATGTGCAGGAAGCATACCCCAGTATGCTGCCTGCTTTCAGTACAGGCAGCTGGGGGAGGAGTCATAAATTGAGATAGAAGAAGCACAGCAATAAATAATGCCTGCACTGATCCGTGTGGTAAACCCATACAAAATTGTCCCCAATGAGCTTTTTACATGAACATAAAGCTGCATCAATGCATAAGTATATCCTTAATAAGTCAAAAGTAATTCAAAAGAGAAAGATAACTGGTTCTTTTCTTCTATCATATATATATATATATATATATATATATATATACAAAGGCTATTTTAACTTGGTGTACCAGAGCTAGTATTAGGGACATGAGGCAATCTCACCTACTTTACATTCACACCTTCTATAATCCGTAATCGTCCACAAATGTTTGTAGGATCATATATGTTTCAGGTTTCAAATATAAATTTATAAATATACATAATGTATACCGGTACTCTAGAACATCATTTGTGTTAAAAACTCTTGATGGATTCCATATGAAGAAGAGATCTCTAAGGTCCTGATAGTCTTTGTGACTACATGTTTATTTTATGTTGGCCCAAAGAAATATCTTTTTTGACTTTGTTCTCCATGAATATGTTAACAGGTAAAAAAAAATAAATAAAAGGGATTAAAATGCAAAGGGTCTGTTTAAATTTTTGTGAATTTTAAGGCTGTAGAACACCGTGATGCACTTGAAACCAGCAGACATTTGAAGCTCCTAGAATGGAAAGACATCAGGGCAGAATAATGGACCCAGTGGATTTTGGGACCAAAAAGGGGGACGGTTTCTCCTAAAGACACTTGAGGGATATCATGAGAAGTCTGCTTCTACGGAGCAGTAGAGGTTAACAAACATGTTGTTGCAATGGATTCATTCAACCGCTTTGTAAATGTCAAGGTGGTCTGTTGTAGGGGTGATGAAGTTACAGGATGTACCTAGTAAGACTAGGAAAGCAATAAATCTGTCTGCTCGTTGACATCATATGTGTTTTTATTTGGATCTGGGTGCAGGGAAAGCTGCTTGTCAGCATGGCCACCCACTTTATTTTATATGCGCTGCCTGGGGGTTGTTGCACACAAATCTGAGCAAATCCCTATGACCATAAACCCTGTATTTATTGAATTGGGCGCTGTTTAATACAATCCCCTTATAAACCTGCCATCAATGTCCCTTCTCCTATGCCCGAGGATCCAGCTGACACTCCGCAGGACTCTCTGTGTGCCGTGACCATTAATAGCGATGCTACTGCTGCTCCAAAGGAAAAGCCGCACAGTGTTTAGATCAGCGCTGATTAACCTATTATTGAGGTGGATGAATGAGACTCATTCAATCATCAATAGTAACATGAACATACAGAACATGCACCATGCACAATGTCACTAGTGCAAACTAACAGGCATTTTGCTAAAATAAACCGAATAACAAATCCATCGAAGGAGCATGGAAATGATCCAGCCTTTGTGTAAATGTTGCATAACGTTCTTCTTATGTAAAACACCCTTGTAACTAAAATACACCAAAAAGAGTAACCGTGAACTAATATAATTTTGAAATCAGAATAGCTAAGAGAGCTATTGCCCCTGCTGCCATTTCCAGACATCCCATAGCTAGGCAGCACCCGTAGGTACCAATCCTATACCAAATGGATGGGCGCAGCATGTTTTAGATCAAAACGGGGGGCACCTTTTAGCCTCAGAGCAAGTACAGCCAAGTGCCCCCCATTCTATATCAGTTTACCCCCCACTCTATAGCACACAACGCTTTCCATAAAGAAACAGCCAGCCCCTGTAGGTTAGTAACATAGAACATTACGACTCATTTTATGAAAGCTCATGTTTCTTATTTTATCTTTGTTTACTTCTTTTTTCCCCTTTCCGTGTTCCTGCAGTTTTCACTCATTCCTACATCTATTCCCTGTAGCCTTGATATTATTACCTGCAATGAATGTGTCACTCGTACTATGCTCAAAATATCCTTTTTTCATTTTGTTTTAACTCTCGTCTTCTTCAATCTATACTGCCAGCGGCAGATGGCATATAAATCATGTAAAGGATGGAACACGCAGGGGATCTACTGTAAACACATGTCACAGCACACGCATCATGTTTCATATCTATTTACTTGAAGGGCCCCTAAGCTCTGCCGCCTCTGGGTGTCTCGGGGGGAGCCACACGTATGCTTCAGCCACAAGTGCTTTCAATTAGCCAAATCTCCTGTGTCCATCTCCGGCACACGTTATCGTCCGGGTGCCAAGCGCTGCAGTCCTCTCGCTGTGTGCCAAGTGCTCGGCGCTCTCGTTGTGTCAGTTCCCCCTCTGCTGTTACCAAATACCTGGCTGTCTCTTCAGGAAAGGCCGGCAGGTACCTCTCCGGCCACCATAACTCCCATGGTTTCCAGCTGCCCATAGTCATTATGTTACATTTTATAGAACATCAGCTAACGACTGTTACATTAAAACACGTTAAGACATAATGATGCTGAAGTAGAGGGCCCTGGTCTTGTGAGCTGATCACAGGATAGAAAACTTTAGTGTAAAATAAATGAGCACATTAAAAAACTTTGTGTACTCCCCACCGCTCTCTCCTCCCTTTTAGTTTACACATATGTGTAAAAAAAATGGCTGTCTGTTTATAGAGAATTAAGGTAAAAGACCTATGCAAGGCCGTCTTTACCACAAAGGGCCAGTTGGCCAGGGGCCAAACATCCTCAGCTGCCACTTTCCTCACTGATAGCCTTTCGATGGCTTACCTGACATTATTTCATCACATGGGCATGCATTCTCCACCCAAATTAATTAAATATGGGCACAGCCTTGCACCTATCTACGTATCGGGAGCAGTCATAGTGCCAGAATTGTCCTCCATCAGGAGGAGATGGGCTGTTCAGTGGACACAGTTACCATTATTATTATTGGAATAATTATGATTTATTGTTTTATATAGGGCCGTCATATTCTCTATTGCTGTACAATGACATCATGAGTCTACCCAATTTGAGATTTGGGACGTAAGCCCTGATACCAGAACTGACCCAGCGGCTATGACTTGTCATCGCCAGCTCTCTGACCTTCTCCACACTTTACTGCTATGAGCAAAAATGTACCGTCTTCTCAGCCCCCATGGTTCAGCAAAGGTTCATTCCGGGAGCCCATAAGTGCACTCGTCTTTCATCAGCCTTACTTTGAATCGACACACAAAAGATTCCATTCTTCAAGCTGCCACGTGGTGAATATTTTTAATTTTTTTATTCTCTAAAAATGGAAGGTTCAATAATACATGTGACAGATTTGGTGCAGCCTGGGGTTCGGAGTCCATTCAAGTGGGATAGATAGATAGATAGATAGATAGATAGATAGATAGATAGATAGATAGATAGATAGATAGATAGATAGATAGATAGATAGATAGATAGATAGATAGATAGATAATAGAGATAGATGGATGGATGGATGGATGGATAGATATATAGATAGACAATAGAGATAGATAGATAGATAGATAGATAGATAGATAGATAGATAGATAGATAGATAGAGAGATAGATAGATAGATAGATAGATAGATAGATAGATGATAGATAGATAGATAGATAGATAGATAGATACTGCAATCTTAACTTCATTCCTTCACTCCCTAAGCCCCTCACACCTGCCTTTCATCACTAGTTTTCTCGATGACGTCTAGCTCTTCTCCCCTCTTTCTCTGTGTATTAGATTTATTTTCACTCCTCTACTCTCCACTTCCTTCGCCCCCCATAAAGCGGTTTCTAAGCCCATATCTGGTAAAACCAGTTCAACGAGAATGAGATGCGCGTTTGCCAAAGCACTGATTCCTCTGAAAGCTGTGTACATCGGAAGACTGGTGTTAAATAAATATGGGGGGGATGAAAGCCTCAAAATAAAGGATCCAGAACATTATAAAAGTTTAGAGCTAGTGCGCTAGATGGTTGGATATTTGCGTCTCAAAGGGGGTCAGCATGTAAATATTATCTCCCATAATGATACTTCTTAATACTAAGACCCTTCTCACGTGTAGCATAAACGCTGACACGTGTTATATGAGACCTCATTGTTCTTTTATTTATTTTGTTATTCTTTTTATTTTCGGTAGATTGGTAGGACCAACAGAGAATTGTTTACGTTATTTTTTTTGGCCACTTTTACGCCACCACATCACGTCTTTTTCATTAAACAGCAAGTTGCGATGAGATGGGGGTTTTTTTCCGTTTTTTCATTGGAGAAAATGGTAAAATGGCGTTTTGAATTGGGGTAGTGGGGTGCTACACTTGTGGTGGAGGAAGAAAATTGGGTAAAAAAAATGTAAATATATATTTTTCAGCCTTCGCTTTATTTTACACATACACACTATTAGCTTTTACAATCATCAGCCTCTACTTACTCCTCAGTACTGAGAAGCCTCATGTCAATTTCATGCCATTAGGAACAATCTTGCAAATTGATGCATTGATGAGTAAGATGAGATATGTATGCGCGAGGCGGTGTGCTTAGAATATGAATTCATGGTACAAAATGCTTGGGTCACAACAACCTCAATGACTCTCGTTCCTGAGGAGAAGACAGACTTTGGGAGCGAAGTGCCAAGGCCGCTATCATTTTGCAAATTACACTTTTTTTTACCTTGTATTTTTGGTGCTTGAATTAAGCCATCAGCTGGCTGTCCAACTGCCCGGACCCAAGCCCTTGAATCACTGATTGCCACGTCTCAGTAATGAACACATCTGACTCTTACGGATTTTAGCCCAAACGTAGGATCTCAAAGTGGCCGATTCTCAGGGCCACCGGGTTGGAGCTGACTCTGCATTGATTTAATGAAATATGAGCGTCCCAACAGGCACTTTTCTCAGTTTCTGCTTGCGAACAGATTGCAATCCAGACTATCAATACCTCCTGAGTTTCGTTTACAAGAATCATTTTGCTATCACCATTAGCCAATAACAGGTTAATATTTTAAGCGTCAATTCATTACAAAAAACAAATTAGGTTATGGTTATCCGCGTGTTTATCTTTGGCATTGCCCAATGCCAATCTCGGGTCGAAATCCACAGCCTTCTTCTCTGCTACCCCCATCATTACTACTGGCTTCTTTTTTCACTTTTACCCGCATTTTCCAGGAAGAAGGGGGAGTTAGATCGAAACTTGCTAAAATGCCTAATTTCCCTACATTTTTTCGGTTCTCAGGGGTGTCCGGTTTGGTTTCTATGTTGTGAACGCAAGGTCTTACCTGCACTGATGACCACCTGCTTGCACACCCATAGAAAATAGGGCAACCAATGTTAGAGTCCCGTGCTGTAGTGGATCTTGGATCAATTTTCATGATCGCCAGTCATTGAGACATTTAAAAAAGGTTTGTTTTCAGTTTCTTGATATTAATTAGAACGTTGCCAGATGCATTATGCTTTGATTACTATTCAATTAAAGGAATCCTGGATCTTGGCCATCAAGCGCCTCGAGATCACGAATGTAGAGGATTCAACTAATCTTTGTTTATACAGCCCTTCATATACCTCACAGAGATAGCTAGATGTTTAATGGTCACAATTCCAAAAGAACCTATATGTTCTTTCACACCTAATAACATTTTAATGTAACTATGACAAGAGGTGAGGCTTGATTGATTGCATTTGGTTTTATCAGTGGTTTTCAAAATATAATTCTCTCTTGTCTATGTTAATCCCATTAAAAGGGTTGTTTGGACAAGTGAAATCCAAGAGATGAATAATGGATATAGGAGAGCTGAACTTCAGAACAGAACATGTCTCCGTGAACCTTAAGCAACTCACACAGTGTAATATTTTATATGGACCAGACTGTCAAAGACTCTCGGAGCTGTTTATATGAATAAAACCAGCATGATCTCACAGGAGGGGGCAGAATGTGGTCTTCGTCCCACTTTGCTTCTTCAGAATTTATTTCTACGTTTGTTCTAGTGTGTCCTACATGCCCCTCAGGCTGCCATGCCACATCACCATATGGGGGGAGACCAAGTAGCTCTGCAGAGGGTTTCACCTAAAAATATTCTACAATATTATGTATCTATTTATATAGAACCATTATATTCTGCAGCACCGTACACACTTGTGTAACTACGGGGGTCCCAGCGGTCTAGGTGTATATATACACACAAGTACACATGCATGCTCACACACATCAATGTCACATCCATGCTCATATCCATACATACATACATACATACATATATGTATGTATATGAGCATGGATGTGTGTGATCATGCATGTGTAATTTTGTGTGTGTGAGCATGGATGTGTAGGTGTTTGTGAGCATGTATGTGTAAACGGGATGAGATAGAATGTGTGAGTATGAGTGTTTGTAATTTGTATAAGTGTGATTACATTTGTTTTATGTTGGAAGGGTGGCCAAAGGTCAAAGATGGCACAGACAAAATGTTTGGGGGCAATGATGGCACAAACAAGCTGTTGAAGTTGGGGTGCCCCGGAGCAATTTTCGCACAAGGGCCCCATGGTTTCTAGTTACGCCCCTGACTGTACAGTGAGTAAGCCGGATGTAACATTAGTGCATTACATGACAATTGTGAGTTACAGAAACAATTAATCAAGCTCATTCAATGGCAGGTTAATGTTAGCCTGCAGTAACATATAGCAACATTTGAAACAATATACAGAAAATATTTTTTTCTCTAAAGAAATATTATAGTAATGGAAATACAACCAGTATACTCTTAATTGACTGGAGGGCTGGCACAGAAGAGGGGCCACAGGGAATACACAATGTGCTTTACTTGCAATTCCACATACAGCCACAAGGGGCCTAGGCTAACAATGGCCTTAGGATGGCTTTACTTACTGACTGGATCCGTTATCTAGTTTCTTGTATGTGTGTTTATCTTTTCTGCTCTATTACTAGACCTCTTGGCAGGCATTTGCCTGTGGCCGAATATTGCCAGCCCTCCCCTGCCTATAGTCACAGATTCCCCATCACTGAGTCTCATCAGGACTTAAATTGCTGTTACAAAGAATTTCTGGGGTAACAAAATAAGGCTCAGGTTTCTCTCATACAAAATATGTTTGAAGGCCACTTAACTGGGCTAGCCCAAGGCCCAAAAGTCAACAACCCTCCTCTGTAAGCGCAGGAATAGGGTAGCTTGCCTATGTGATATAACTGCCCTTGGTCATGGAGGAAATGAGTACCGTACCTAATAAAACTGAAAACAGAGTTCAGGGATAAAGCAATCCCCATCAACACAAAGCTAACTATATAGCTTAAACTCATACAGTTCCTGTACGCAGCCGTCTTACAAACACATTTTTGGGAATAATTACGTGAGAGGTGGAGAGGGGTGATCGCTAATGGAAATCCTCAAACAAGGATTAAGACCTCATTCAGAGCTGTGGATCTTTCAGTTAATTAACATACCTCGGTACATTCAATATAAAACTCTGAAATAAACCTTTAATGCATTTTCAATTTCATCTGCAAAGGGGAACAATTTGCACCAAGGGAGATTAGATGCATAAATATGTTCGGCGTGATTCATGTTCGAAGAAAATGTGTTTCCACGTGATATGGATACACATTCAGAGAATCGTACATAGAACAGGCATATTCTCTCTTGTGAATAATGGGTATTTAGATTAATTGCAAGGAGTATTCATTATTTACATGAAGAATTAACCGGTAATAAAAAAGAGACACAAAGAAGATGGGGGAATTAGGTTTGCAAAACCAGCATCCGTTCTGGAGTTGGCCAGCTGGGACCTGCCCTTCGACCAAATAATCTTTAATCATACATTTAGAACGTCAATGTAGGTTCCGCAGGCAGCTGCCTGACTCACCTGGTACCTAAACCGACCCTGTGGACTCACCATGAGTCCCACCATCGCCAGCTAGTCGAAAAAGAGAGGGGAGCTTAAAACGTGGGCTGTCATGTGTGCAATGTAAAAGAACGCCATGAATCCTCCTACGCGGTATAAGCAAGTCCACTGCGCACTGTATGAGGAAACTCTTTCCCCGCCCAGGAGGAGCAGAAACCTGGGCGGGAAAAGAGTTTTTTCACACAGCGTACAGGCGCCACGGCGGAAAGCTGCGGCCCCACGTTAGACAGCCGTTGCTGCACCCCCCTGATGAGTGGCACCCGGGGCGGACTGCCCCCCTTTAGGTAAGCTACTGCTCTTATCTGTAATAAAATGTAATGCTACTATAACCATTTATATGTTTTATACAGCCCCAAAATCGTTGGCTACTCAGAATATTGCCTTTTTTTAAACTTAGTAGCTCATACCTCCCTCATCTTACATTGGCATTCTACCCGGATCAAAAAGACATGATGTGTCCCTGTGGGGCAACCAAGGGGCTTCTTGCCTGGGGAGCTATTATGTTAAGGGCAGCCTTGATAACCAAGCATGCGCGGCACTGCTGAAGTTTGCAGGCGCCAAGGGAGTCATTTGTTTTTTATACAATTAATGTCTAGCATACCTGGAACTCTCATGGTTTGACTCTTGAGTCTCAGGGTTTTGGCCCCTAACATCAGGGTCTCGGGGTGAAGGGGCAGGTTCACAGGGTCACACAGTCTGAAGCTGACTCCTTATTCTGCACGGCTGTGATTATATCAAGACTTTTGCCACCAGTATGTTATGCTTGATGTACCTGCTTGAACGTTGACTCAACTAAGTGTATCTTTAAATAACTACAGGTCGAGATCCCCATGAGGATCGGTACAAGAGCCATTTGGGTAACACATTCGGTGAGTCACTACAGAGAAAGTGTAGTATGCAAGGGTTAATATTTCAAGAGCCTCAGGGTCAGCTCATTTAGAAAGTTCCCAGGTATGATGACAAAACAGAAGCGCAGCACAATCTGCAAAGTGATCCAATCAATAAGGGAAATTGCAGACATTAATATAACGAGCCATTATTATTGGGAGCAACATACGTCTGGCTGAAAGGACATACGGCAAAATAAAGAAGACAGCACGATGCGTGCAGAACGAGCTCAGGGACATGACGGGGCGCGTCAAAATCACGGAGGGCAGCTGTGCTTTGACACATGATATATACTTTGACGTACATCCAGGCGGCCAAGTACAGAGTGGAAGCGCATTTCAGAAATAGGCATATGATTAACAATAGGCCATGTTCTCGGCCTGAACTACAGCCAATGAAGATGTATAAGTTGATAAAAATAGCCTAGAGTCGCAGTGGATACGGCGAAGGCTGATACATTAATTATAAGATGCATTAGATGCATGCCGGGCCTGAGACTGAATGACAGTGTCTTCTTACAGCTGCCTACGGTTTGAGGATGTTTCGGAAAGCATGAATCGAAAGGAACGACGCGCATCACAAGGAATGAAAGGCCGAAAGATTCATTTATAACCTATATGAGTCTTTTAATTAAAAAAAAAAAACAGAACACTTAATTATATATGTTATAACGGGACCAAGAAAAATTGCCGGCATTCTTCCATATTTACTATAAAGAAACATATCTGAGCGGTCTCAGGCCCTCGGTACCTCTTATCACATTCTCACTAACAAATGTACTTACGTGAAAGCCCACGCGAAGAAATTACGAAAGGGGTCTTGAATCCAAAATTGTTCTCCTATATACTTCTTTCCCAATCAACCCCTTAAGGACCAGTCTGTTTTTATTTGTATCCTTTGTGACCATGGCTGTTTTAACACTTTTGCATGTTTAGCTGTAATTTTCTCCTCTTCAATTTAGTGTACCCACACAAGTTACTTCAGGGATGAATTTACCGTTCCTATATATGCCACTGTCCAACAACAACATAAAATACTGCCCTGCATTCCCACCGTCAGTGCCATGTTATCATAGGAGTTAGCCAATAGATGTCCCACTGCAATATGCCTCTACTCCTTAGAATAATGCTAGGAGTAACTGCCTAATCATTAATATAACAAACCTCATGAGTCTAATGAGGTAGAGTTGTCTATGATAATTAGACGCAGTCGAGCGCCCTGTATGAGGCTGAAGGTGTGCCCATGCCATACGTCCTGTTTACCGCTTTATTGTCCATAGTCCAGCTGTCCTATTAAAACCTTTTATTTTACTCTCCTCTGTAAGAACGTCCCGTTTAAAAAAAAAAAAAAAAAAGAGAAAAGAAAAAAGACCGTCTCCATAACAACCGCACAACCGTAGAACCAGGCCAATAAATGCTCACCAGGTTACCGAAAGCGCAAAGAGGTTTCTTATTAACAGATCGGCTGAGCAAACTGCTGTTCTGCGGCAAACATCACACGGCTCGCCTCTCGAGATGTGTTAATAATCTGCTGGAAATATTGAGTTCCCAGGTCTAAAATTAAGGTGGTTCAACGTCTCACTGTGAGAAATAACACCAGATTTAAAGGAGCAGCAAAGAGCAAGCAGTGACTAATAAGGAACGGCCACCTTCGGCTTTGGAATAGACACTCTGCTAGTAAACAAAACTTAAGTCTGATGTTGTATTGTCATATATAAAATTTTACTTTAATATAAAATAATACCTTGTGGGGTTTTTTAGTTTGTTTTTTTGTAAATATTTTGTTAAAAAAGCCCTTTTTTGCCTCAGGAAAGTCAACTTTAAGGTTACCGCTGGTGTGAAAAATTGCCCCAGGTCCCCTAACTTAAACAGCTGGCCTGTGCCTTCTTTGCCCCCCTCCCCCAACATACAACATATTCAAACACACAAATTACACACACACTTACTCATATTTACTAACACACACTCCATCTCCATACACATGCATGCTCACACACATGCATAGTCACACACACACTCATGCTCACACACGCATGTGCATCCTCACACACAGCTTTGAAATTGAATATTTATTCAATTTAAACTTTGTGAACCCATTTAATAAAAGGGTTAGGGCCGCCATACCTAACCTTCTCAGTTAGTAACCCAGGTTTCGACCGCAGCCAGGTTTTACATTTCTAAATGTTGAAAATCCTCCATACCCCTGATTCCACCAGAATATGGAGGGTCATCAGTAAGGAGAAACTCAGCATCTATACTTGAAAGATCTACGATCAAATTTACAGAGGTTTGGAAAAAGGGAATTCTTCATCCACTGCAGGCTGCCAGACTATGATCCTCAAACATTTCACCATGGACCCAAAGTTTCGATGTTTTGTTCCCTGAGCTACTTAGTTATCGATTTTGCCTTACGGCAAGGTGCTCCATCATGCTGGAAAAGGCACTGTTCTTGTATGGTTGGGAGAAGTTGCTCTTGAAGGATGTGTTGGTACCATTCTTTATTCATGACTGTGTTTAGGATAATTTTGATTGAGGCCCCAGTGGCGCCCTCGATCCCGCAGCTGAATCAACGCCCCTCCCCCACGCGCCCCCCAAGTGCTCACATTCATTTCACTAGAAGAGCTTTCCTGCCTGTGATTGGCTGCTTAGGTGCCTATAGAATCAGAACACATGGGCCAGGAGAGGTAAAGGAGACTAACGTTTAATGGGTCATGCGCTTAATGTATATACATGATCATTTATATAAAATATATACAGGTGTCACAAGGAAAGCAGGTCTTCAAGCAGATGTATCAAACAGCCTCTCGATCATGTCACCGACCTGTTCCACTGAATATTTTATGTACTTATCTGGATTTTTTGTGAAATTAACACCAGTGCCATACCTGCAAGACGGGAAAGGGCACAACAATATAAGTCTACGGTAGTAAGAGATATACATTTTCTGCATAAATAAATAGTTATGACTTTATGTTCATTTTCTACTATAACTTCAGAGGTTAACTTGCGGCATGTAGAGCCAGAGGTCATGCTTCCCTTGCTGTCGGTGATAGAAAAACCATAGAGATAAGCATCCAGGCTCCGTTAGACGTTATGCTATTCTAGTAGACCTCTCTATGGTATTTTTGGGAGAAATTGGCTCAGCCCAGAAGGGACACCAAGACCTCTGGCACCACATGACGCAGGAAGGTGAAGAAGGTGAGATGAGTGTTGTACAGTGGACGGATCCACTGTAATAAACCGTAACACAAAAGGTCAGGGATGACTGGGTATAAGTCATCAGTGACAAAGGCCTGGGCTCCGCTCCGAAAACGAGACAGGAAGAAAGAGCAGGAATCAGGGCAGCATAATGTGTTACGAGACGGAAGAAAAAGATAGGAGAAAAGAAACAGTGACAAATAGACAGTCTTGGGATTCTCACTTGTGTAAGAATGCTCCGTAAGCATCTTGTACAATATTCTTCTGAGCGTGACGTATTCTCTCTCGCTGTCGTTTGTCCGGTATCGCCCAGGACTTTTGGACCTTACAGATTTCCTCCAGACCATCATTAAATCCCTGCGGCCACATGGGAAACAAACGTGGTTATATTTAACATTACATACTAATTATCCTTCTCTTCTTTGTTTATTCCCATATAGCCCAAGAAAAACAACGTAGTCCCATAGTCCTTCAGGACCTCAGAGGCCCCTTCTTCAATTGGATCGCATCCTACTTGAAGAAGAAACCTCTGAGGTCCTGAAAGCTTATGCAATGCTACATCTATTATTATTTTTGAAGGCATCATAACGTGGAGCATTCAGAAGAGACTGAACACTAGTCGCTAGAGCCCTGTTCCAGCAGAGAGGAGAGCATGTTTCTTGAGCTCATTTTAACCCAAAGGCTTCTGTTGGGTCTACAGCCGAGCTCAGTTGGCTTGACCAACATCTCCTTAGAAAATACTGTAAGACAATCAAATTCTCACAGCTCATAAATTAGTTTTGCTCCACTAAACTGAAGTCCCACTCCATAAACCTGGAGGGAGTGGGCAACCTGCGTTGATTGTTTTCAACATTCCCCCCCCCCCATTTTTTGTATTTGTTGTTGGATTCTGGTACTGTTATTGAGCTTTATGCAACCACTACGAACAAAGCATCCTTTATAAGAATATTTTATTTTGGTTGCGTATGAACTCAATAAAATATTTTGGAAGAAAAAAAATAAAGAGCCCTGTCAGATGCCAGTGACATCACATTGGTGATGACATAAAGACACATTTTCACTTACATCCAACAGATTTATTTGCTTCTAACCAGGCGGATCAATTCAACAGAGAGTACAGAGAGAACGCCTTCATTATCACAAAATTCTACAAGTCAAAAGGGCTTAAAAACATTCATATTACTAGAGTAGAAAGATACGAAAGTGTAACCAGCACGTAACACAAAATCCCAATGTTAATTTATACGACACCAGACAGCGGATTATTACTGTGATCACGTTAGGAACCGTGTCACTATCTTTAATTGGATGCACAGGAACACAGACTCCCAATTACACGCTCAGTGGGAAGGAGACATTTCTTCACCTCCTTTGTTATGTAAACATGTTATTTTGATGCAGTTCCACCGTTCCTGCATCAGTTGGAAAAACGACAACTCCCATGAATCCCAGCCCGCAGAAAAAAAGCTGTGTACAGTGTATAGCTAGTTAAGCATTATGGGAATTGTACTCCCTGGAAAGATATCCTCACCTGTTCCTGTTAGTCAAATTGTTATGGTATATACTATTTTTTTTTTAAATGTTTTTATTTATCAACTTATTATTCATACAGAAAATCCACATATACTCAGATATCCCATATTACACTTGATATAGCATTATATACTACTTGTTATGTCCTGTCTACCCATTGTACAGCGCTATGGAATATGATGGCTCTATATAAAACAATAATAAATGTCATGCATACACTGTAGAGCATTATACTTTTTTATACTTTGGTATTTGTACCTTCTAATTTCTCTATAGAGAAGTTCATAACTGAGCAGTAGTCGATGCATCTGCATTAAATGATCACAAACCAAATGATAAGCACAAACTATCCCTCCCTCCCTCTCACCTTAAAACGCTCTTTTATCATCTGCCGTTCCTTGTCCTTCAGCTGCAAAGAGATATATTTTATAAATACACTTAAGTGCTCAATGTAGATTTGAGACTATGCCGCATACGGAAATATTTGTCACCTTTGCTCCTTGGAAAACAGGCATGTTCTTGTCAGATACATAATCTGTTACCTTGATCCAGCTATAGAGAGACAAACAGGAGATACTTTTTTCATAAAAAGGATTCTATAAATAACTAGATGAAGATAGTCTACAAAATACAGCATAGCAAAAGGATTTATGGAATTTACATCCAGTCTTGTGAAAAAGAAAGTATACCTTCCTTGAATTTTGTGGTTTTACATTTCAGGACATAACAATCATCTGTTCCTTAGCTGGTCTAACAATTAGGTAAATACAACCTCAGATGAACAACAACACATGATATATGTATTAGCACTAGTACCATACTGCTCTTTGAAAACTATTTTTTTTCCAAATCTAGTCACGCTCCTTTTGTGTCCTATTCGGGACATCTTTGAAGCCAGTCAGTTCAATTTATCCCCATCAAACCATATGTTTGAAAACTAGACACCACAAGGTATTTCAAAT
Source organism: Spea bombifrons (assembly GCF_027358695.1). Classification (NCBI taxonomy): domain Eukaryota; kingdom Metazoa; phylum Chordata; class Amphibia; order Anura; family Pelobatidae; genus Spea; species Spea bombifrons. The sequence continues at coordinate 1,399,875 of NC_071099.1, read as the reverse complement.
GCTAGTATTTGAAACTCTTTTTTTATTTTACCTGCCATTGTCAAAGTTTGTGGTAGTATTTTTTTGTTTTGAGTATGAATTTACAGCTTCTGGTGTATGTTGCTGCCAAACAAAACCAATCATCATGATCCATACATTCAACGACATCTCCTGAGTACAGAGATATCACCCACGAATAGGTTTGTCGGCTTGTTTGGTGCTAAAACACCACATTTGAGTGGTGCACTTTTGTCTTTGAATTTTGACATTTGGTCATCATTTGCCCATAACCTATTTGGGACAGCTTTAATCATAGACAATTCATTTATCCCATCAAACCATACATTTTTAAAAACACCAAACAAAAGAAGAGAAAAACAAAAATTACAATACTGTATGCCCAAGGAGAAATATATTTCCGTCCCCTTTACCTTTCCATAACAAAACAATAAAAGAAATTCTGAACACTGAATTGTTGCTAAGTTACTGTACAAATGATGACATCAGTAGCTGATCTGGACAACACAAACACTTGTATATGAATACGGGATGATTTTGAAATTGGATTTACTACGTCTACCTGCGTTGGTAGATCTGAATTTGCTGCTCGATGTGGTCACGATACAGGCTGTCTGGATTTTTCTGAGTCACAGCAACCAACTGCATAAGCTCAGACCTGAGGAAAAAGACAGGCACAAAGAGTAAGCTCGTAAGTGATCATTTTAGCTGGCCGATCAAACCAAGCTTGTAAAGAAAGCAGCATGCAGCAGATAGAGACCTGCCACTAGAATCCATGCTCATAATTGTGAATATTTACCAAGAAGATAAGGCAACTAATCCCACTTATTACATGGATCCTCACACTCTGTCGGTATTATAAGCCTTTTAAGCTTTCATTTTCAAAAAAGGTAAGAAATTTAAACACACGCATTCTGCAAAACAGAAGAAACCTAAAGCCATCCACCAAGGGCTGTGTCTACCTCCAAGATTCTAGCCAGGATCTCATACCCATGGCAGTAGGACAATTGTTAACCATGACAGAGCAACCTATTTTTCAACTTTATTTCTAGTTCCCCTCCTTAATTTATTTGAAATCTATGTGTCCACCTACTTCTCAAGAGACTTCAAAATATAATTGTAGTTATTGTGAAGGAAAATGGCTCCAAGGGCCAGGTCTTCATACATCTTGGACTTGGACAGTAGCTTTAGTTGCAGGTTCCCGAGAACTTTGCCTGGTGAAGACAAACAGAGGGGAACAAGCAAGATGAGATGGTCAAATGTAGGGAGGAGAATGGAGCTTGGATAGTGATCACTATTAAGGGATACCAAGACCGAAATAAAAGGAAAACAAGGTGGAGAACGATAATATGGAGTAAAATAAAAACAAATTAGAAAATAAAAAACTAATGTTCTAATGTCCTGTTAGGGCAGGGCATTTATACTCACAGATATAAGAGCTCAGCAAACGGCGACTGAACTCTGAGCTGTAACTGCTTGCGGCAGAGCTAGTCTCTGAAAGAAAGCAGACACCGGCGTTAAAAGGATGTTATCATGGAAATCTCATTCACATGAGCTTCCATCTCAATATATAAACATAATATATAACATAACGTTTAATGATTAGCAAAAAGATTGGGGCAGAAAACAGACATATAAATAATAATAAAAAAAAGTAAAAAGACATCCGCACGCGTACATAAATAGATCAGCCTAACAGGTTCTCATCAGTATCCATCGAAAATAAGCACGTGCGATTCAGATCAATAACTCTGTTTTTCTCTCCAGATATAAACAAATTAGGGTTGCTTAAAATATACAACTTTGTTTGCTTATTTCCATCGTTAACGCAGATAGGATACTCCGTTAATAACCCTTATATAAGCACTTTAAACACAAAATCAGAAATGGGATTACACTGCCCCCTATGGTAGAACATGAATATAACAAACAGCTATAAGCTTTAGTTTATTTGCACTTCCTAGGCTTTTCTGGATCCTGCTTTTATATTAAATTCCATATATTTCGTGGCTTCTATAATTAACCCCCCCCCACCAAGCCTGCAACCAGACCATGAGGTCATCTGTCCCAAACTTTGGTCATTTAACTATTTAAATGTCTTCGTGTTCTTCACTTGTAAATCTCCAAATTGAGAACCAAGTCCTATTTCTATTAAATTTGTAATCACTTTGCGTGAATCATGTTTCTGTCTGATATGATCGCATGTGTAAAGTAAAATTGTCCACGCGTCCAACACACAAACATAAATAGTATAACAGTTACAGAGGTAGGGGGCACAATCACAAGCTACCTTGTAGTGAAATAAACATTTAAATGGGAAATCGGTGCGCACGGGACCCTTTGGAATGATACACTGCTTACCTCTAAGATCGATAGGAATATTGTAAGTGTCCCCAAGAACTATTAGGAATAGAGGAAGAAGAGAGGAAAGAGAAGCAGTAGGGGTCCAGAAGAACAAGAAGGGGGGGATAGAAATCAGTTTAGTGCACCGAAAAGAAGACAAAAAGTTATAAAAGCAGAAAATTACAGGTTTAAGCAGAAATCAGATAACATGAGGACGAAGGTGGGACACGGGCAGAAGGAACAGAGGGCAAAGGGGTATAGTGAGGGGGGGGCAAAAGTAAAACAAGAGGGGAGGATTATAAGGGGCATGCAGAAAATGGTAAACACAGGGCTCGCTAATTATCGGTCATATTATTAAACCTGGACCCTGAATAGAACATTGAGGAGGACATTGTCAGCAGCTCTACAGAAACCTAATTAATTAGAATAATCCATATCAGGAAATTGCAAGGATTTGAAAGGATCGGATCTTGTTCTAAGCGGCTGAAAAGTTTTGTTCTTGTCAAGTCAGAGAGAAGAGAAAATAGAAATGGGAACAAGAGACATAACATGCATGAGTGATATAGATCAAGGCCGTCCCGCTATTTAAGACGGAAGAATGTACTTTACGTACATAGAAGAACCATTGAATACGGTGAATATATTGAATCATGAAATGTAACGAGGTAAGGGCTTAAAGCTTTATGTTTTGAGTGTCCCTAAAGGATTCAGTGACATTTGTGTTGAATTATATCAGAAAAACACAATTTGTACACATTATCATTAATAAAAGCCTGCCGCTTCAATCTCTTCTTGGATCTGCCCTAGCAGCACGGATTCAAAAAAATCAGCATGGCAGGATGGGTCTTTGGTTTATACCTGGGGTATTTTGAAAGAGGCTGGGTAAAACACCAAGGCAAAGTGTAAACTAAAGCAGAAACCGGAAAAGGGCAGTAAAGTGACTAAACTGAGAGGCAAAAGGGACATGGGGGTGCTTATTCATAACATTAATAAATCTGATCTCCAAATTATTAGTACCCAACACAATATAACATAAAAATAACAAAAAGTAAAATCATCTGCAAGAAATGAGTGATGAGGTTAAAAAAATAACAGTGGGAAGAAGGGAGTGGGTAACAGATGAAGATGTAAGTAAGTCTGAAATGAGAAAGAAAAAGACAGGTGCAAAAATGTACATTTTCCACGATGAATGAGAGCCCTCAATAGATGGGGGGTAGTGAGTGTAGGGAAGGAGGGAAAAGATTACCTTGTGAAGCAAGCATGGCGCCCGCCGTCTCTTGAAATTCAAGCAGCTGCTGCAGGAACAATATGGCCTGTGCAAGAAGATAACACGCAGGGATGTATTCACTTACAGACTCAGCCATCAGCGTACCACCAAGCGTGATCCTCACACGTTTACATCAAATGAATGCTATGTGCACAGGGGGACACACGTGTCTCTGTATGTGGTACTCACATTGCTGGTGAGCTCGTGTACCGTTCCATCTTTGGACATGTTGTTTTCCTTATCAGGGTCATTCTGTAAAATAGTATAACAGTTGATCAAATAAAAAAAAATTATTGCGAATGAATGATGTTAACGTATTGTCCAATGTACTCCAGCGGTGTTAGAGCAGGACAGATGGCGGCATTACCTTAATACTGTCGGCAAAATCTTCCAGTGCTTTGGCTCCCGTTGTCTCTATAGAAGTGATGAGGTTTGGCAGCTTGTTTTTGGTGCTTGCAGCTGTACCCTGGGAAGTAAGAAGAGAAAGTAAGCAAGCATGTGTCTAAATGGAAATAACGCCTTCCCACGAAAGCACTTACCTGTAGCACCTTGTCAAACTCAGGCTTGGTGAGCTTGAGATGTCTTAATATCGGGAAGATGCTAAGGACAGAAGTAAAATCGTGCCTAGCGTTGGCTTTCTTGGCTGCCATCACAATGTTCTCTCCCTCCAGAATGAGATTATCCAAGGTCTCCTGAAAATGATGAGGAGAAAAACAAAACACAACATTGAAGGTATAGAACTTCACTCGCTCACAAGTTTTATTTGATCAACCACGGATTCCTGGAAACACATTTCAAAACGGTGGCACACCTGGATGAGAGAATCAAAGGTCTTCTTCTGATGATGCTCGGGAATAATATCCATAAGCAGCTGATACTCGCTTTGTGCAAGGCGCACAAAGGCGCTGATACAGTAAATGTAGGTGTCCGTTTCGAGGTCCAATACGTCTTCTTTTCCTAGGTAAAAGTACAGAAGGTCAAAGAATACACTGCAGAAGGGCGTTCAAACAAAGCTGCTGTTGAGATGACCATCATGAAACAGCTTTGGGAAGTTAATATTCTGTAACCCTCGGCAAGACAACAAAGAATATACATTAGATAAAGACTTTGTATGACTGTCTGAAGACCTTACGTCCCAAGAGAACAAGTACTTACCGATGGATGACCCATGTTTTTCTCCCACGGTCTCTCCGTGGTATCGGCCACGTGATTCTTGTTCATAACCTGCTCGTTACGGAAGAGGAGGCACGGAGAGTGTTATCTGGCACATCACAAAGCGGCCAATATCACTCAGAGTGTCCGTCCAGTGTCCAAAAGGGGTGGGAATGGGCCACAGCTAAGAGCGCAGGCAGGAGATGCCCCGTCAACAAGTTATAGTCAATGTGATTCCCCTATTCAACAGGCCACATCCTTCATTTCCAATCGTTTAAAGAATGTTTCAGACTAAGGTTTTTCTTTCAGTTTTATCATTAGTAGATAAATTTCCACTAATCTTTATCATCATCCAGTAACCTGAATATCTCTCTCTCTCCAGCCATTGTTCTTCTCTACACATTGGGCCACCAGCCCTGGGATTCCTGCATCACTTTCCCTTCTCTCAGTGTTTTCTGAGCTAAAGCGTATGCAATCAGATGTGTTCTAATTTCATAGAAGGATGTAGCCTGCCATTGACCGTTACACCGCATGATTCAGTGTTAAACCATTCCAGACCACCATCCGAGGTGCTCGGGCTGAGGTTTAGAAGCCAACGATTATTTTGAACACCAAATCACCCGAGTGAAAGATAGGCAATTACCTTCCAGGACTCCGAGACCGGAGCCTCCCTTTTTCCCATCAAGCCCGTGCTGAGAGTATTGTTTGAGGAGGTTTTGAGCCTTGCGGATAGTGCCTGTCACCAAGAGGAAAAGCAGAGAAGAGAAGAGGAGGGGAAACAAGAACTTGAAGAGTGTGCAGGAAGACCCACGGACACCGAAAAAGCACCGCCAGCATTATAACAGAAAAAAAGGGGGCAAAACTCTGGGTTGACCCAACCACCGCAATGACCCAAGCATGCTGGGATCCGCAGAAAGGAACTTTGAATTATTTCATGAGCTTTTAGACCTATGAGAACCCACAGCTCGTTCGCATTAGCTCTAAATCACAAAAAGCCACAAAAAGTAGCTTCACGGACAATATTCATTGGGTTACAAGACATGGCTGCGGCACGGGGAGCTTAAATGGACATCTTTATGCGGGTTACCAGCATGCTGGGAATGGATAAGAATGCCACGTAGACATTTAGAATGGCAGAAGACGCCCTGGCCGGCAGATTTAAAGGCAGAACATCAGAAAAGCTTCTTCCCATCCACTAGCCTTGGACACACGGAGAGGCATGATCTCTGAGTCGGCTGCAGATGGCAAAACAAGGATTATCATGTGAACACGTATTAAAAAGAGAGAGCAGGGCGCACAGGAGAGACAAGAAGGTGGAAGATAAAATAACCCTGGTGGTATCAGAGAATTTTAAAAAGGGTATGGAGTAAGAGAATGCACGGACATTATTAAAGCAAAGAAGCTTGGCTTATGCTAGGCTCTGCTGTGTTAAATGAGGCAGCACAAACATTGTGGGACGCTCGCTCTAAGTTAACGCTGGCTTTGCACACAGCAAGGAATCAATTCATTACCTGGTATGAAGACTGTAAATAAACCATGGGAAAAGAGGAAACAATTCTGTCAATCTCTCACAAAGAAGAAGAAGAAGAAGAATTCGTTCTTCTCCAATTCTACCTTAAGCCTCCATGGGAAGGGCGTCAGCTAGGTATTAGAACTGAGCATCGCAATGTTTTAGGAATTAGATATATGACTTTCTAGGTTAAAAGTACAAAAACATTAGGGAAGATTCCAAGTTGTTGTGTTTTACTGACACTGTAATTGTCATTGAAGGGACAGCTAGTTGATATATTTGACATAAGACATGTTTTCGTCACCTTAATCACTATTCTCTGTTTTGAGAATCTGAGTCAAAGGATGTTCCTGAACTAATGAAGTGCCACTTATCTCAAGGGACCTGGATCAGCTCACTGTTTTCAGGTTTTAAGATAGGGGCGGCCTGAAGCCAATGTCTTGGGGGCTATTAGAACATAAGCGACTGCAGTATATGAAGTGTTGTGATCGGCTGATGTAGGCCCCCCCTCCCCAGCATTGTCTAATATGATCTGACCTGGTCTCTTGGCTGGTTTCTTGGTCGGCGTGTCTTTCCGCTTGTTCTGCACAGCAGGGGAGTAAGGGACACTTGTGGAACTGTTTTTTCGGAAGTGTTCCTTCAGACCTTTGATTGAGCGATCCAGCTGGCTGGAGCGGATCTGGTAGTACACATTCATGAAATCTAGAGGGGGTAAAACAAAAAAAGGATCGACACAGGTGGGTAAAAGAAGGGACAGGGGAAAAAGACTGGAGATAACAGATGCGTAAACCATCACCGTTAGAAGATTCATGATCTGGAAATGGATTGGACAAGTAAAGCTATTGAAGTGGATAGAAATAGAGGTCTGGTGGTGGAGAAGGTCATGGACTCCAAAGAGAGACTAAAAGGAGGTAGGGGAGGATAGGTGAAAGATGGAAGTGCTGGGAGACATGAAAATAATGGCTGCTGGGAACACAGTACCTTGGTTCCTCCCGTATTCCACTAGCCACTGGGAGATACGAATGACATCCTGCAGACTGCCCTCCGGCAAATGCTCCAGAACCGGTTCCTCCTGACCCTCCATCTCCTCTTCGGCACTAATCAAATCCAAGATAAGGATCGGCGGCACGGCTTTACTGTGTCTCTGCAGGAGGCTGCGGAACTCCGCATCCAACAACTCCTTTCCCCTCTCAAACAACGATTTCTGCAAACACAAGGTATGCAAAGACCTCAAACCGGACCACCCTTCCAAAAAAAATTACTAATGACCATACAGCAGACATTTCTGGAGCTATATGTTGCTTCCATGATATTTTCATATATATATTGTTCAATATATTATTCTGTTGTGGCTTGAAACAAAGTATATAAAATTGTATACGTGGTTGATATTTCTCTCCCCATCTAATCACATTAACCAAACAAACTTGGAGAGCAAAGTTTCCGACACCACTGGAACTTGGGTGGACAAGAGCCAATGGCCTAACTCGCATATGGAAATATTAAATGGGGGGTTTGAAAGATGTACCGCGACACATACCACTCTGTTCAGTTCAGGGCTATCAGGATTGTTATCTTGGAAATACTCCACAGCCTTCTGGATTTTAGCGATGCAATTCAGGTATTCTTCCAGCCGTCCAGAGGGCCTGCAAGACACAGAAAACACTATTTAATGAATCGAAGAAAACCAAATAATTCACCGTATGTGTATTCCATGACAAAATGTTTATTACATCATCCCTCCTGCTACGTTGTTGATTATTTCAGTCACTTTGTAAGGCCGGGGTGAGGATACGGGGGAACTTCAAGATAGAAAATGTATAACATAAATAACAAAACTGAACACTTTGATCTTCACTGTTAAGGGAGGATCGGACAGAGCTTCATCCCTTCACCGGTCATCGACAGGCTTTTCAGAGAACGGCATGGTAAAGGAGCACAGGAGAAAGTTAATATAAGCGGGTAAGTAAAGAGGGGGCGATCAGAAATGCTTAGTATTTTTTGGACTGTGCATTTGTATCCCCAGAAAGGTAATAACAAAATGCCTTTACATAATACATTGTTTCATCCAAGGTCAACCTTATTTATGGTTTGTCACAAAGATTCTATTGCAGCGGCTCCTCGGGGGTGGCAACCAAATGGTTCTAGTACAATCCCTATTAAAATAAAAACTGATTCTTCAGAATTTTTTCACATATTTTTTGTTACATATTTAAATAATAAAAAAAAAATTATACTTAAAAAAATAAAATAAAATCCATTGTATTTGCTATTGGAATAAAGACAAAAAATAATCACACATAAAGGTTGCAATACAGTAGAGATGTCAGAGCTGTCAGTAGGTACCGCTCAATGTGTTCCTTATTAGTGGGCACACACTAGGTATGTGTATCCATATTATATCATCACCCATTTAGTATCATTGTGTAGAGGTTCAGCGAGCTCATTATCCGTTCATAAATATTTATAATAGAAAAGAAAGTGAAGCTTATTAGCATTTCAGACAAATTCATCATCGTATGCAATGTAATGTATCTCATTACCAATGTGGGGCAAGGAAGGAATAACGCACAGTTATATTTATGCAAACTGTGTATCTCGGTCTAAATGCCCCTGCTAACCCATGCTCGTATCTAATGAGAGGTTGAAGGGATGCAGAATGCCTATAGGGGCAGCAGCCCCTGCCAAGAACCATTTTGACCTTTTCTTAACAGGCACCGAGAGAGACACTCCGTGACGCACAACATGATGCGATAATAGTGTGATTATTGTATGTGTAGAGTAATGTAACCAATATCATTTACATAAACAGATATCCTTAAGAATTTATTTTACATAAACAAATATTCTTCAAAAACAACTTCACATATTGAAAGCCTTTCACATTGAATATCAAATTCCCGGTAACTCTGCTCACAACCAAAACTTAATCTGAATTTCACCCTATAGATCATTACAAGATGTCCATAGAAAATCCATACTTATGGACTTTTGGGTTCTCTGCAAATGAATGATAATCGCTACACTTTGCTAACACCATACACTCACACACCCATTCCAACACCGCACACTAACACACTCTAACACCATATACTTATACAAATATAAACATACTCACTCTCTTTTACATTTCCCTCTACCACATCACACTTACACCTTGTTTGCTCTCTCACCATCACTCGTCCATTAACACGCCCCTGCTGCTGCTTCAGCCAATCAACGACAACCAGCAACTTAACAACAAGGTAGAAATAAGCATGCAGATCCTGAGAACAGGAAGTTAAAGGCGCTATACATTGCTCAATTTTAAAACCTAAATTGAAGAAGCATGATTGCTAGTACTGTCCAACCTTTCCCGGGAAATAATGAATAATATACATTTTTGCATCTTTTCAAACACTTAATTGTGATGCAAAAGTACACGCTGATGGGTTGTTGCCACAGAAACTTAAAAAAGCCTCTTTAACGCTTGTGCCATTTTTATGTAAATACACCTTCAAAAGAAATGGCAGATATGCAAAAGGTTGATTTGCATAGAATACAAGAAATTGGGGTTTGCCCAAATGTGGATTTTAATTAAACATGATATAGATTTATTTAGCGTACTATGTGAAACATAGGATTCAGGAAAAGTGCTTTAACAATTGAACTGTTACTAGCACCGCGTAGTATCAATGTTGCAATTTTGGTGATTATTTAACCTCCTTTATTAGCAGGGTGGTCTGGTAAGTTTCTTGTGTCCTTGTGTCAAAAAAGGCTAGTTTGTTGACCCCTTAATATACAAACTAAAAAAAAAAAAGACAGGCCCTTATTTAAATAGATGATATAACTGTGTAGAGCCCTATTCTCATTGACAATGCAAAATCTCTACACATTAGTGTTCTATTTTCACTTATTACCCTTCTCTGATGACTCTCTCGGTCTCTGTGGCCACGTGGTAATAGCTGATGACATGGTCCAGACAAGAAAGGGTACGTTCCACGTTCTCCTGCAGACGCTGCAACGTCTCTGTCTGCTTGTGCACCGGGATGATGGAGTTCTCCAGCTTCATTAGTCTACTCTCAAAAGAAGACAGTATGGAAACCTGCAACCAAAGATACAATGCGCTAAGAAAGGTGGGTCTCGCCATACGTTCTACTAGAGGACAATATTTCACTTTGTGAGCCTACCAACAACAAAACAAACAACCCCCTTGATCTTATATGCACAGCTACGTGAATATAGCTGGATTTTAAAATGAAATAGCAACATATTTTTAGCAGCTATAGGCAGAATGCTGTAACAATGTACACATTATCAATTTATGTTTAACATGTTTTGAATTTGATTTCTATTCAGCTAAAGTACTCCTGGAGACCACCCATGTTACTTAGACACTTACCATATTGTTTGTCAGTTGATCACTCTTATCCAGGCTCTCTTTGATGAAGGTCAGAGTTTCTTCTTCCTGCGACAAGGGAAATATTACAGTTAAATAAGAGAACCGGGGAGAGCCTAGTGTTTCGGTAGATTGTGTTTTCTCAAACAGCTGCAGATGCCAAGAAGCCTACACTATATGGACAAAAGTATTGGGACACCAGACCATTACACCAACAGGGACTTTTATGGCATCACATTCTGAATACAGACACATTAATAAGTATCTGGTTCCTCCTTTGCAGCTATAATACCTTCCACAAGATTTTGTGTTGTTTCTGTGGAAATTTTTTCCCATTCATCCAGTAGAGAGTTTGTGAGGTCAGGCACTGATGTTGAATGAGAAGGCCCGGCTCGTAATCTCCGTCTCAGTTCATCCCAAAAGTGTTTGATGGGAGTGAGGTCAGGGCTCTGTGTGGCCGGTCAAGTTCTTCCACCCCAAACTCATCCAACCCAAACTCATCCAACCATGTATTTATGGACCTTGCTTTGTGCGCCGGGGCTGGTATAGAAAAGGTCCTTCTCCAAACTGTTCCCACAAAGTCGGAAACATAGCATTGTCCAAAATGTCTTGGTAGGTCCCCTTAAGGTAGTTGTGTTAGGCTAGTTCATACAGGCCTGTGAAGAAGCTTTTCCAGCAGCGTTCGCAGTGGTTTCTACAAATGCATTTCTTGCCTTTTGAGAATTATTTGCAAAATTCTAAATTGCTTCGCATCCAAGTCTGTCTTACGCATAGTTTTGTGCCTCTAAAAATTGGCCTGAATACAAAACTGTAGCCCTATGGAAGGATGTCATGAGCAGCAACCCCATGTTTCAGCATATCCAAAGCGGGATTGGAACTTCTATAATAATAGATTTCTGGTTTCACATTCCAGCAAGCAAGCAAGTTATCAAGTTGTTCAAGCTTGTAAAAACCTGTATGACCCAATAACGCAAGCATGGACTCCAATTTTTTATCAGAGGTCTGAACGGTGAAGTGATACGCCAACTAACACAGGGTTTTCACGATTTGTGATATTATCTTCATGACAAATGTGAATGCTGGGAAGAGTCACCTGAAGGTTCTAGATCACCTGAGTTACTAATCGTTCTACAAAACGAGTCCTGTTTCTCTTGTTCTGATCAGCTGTCCTTTTGCTTGGCCTCTTTGATGCACTTGAGTTGAGTTGTCTCTGTTTGGCTCCCAGATGGTGAGTAAATAAAAGTTATTAAGAACAGACTTCACTGGCTGGGTATACAGATCCCTCCAAGGAATTTTAAGAACTAGCTTTCCAAAATGCCCTGCTTTCACTTTAAATGGCACATTAAGCATGTCTTCCTTAATCTCCAGGTCCTTTAATGCTTCAGCACCACCCCAGATACCCAGCTTCAGGTGAGAGCTGTCCAGATTCTCTACATAGTGCCTGCAGAATCGGTTCAACACATCCTCTACCAAAGACTCAAAACACCATCTCGGCTGTAACAAGGGAAATCACAGAGGCAGCCGTCCCGGGGTAGCAACTTCTACTAGTGAGAAACAATGGTTGTCAGCTATGAACTGGCCCCTCCAACACTCAAATCACCCTCTACAGCTCCCGCAAGCCAGGTGGCTCTGTCCAGTGGAGGCCCCCCAACATCAGCTCCCCTAGGTCACCCTCAACCTGCCGGAAGTGACGAAGCACACCTGCCCACCTAGCAGCAGGCCTGGGCCAGTACAATGCCAGGCAGGCGGACCACAGCTCCCCACTCCCAAGTACCAGGGGATACCAAGATGCTATTTTTAAAGATCCCAACCAATACGTTACATACTGGAACATGTACAGATCTTAAGATTTCCTGAAATATCCCAAGCCACCACCTGCAGATAATCAAAAAATGTACTCAACCTAATTTGGACTTTGCCAGATCTGCAAGAAAGTTTACTAATTCATATTTAGTATTATTATGCATAATTTTCCTGTATATGCACCAAATATCTATCTATCTAAATTACCCATATTACTCGCTTAGATTGTAAGCTCACGAGCGGGGGCCCTCATTAGCCCACCATTCCTGACAGAAACTTTGTATTAAAGCACCATAAGTCTATGTGACAGCTCACAGGCAGGGTTCTCAACTCCTGATGTATCTGTATGTATTAATGTATATGTGTTATCTACGTGTTAACTGTCCCATTTAAATTGTACGCAGCGTAATAAATAAAAATAATAATTTAATCAAGAACTCTCCAAAAGGTATGTCATTGTTAAGCAAAAATTACTGATCCTCATCTTCTACTGTTTTTAGCTGGTAACACTTATTATTATTATTATTAACACTATTCTTTTAAATAAGAATGATGTAATTGTGAAATTTTTCACACTAACTTTTCTTATTCGTATGGTTGATCTTTCTGTCTTTATATAAAAATAAAAGCATAGTGGGGCATTATCAATAAATTCTTAGAACTTGGGAGCGATCTGCAACCCCACCAATGTGAGATGAATAGAAAAGACCCCCCAAGGGCACTACAGGAGGCAGCCAAAGAGAGTGATCCCGCAGGACTGCCTGTTTTGACACCTTTGGAAATAGTGATCCCCATCACCAGGACCAATGGATTGTCATTGATGACGTATGGGTTGGTACATTCTGATTAAGGTATTAAGTATGTGTATGAATATAGTATGGCTATAGTTTTTGTAGATATGTGAATCATAAAATCTGCAAAAAAAATAAATAAAGGTACAATAAAAATGCACAGTGATCCTTGTGGGTGTTTGTATGTAAATAGCAACATTTAAAATAACATAACCTGTTTGAGCTTTTCCTCTATGGCCCTTTTTCTGCTCCCGCTCTCTTCATTTGGGATCATCCTCGGAATTGTTCTTAAAAATTGTTTTTGAAAGAAATGAGGCTATCTATTCCTCGCCCTTCCTGGCAAATCCAAAAATCAGATGTCAATATGCCCCACTTCCGCCCAGAGACCCGCCCCCTGCTTCCTGTGAGCGTTCTTTCCTAGCGTCTGCATTGGCCGCCATGTTGGAGGTGGTAAACAGAACGCTGTGGGCTGTGACGGTCACCAGACAATCCTCCCAAGGGGTGGTGCGTGATAAAACACGGTGTGTCGCTGTGAACGTTAGGTACGTCGGGTAGGCGGTATTGCAATATAAGTAAATACTCGTAATAGTGCGTTTCTAAAAGTTGTTAAAACCAAAAAAAAGGATTGGTGTTCACGGAGTCAAATGTTTGTGTCACCCCCTGAGTTCCCTTAGCCTGACTGGGCCCTGCAAACTGAAGAGCTTCTTCACCACTACATGGATGCAGTTTGCATAGTTACTAGCTGTCCTGAAATAGCCATGACAGTCCAGACAATTGGACGTATATTCCAGCCACAGAATGTGCCACCTGAGTTGTTATTGTTGAGGTTTCTGCTGAGAGTGCCAGCGAACTGGGTAGACAAGAGATACATAGAGTGCCACTATGTAACAAGATACCCCGCTGGATGTCCTGGCAGCCGGGCAAGCATTTTTCTGTGCCCTTAACCCAAGCATTATGTGAAATGCGTTAGGAGAACGTGAATACTTGGTCTTAGTAACGAGGTCATCTCTGTGGATCTTAAGCGAAACACCCTGAATGAAGATGGGGATCGGTGAACTAAAAGACCAATGCAAAAGCTGCGCATTTACTAAAACTTACAATGTGCCCCTTTATCTGATGTTCTCTCCACCATTGTATTATACGCGTGATACATAGCACGTGTTGTACAGTTCAGTCAGTGCCTGATTACCGGTTAGGCACAGTTGGCAGCTGCCTAGGGTCTAAGTTCACATAATGGCCCAGGCCTAGACCCAGGCATTTGACATCTTCCTGACCAGCACCTGCAAAGGGCTGCCCTGCAGTATGCGGGATGTATAACTGAGTAATTCCTGTCTCTGATGGCTCCCCCTGCAGGCTGATCACACAAATTACGATCAGCAATGGAACCCTGCTTGGTGATCACAGTATAAAGCACCCACCCCCAAAAATAGAGGAAAATCATAGATAAATACATTTAATTTATATATATATTGGAAGCCCAGTGATGAAGAATCTGCAGCGCATTGCCTCCTCCGCTTTCCGTGTTTTTAGCTAATTTTGATAACTTGAAGCACCCAGTGACCGGCCAGAAAGCACCTTTATCGAAATAAATGAGCTGCGCATGTGTATAGGGTAGGGAACCCAATGCTACAGCTGAGGGAGGGGGTTCTTGTACAAACATATAGGGGGATACTGATGTTTCCTTCCGTGCATTTGCTGTTTTTAGTGTTACTTTGTGTTTCACTTACGTGGCCACCAGGAGGTGCTGTTACCTTCGTTATGTTAAAATTATTGCCCTGACAAAAGGTATTAGAAATGCTTTTAAGTACAGTTCCTCCCCAAAAAGTGAGTCCCATGTTGCTGAAAATACAGTAATTTACAAATTATCGTCAGTTAAAAAAATCTAAATGAAATAGTACATTTTATTGTAATGAGGCACAAAAGTGTATTTTTTTTTATCAACTCTTAGCCCATATCACCCTTTAGGTGTCATGTGACTGTACCATGTGACGTAGCTGTACGTAAGATACAGAAACTTATTTTGTTATTACGTATTAGTAGTGTAGATAAAACCCATATACAGGGAGTTATAGTAACAGTCATGGTTTGTAAACCATTTTTGGGCCAATATTTGCAATAAACTGTAAAATGTGCACCTTGAAAATACAGTAATGCCGACAATAATGATAATGGAGCTTTATGGGTAACAGAGGGCTGGGGAGCACAAGCTAATGGTTGGTAATGTAGGGTCCCAAACGTATTGCTAACAGTATGCTCACTGCATGTTATCCAGTCCTGCCTAATTCATGCTTACCAAACGGGACTGCATAGAAAGTTCATGAAATGCGCTCAGGAATGATGGCGGCGAGGTGTAACTGCCATTAATGTAAAGGACGTAACGTTGGGAGCAGAGCTGCTTCCTTGCCCCCTTTTCAGCCGTCCCTCTGAACATAAGGCTGTGAATGTATAGTGTTGGCAGTGTCAGTATGCTTTAATGTAAAGAGAATGAATACACAGAAAATTCCTCCCCAATAATAGAATGTGGCGTCTTGTTTGTCTTCATACCATCAGGCAGGAACACCAAGCCACTTAATAGATGCTTAATCTTAGCCTTTACAAATAAAATCAATTGGTGGCACTCCGTGTTCGCGTGTGTAATTTTTGCGTGTATTGGTCGTGGTGTGTGTTGTCACATAGATTGTATTACATACATTAATAGGGGATTTTCAGGGGCTTCATTGTTATGAGAGAACAGCGGCGAGGCTTCGATTTACTGCAGCCTCTAGCCTGAAATGCTTATTGAGCATCTGTAACATAACCGTTGCTGGGGCAATGTATGGAAATGCGTGGACCTTAAAGAGGACTCGGGTGCTCTGATAAAGTGTGTGATAAGTCGTGTGCCGTAAAGCAAGAAGTACGAGGGTTATTACACGGTCTTTGTTGAAGAAAAGGCCTGTGTCATGGTGTTACCAGCGTTATCAGATACATTTCATGTTTGTGTAAACACTAGTGGCGTATGTGTGTCACTTTGTACCATATATAGCAGAATAAATGCTTGTATTTTTGGAGCGGTTGTCACCCCGAGTGCGAATGAATGAGCCGTCTATTTTTCTCCAGCCAGTGTACTGAGACTGACATAGCAATCCATGCCATGACCTGCACTGCGGTTCACTGAAGCCCCCAAGCAGACAATTCTCTAGCAGCTTCTCATCATAAGTCTAATAAGTAAAACAGAACACAAGCGACATTGATGATATTTTGCCTGTAGCTTTATCAGAATCTGTACCTGCAACAAATGAATGATGTGATAGAAGTATCCCAGGCTGTCCAGGAACTCATTGTTTAATGCATGTGGGGGCTCCTTGCTCAGGGGTTGACATATGCTGGGACGTCTAAATATTTACCTCTGAAGCCCGAGCTTACTACATTAGACCGCTCGATTATTACTGTGATCTTACAAATATTTATAGCAGGAATTAAAAAAATAGGACGGTGGGGATAATCTGCCAGAGGAGCTGCCGAGAAGACTAGGCTAATTGTGTCAGACTCAACCAAGTCAGCCCAGCTCTGGGAATGCTTCATCAGGCTTTTACTTCTTTTAATCAGCTAACCCTGCGCAGGCGAGGTGGTACTAGAGAAGGTTTGCTACCAGAACACCACAGAGGTCCCGCAGACTTTATAAAAGTATATCGGATGTGCCCTGCGCTGTTCTGCATCCATGGTACCCGGCAGTCTATCTTGTCATGGTTCGTATACGGTATGATTTGGAGGAGCGGCCGTGTTGGAGTTAAATCTCTCTCTCGTTGTCACATTTCATAGCCGTGCATAAACCTCGCAATATCCTGTGTGAGTTACGTGCATCGCCCGTGTGTGTAACGCGGTGGATATTGGCCCTTGGGTCTGTTTGCCCCCGGGCTGAGCTATTAGGTGTCAGGCAAGGCTTTCTCTGCCGGTTTGGGATTCACACCTTGCTGTGACATGAAACTCCAGTTAGAAATCCATTACCTGTTAATGTGGGTTAGTGTAACCTCCCAGCGTGGGCTCTTTCACCTTCCCAGTGTTTGAACGGTAACTTTCTGCACCTACTGAAATCCTAGTTATTCCCTCGTAAAAGGCCACTGGGTCAATTTTCTCTTGGCACCTTCACATTAAATCCTCATTATCCCGTGCAGACACACTTCAAGGCCACATAGGATGTCCTCAGTGGAACAAAAGTGACTAAATACAGGTGGACCTACTTAAAACGTGGCATAATACGGGTTCTTCTGGATTCGTTTGGGAACATTAATCTCCATAAGAATAAAATTGCATTCAAATAGCTATTTCACGTAAACGGTAGCTGTTGTGTATTTTATATCAATAGTTTTCACGATTAGATTAGGTTGATTCAGCAGGTTTATGCCCAGGTTATTAAAGCCACCGTTTAACTGCCATTCCCTTCCTCTCCGCAGGTAGATGACCCCATCAATTTACCCGACAACCATTACAAGTCGCTCAACCGGTGGTGTCTGTTCCCCCGGAGGGGAACTTCAAAAGCCCTTTTTACTGCATACAGTTATTATACTAGGTAGGAAACTATTGTTTAACAAAAATGTTTTAAGGACAGTTGATCGTTGGGTCTGTAGAAGTCTGAGATGAAGTCACTATTAAAATAACAGAGAATAACAAGTCACGTTTTTTTGTTCTCCTGTATAAAACATTAAAAACTATATAAAAATATTTTTAATAACTTTCAGTGGAAGACATTTGTTGGATAAGATGTAGACTCGCAAGGGACTAGAAAGCTTATATGGCTGCTCCTTACTGGTCCACCAATGTTCTTTAAAGGGTGAGCTCTACCATCATCTTTATATCCTGGGTCACTCATTGAGCTCAAGTCCATACTGGGATTCCCAGCCTCAAGAACGTGAAAGTGGTATTTATACAGAGAAACACAAGGAGATATTCAGGGTGACATCAAGCAACATTGGAAAGACAGTAAGAAGCAGACACACACCTGCCCATTTAAACCAGTACAAAAGGGGGCTCCCATCATATGTTTATATCCTTATTGTCATATGGTTGTTAGGAATATATGTAATATTTGGTCGGAAAAATTTGTAACGCTATCATTTATTTCTGTGTCAGTACCCATGATCCTCTGCTGTTTGGCAAAATAGTTCATGTGAGCCTTTTGCATCACACGTAATTGTGTAATTTTTGTAAATGACATCAGACATCCTTCCGCAGGCCGCATATTGCTGGAAAATGGGTCTTTATTTGCAGCGCTGGCTCATCTGACATCAGCTCAGGTTCCGCTCCTTAGTGTCCACCTAGAAAAGGCGACACGCAGCTATAGCTAGCGCCGGGAAAACAGAAACTAAGGAACCCCCGAGCCAAACTTTATGCACATTTCCTGCCCCCCTGCTTTAAGTAAAAAAATTAGCACTGTATGCCCGGTACCCTACTGACAAAATAAATACGCTGCTTACGGGAAAACCGTGACGTCCAGGCACTAATTAGAGTCATACATAGATCGATGTGTTACACATAATCCCCACGTGCCTTTATTACACAGTGCAGAACATTTTTGAAAAAGGGGGATCCTGAATTGATATAAAAATAATTTGTTCTGGTTCAACAAAGGCAGGTTTAACTATGACATGTGGATCAACTCTAAATAAATCCACAGGAGATCCACCAGGTTTTATTTTTCTATTTGGCTATCTTTCATCATTTTATCAGTTTGTGCTATATCATCTATAGCATGTTTCACTAGGGAAATATATTTGATACAAGCTTATAGTGCAATTCGTTCCTCGGGAAGAAGGTTGGGATTAACTACTCTTCACTAAAACGATGAACGTTTGGCATGATGGCTTCTGATGGCAGATCCGCTGTAATATACAGCAGTGTCTTCTAGGACTGCTCATGCTATATGTCATATAGTAAAATGTTTATGACATGGAGTGGAGTACAGTAGGATTAGAGGCACCTATCTGTTATCTGTCAGTCAATATGTTTCTATAATTATAGACTCTAAGAAAGAGCTGTCAGGTCAGAAGGAAGCGGCTTTGTCTACAGGAATGTGTGAGGTAAATGACATCAAGGGGCAAGTAAAGTGGCCACGAACCACAGGGAGCTTGTGAGACAAGCTGAATATGCAGTTTACAAAGATCTCCACACTGACCAAACAATACGAGGCAGATTGCAACTGACTTTCACGAAAGGCCCCAGGGTATAAATGGCTCCGTTGGAATGGTTTAACCTGTGGCGCCCTTACAATTTGGTAGGGTTCCTTTTTTTGATGGCTAGCGTGTTCACAACCTTCATGGGTTCTAGATGTCCTTTTCTTACCATGGATGGACAGAGAGGTGACAAGCTAAAGGTAGAGGTGCACCATAGTGATGCTCCTGGGGGGTTTACTAGGTGTTTCTGGGCCCTTAGATGTTTTTCCAAAGCAGTCCTGGTTTCGCGTGGACCTATACAAACAAAAGATGAGATGGTCAAAAACAAACAGTGTCTGTTTAAATATTTACAGAAAGGAAACTATGGCATCCTTCACTTCCTTGTCAGGAAATACCATCACCCACAGTTAAATGAATGAAATAGCAGAAATGCGGGGTTTACTCTTATAAAAGCACCTTAAATGGGTGAGATTCAAGACAATATTTTAACATTTGAAATTTGGCATTTAGATTTTGGGGCTGACCTTAACCCTTAGAAACCCATAAAATATTTACATAGAGGGTGGTAGATAAATGGAACAGACTCCCCTCTGGAGTAATAGAGGTGAAAACATGGGATAGACGTAAAGGTATCTTGATTTTAAGACGAGGCCAAGGACTGATTAAGGTTTGAGTCTTTACAGCAGGAGAAACGGGCAGGCTAGATGGGGCCGAAGGGTTCTTATGTGCCGTCAGATTCCATGTTCCTCTGTAACTTTGATAAAATGTCTATAGGGTGGCACTAAACGCTATAACAGATTATCACTATAGCTAGACTGTTACTAAGAGGGTAATAATGAGTGGCAATGAACCCCAGGGGTCATTGATGGAAGACCCCTGTGGTGCAGGAGGTTTGTACAGGGAGCGCATTGTGGGGGGGGGCACATTATCACAGACAGTAGCTCACAACAAAAGAAGCGTCTGGCTGTGAAGGTATTACTTCATCACACACCGCAGGTGAACATCACACGATTAGCGCCGCACAAAGGCTTTCTGACAGGCCTTTAGCGCATCTCTTTTGCAGCTTCTGGGGTGTAAAGCTCTGATCCGACATGTTGATTGGATTGTCTCAGAAAGGTGTTTGGACGGCCATTTACATGGTTAGAATTGCAGATCTGCCCAATGTGTGTAAATATTACCGAGATTATGTGAGTTTCTCTTCACGCTGCTAATGACCTAACGCTTCGCTGGTCACACTCCGATTAACTTGATCTCTGCCGAGAGAAACTACATACAAGTTCATATTTAAATGGGCATTTTTATTTACAATGTGGTAGGTTGGGGTGACCAGATTTCCCCTTCAGCTGGAGATGCTTATGAACGACATGAAATGCATTTATATCTTTGCTGCCTTATTGTTCCTGGTAATAAAGAGAGCATTTATTTCCCTGTAAATTATTATTTATTGGTTTATATAGCGCTATCCTATTCGGAAGTAAGAAGGTAAGGTCGATCTTGCTCAAACAATCTTATAGGCTAGAAGATAGCAGAAACTGATGAATCCCCCCTGCAAACTTTATTTAACTATATTTGTATATTCTTTATATTTATGATGCAAATGATTGAGCACCTAGGGGCAAGATACAGATTAGCATCCCCTGCGAAAAACTATACCCATGGCTAGTGAAATCTAGAAGCTGTCAGCTTGTCTGAGGGTATAATGAGACCACCGTTTTCGCCCATATGACAGGGCCCCGCTGCATTGAAGACCTACTGTTGCTTATGGCCACTGACAGCTCAAAAACTAAAGCTTGGAACTACAGTATATGTATTACGCTGGTATAGGGATAGCTTAAATCATTTTTGGGCAGACTAGATGGGCCGAATGGTTCTTATTTGCCATCAAACTCTATGTCTATTAATTTATTGGTCCAACCAGAGGAGAAGCTTATTATGGTGAAGCTTATGTGGCTGCTCCAAGGCATATACATATATTGAAAACACCATTGCATAGGTTCATTTAGTCTACTGAACCATACGACGTAGGATCTGCTTTAGATTAATTAAGGTATACATTTTAAATATGGCTTCCGACATTGTCTTCAGGCTTGGGAAATTCATAGACAGCCAGCTTTAAATGGCCACTTTAGAAGCCCTTCTTGAACGTGGACAATGGATGATGCCTCCACTAACACATCCTCACAATAAAAAAACATTTAGAGACTTTATGGGCGAATGTAGGCCGAACGGACACTGAGCATGAAAATGGGAGAAGCTAACGTTTAGCCGCCGACTGCTTGTAAAACTTGCTTTGATGTCAAGACGTTTTTCTGTTTGCCGAAGCTGCTAGAAGCTGTTGGCTGTTTGGATGCCAGGTCACAAAGTTATACCCCATTCAAGTGCAAATGGTGCTTCATTTGCTTAGTTGCTCCACTGGAACTTTGTCCATCATCCCATCTCTGCCATCTTTGTAGCCCCCCAGGTGCAGTCTCATTGTTCACAATGCAATGGAGCTTTTTTGAAGGCACTGTGCCTCTAATTTAATAGGGAAGTTTATGGATATTTCTGGCCTCAGACATATCTTCTCTCCCCGGGCTCTAGTCTTCCATATCATTATTCTTCTGACCTTTCCCAGCTCAGAAATTCCATTGGTTAATGTTTGCCATTTCAGCCGTTAACCCATAGGATGCTACAACCTGCCCACAGTCACAACACTGTGTGTTTGCTTTGGTTTGCACAACGCTACAAGTTCCAGGAACTGGCATCCAAATACACAATAATATGTTGTTTATTGTTAGCAAGGATTAAAAGAGCCGTCGTTGTGCAGCCAACGTGGTGGAAAAGAAGGTAGTACGGATCTGTTAGCAGTAGGTGAGGTAGGATAAATAGGACAAGTGGCAAAGGATAAAAGATAAAGTGAAAAAGGAGACAGTACAGGGAAGGGGGGGGCAAAAAACAATATTTTGGGGTTGCGGGATAGAGAAAGAGGAACAAATATTATATATATATTCACATACTGAGTATACTGTAAATATACGGAGCATACCCGTAAGATTGTAAGCTCTCTTCACCTAATGTATCGGTTTGTCTCAGTCTGTCAATTCTCGTCTTGTCGTACCCCTTGAATATATGTATTGTATGAAGCGCTGCATAAATTGTTGGCGCTATATAAATAAAAGATAATAATAATAATACTGCTGATGCGGCTTCAGTGTCCCCTTTTGACTATGTGATATAAGTATGACGTTCTTTAATTGGACTTTTCAACGAAGGGTAATAAGACGCAAGGAAACAAACATGTTTGGCTGACGGGTCAGGGAATGGGAAGTGAAGAAAGAGAGAAGGTAGAATTTTGGCCCTTGCTGTTAAACAACTCAAATGAGTTCTTGTGTTCCTCCAATAGAAAAAAGATACAAATGGAGAGGCTACAATCCCATATAGTTTCAAACCAAGCACAGTATGTGCGAAACGGGTCAAGCGGTTCAGCCTTTTTGTTCTGTTGCCCCTTTTGATTTTATTGTCCACGGACGTTTAATAAACATGGCAGATTTTGCCAGCTGGTTGTTTACAGCCATATGACGCGGTATTTCACTATATGACACAAATTCCTGCTTTAAAAAGCTGCCCAGTAAAGAGAAAGATGTAAAAATAGGCGCTGCGCCTACAGAACATGGATAATGGTAGCTGTCCACACGCGGTTTTGCCCCTTTCAGGGTTCCGGTACCATAGATGTCACGGATCGTAATACATAGCAGTCGTATGCCTGTATATAGCGCCTCTTACTCCCTGTCTCCTGGCAATGAAGAGATACGGACACTAGGGGTAAATGGTGCAGAGAAACCAAAATCACATGGAGGGACTGCATCTCAAACGCGAGACAGCTTATAGACACAGATTTAAGGTACATTTTTCAGCCTCACTTGATTTGAGGAGGACTGCCTTTATAAATGTAGCGGCGTTGCACATTGTTAACTTGTAACTGCATCGGCAGGGAGCAGGTTAATACGCAGGCGATAAGACGTCCGGCAAGCACCCCACACCTCTGTACAAGCTTACACTCACCGCAGTGTTTGCCGTGGATCTGGGCCAAGGGATAGTCGCAGGCGTAACCACGCGTGTGTATGTGTATTTGTCCTGCGTCCCGCTGCCCAGGCATGCCTCCTCATCACTCACATTACATACACGAAATCACTGCAAAATACAATGAAACCGGGCCCAGGTTCACTAAATAACGCTCAACTAGTACACCTGGATGGTCCTTTTACTATGGCTAATTGCCACCAATCAGAAATATACCAGGCTGGAAAACGTCTATAACCTTGATTGAAAGTGCTTGGCCTGTCTAAGGTGTGATATGGATCCCAGGATGAAACTCGCTCTGGAATTGGCCAGCAGTAAAGGATTGGACCAAGTCTTATAGTTTCCGGATCAAACCCCTTTCATCTGTGTGTCAAACGCGTCTATAATTTTACTGTCGCTAATTATTTGATCATTGAGTAATAGTAATAATATTAACAATGGGAGTCAATCCAGGGGCCAGGCTCCTCATATGTCAGGCCCGGTACCTAACCCTATTTTATATTTATCCCTACCGGCAACTTCAATCCCTTACAAAGAGTAATCCAGTTTTATAAAGTAATGCAGGGTATATACAGTATTCTATCCCATTGTACAGCAGCGCGGACTATGATGGCGCTATATAAATCAGTTGACAATGACGACGAAATTCTGTCCCCCACATAGAGTTAATCTTGGTCTACTGATAGCACAATTGGAGTTTCCACTTGCTTGCACAGTCACACTGCATGTCACTTGTCTGTACTTTGTAATGACGCAGGATCAGATACCCCCCTCCCTCACCCGTTTCATTAGCCTCTTGCCAGTCGGCATTCCTGAAGGGCCACAGAGCCGCCTCCCCGGGCCAGCGTCCAGCCCCCCTTCGCGCAGGCTGTAACAGGCAGGTCCGGGCCTGCCGTCCCCATTGTGCTCCTTTCAGGTCAGACACAGCTGAGAGAGTAAAATATGTCACCAAATAACAGAGGGCCTGTGATGCTACGAAGGTTGTTTATATGTGTTTACCTCCCTCGTCTCCCGGCAAGGCTGTAATTAATAGGTTGGATTGTCATGTCACGGCGCACGCAGCTCACAGCGACCTGTCAGACTGGACTGAGATTGTACCCGACGTTTCCTGATCCCTCTTTCCTTGTCACCTTTTTTGTAGTCAATGTGATGTGACCTACTGGAAAAGCCTCAGATAGTTCTGCCTTTCTATCTAATATAGTGTAATATCTGACTGCTCATCATCAGGACAGGCTCAGGCGCCGAGGGGCTCAATAAAATTGGGAGCTACAAGTTATTAAAGCAGGCCTAGATGGTAGAGGTGGGTGAGCCGCGCAGGACCACGCTAGGCTTGGCTCACCGAGCCAGACCTGCGCACCTCCTCGCGTGCTTTTCCTCTGGAAAATGTGTTTTTTGGTTGCCTTCAGGTTTCTGCTTCCTCAGGCGTTGGGTTTGAGCATCAGCTCGCCTAGTTGTGCTACACGGAGCTGCAGTCCTCT
Organism: Spea bombifrons; assembly: GCF_027358695.1. Classification (NCBI taxonomy): domain Eukaryota; kingdom Metazoa; phylum Chordata; class Amphibia; order Anura; family Pelobatidae; genus Spea; species Spea bombifrons. The sequence goes on along the minus strand of NC_071099.1, from coordinate 1,374,951 downwards.
GCATATACTGTAACGGTTAAGGGTTTTTCAGTAATTCGTAGGTCTGTAAGGAATGGACCGTGAATGGACTATCCCACCGTACTTCTTCTTCATGAAGGGCTGAGATGACCCTGCAAAATGCAAGAAATCCAAGCCATCTCCCATTATGTAGAATAAGTTGTCTCTTTATAATGTATAGTAAAGCTGATGAGCTGATTTGTTTAATCTTACTACAAATACATTAAAGACTATAGTTTAGTAATCAAACTTTGTAATCATGCGTCTGTCCCAAAAGACTGCCTGCATGGGCCAAGACTCTGAAATCACTGTATAAAGCCGGCGTGAAGTATTGAGTCAAAGCATACCCTTAAAGATTCGGGGCAGTTGGTAACCTGTGCAGAGGGTCCTGGGTTATATTACTATAAAACATCATGCAGTACACTTAGTGTTCGGTGTAGCCATGACCGACCGGGTTCCCTTTACATACGAGCTATTACAGCGATGGCCGTTGTGTGTGCGATGTGCCAGGCTGCATGTCTGACCGCACTTCTCTGCCCCAAGGGCTGGGAATGGACAGCCACACAAGAGCATCTCGTCCAGGCCTCGGGCCAACCATCTCTGAACTTTCCTGCTCCCTGACCTAACCTGTCCTAAAGGTACATATCTACTGCCCAAACTAGTCCTACAGGTATAAAGCCAATTTACACTGGCATTCGGTAGCAGATAATTATATATATGTAACATTTTCAGTATAATTACATTGTTGATTCTGCACTAAAGTAGATAGTGCCCAAAACGAGACAGAAAGCATCCTCGTTTTTGTAGGCTGTTGGCTTGGTGCACCACATTTAGGAATTTGTAATATTTAGTGCCGATGGCTTTTCCTGGAAAAGGAACCTGCAGCCATTGCTTTGACTAACTGAGCATCGTGGATCAGTGCATTGCTTAGTAATCGTGTTCATTTACTTTGCCATTTCCATAGGTGTTTGAAACCCAAAAAATAAGGCCATGGGGCCTGGGGGAACATTTGTATATTTGTGTGGAGAAGAACATATGTTTGTAAGAGAGAGAGGACATTGGAAGAAGTTGTCCCCTACTTCCATGACACCTTTGGCATGAAGACCTGTTAGACCGTCTTATGTACCCGGACTATGTGGGCAGTTTAATGTTCTGGACTCCATCAGGGGACCACGTTTAATACTACTGTACTGATTTTGGGAATCGAATCAGAGCCTAACATGGTCACGGTGGCTCTGACTGTATCACTGGTGCTTGTTCATATCCGATGTCATCATTATTTATTGTTTAATATAGCGCCATCATATACAAGTAGTATATAACATAACACTTTGACTTACAGAAACAGCTCAAAAGAGCTTACAATCTAGATGGTATGGTCCACATAGAGATTCAAAGGAGACTACATGTTCCCAGGTGCTATTAAGGGATTAGATCAAAGATGCACCAATTAAAGTGGCTGCAAAAAGTAAAAGGTGTAAGAAGGTGATATAACAGGTAAGCGGCTTGAAGGACAGAAGCTCTATTGGAAGAAAAAAAAACTAGCTTTTCAGGTAGAATATTGGAATACGCTGGATTATCACATGTAACCTGTGAAAAAGGAAACAAATTAGTAATTGTAATTAATATGTTCAACCTATAGGTTGATGTCTCCTTTGAAACTTAAAAAAGTGTTATTCCTGCCTCTGTGTTTCTGTAACTTAACCCTGTTGTGTTTCATGTTGTTACAAGTTTTGTTACATTATTAATATATTCAAAAAGTTATATTAAGTTAGAAATATTTCATGGATGCATAGATGAGTCAAAGATAAAAAGTCATTGTTTTACAGGGTAGTAGATATAGGGATTAGTCTTCCAGTGGGAGGTGCAAATGCTCATAGAGCAAAGGAATTCAAATAGAAATTTTGTATCTGTATCCTGAAGAGGAAACATTTAAAAAATGAATATGAAAAAATCGTTATTTTATATTTCTGTATATCTGGCACTTTATAGTCTGTGCCAGAAGCCATGGGTTAGCCATGGGACCACCCTGAACATAAGACAATGCTAAGAACCAAGAAAGGTTCGAGGTAGCGTGCAAAGGAGTGGGTAGATGGGGCCCACAGCCTTATCCACCGTCAGAAAATTCTGTGTTTTCTATCATTTAAATTATAATTAAGTATTGAACTATATTACATAATAAAAAATCATTATTATTAATTGCATTTTTTAAAATAATTTTGTTGCATTTTTGAAATAGGTTGCACAATGGGAAAATAAAGATAAAGGTGCATAGTGTGTAATCATTTCTCACATACTTTTTACATATATATATATTAATTAATTGAAAGATTTATATTTTATTTGTTTAATTACTGTTTCATTTAGGTTTTAGCTATAATGACGACAAAACCACCCGACGAGTTATTCTGTTTTCATATGTGGTACAAATTAAAAAATGAACTTTATTCACACATATTATTGCATATAATAGTACGTTTAGTTACAGTAGCCGCTCCTGGCCGTAGTGTAGCAGTTTGGGCTACTTGTTTAGCATTTTGCCAGTTGTGTGGCCGGTGAAATTACTGATTAGGTTGTTCACATCTATAATTACTGAATCCGAAGCCCTTTGATATACTGTATCCAGACAGCCCCGGTCAGTTTTCTGGAAAGAAAAAGTCTGTGGATGAGCTCAAGGAGAGACAGAGTTGGATAAATGGATTGAAAAGGGAGAGAGGGAAAGAGAGGGAGAGGGAGGGAAATTCTTGTTTGAGAGGGAGAGCAAGAGGGAATCTGTGCACAGAGGGCAATGACAGACAAAGCAGTGGATTAGCATTCCCAAACAGGGAAAGATTAGCCAAACTGTTTATTCTGCTTGTTGATTTAAAATATTTAACGTAATTAGCAAGTGAAAAGCATGGCATTGTGTGCTGTGAGCTGAGGCAAGCAAGGCCAGAGATACAGGGGCAATTCCTGTGTGAGGCAGGCACCCCCCCCCCGTCTATGCACCGGTGGGAGATCCGAGTAGGGACTGGATTCCAGTGATGAGGCACTGAAGGATTGGGGAGATCTGCCAGTGCAGAGGGTCAGTAATCTGGGGCCCTTCAAAAATGGCGCCGGTTAGCATTACTCCACATTACTCTTGGCTACTAAGACATCCAGGAGACAGGGTTCTGCAGTAAGAGATCCCAGCGGCAACAAGGTGTCCAAGGTGTAGGTTGATGTATTATAGGGGCAGTAAGGGATATAGCATATAGGGCTCTGGGTCAAACATATAGGTGACCAGTGTTATTGAGGTGATAATGCTTACATGCTGGGTGTTTTGGTGATTACAGATCTATTAAGGATTTCGATCACTAAAAGAAGAGAGGGCAGTAAGGCCTACAAAAAGTGTACTGCAGTAACACACTACAGGGGTAACGAGGCGTTCTGAGGTCAGGTTATTGAATCAACTGTATACAGGATCAGTCAGTAACTCCGTGAAGCGTTTATGTCATGAAATCTGAAAAAGTATTGCGACTAGAAATCAGACGACCCCCTGTGAGGCAGGAGGACGTGGTATTATATAGAATATATAGAAACACTCTGGAGTTGGGTTACCCCAGTAAAGCAGCGCAGCCTACTCCATAAGAAGGTCACTTAAGAACACGTAATCGTGAATGATGTTACTGTAACAGGCTGAGAGATCTACACGTGACCCACCCCCCAAATCTCATAGCCAGGGTGCTAATTTGGGGTGTTTGCTGCAGAACAATAGCTTGTGGTCCAGATCTTCAGAGCCTCACCGCATATCCTCACCGACAGGCATGTTCAGGCAAGCAGAGCTGGGCCGGCTTGTGTGACCAGGGAGCAGCACTGCACGGCTTTAACCCTTCATACCCAGGACAGCACGGCTGTCAGACGACTGTAACGGAATGCTAGGCTTTAGTGACCATTTACTGCCAGGACACCCTCATAAAGCTAAAGCCGGCAGCGGTGCAGGGAATGTTCTGCAGTAAAACCACATACTAATAGATGATCACTGTTGTAACTCAGCCCTGGGCCCATGGAGGGTGTGGAACAGTAGCCCCAAAGTGCCTTCTCGCCAAATTACTGGGTTGTGTGAGGGTGTCTGAGTATAACATGTGTTTCTAACATGTAATTCGCCACCACTGTCTTCTTTTGTCTTTCTCTGTTTTTGTAAGCCTTTCTTCTTTTCCATTTATCATATATTATGTTTTTCATGATTTGATGTCATGTAACACCCCCATCTTCTTTTTATTCATCTGTCCCCTACTATGTCTCTCCCCGTCCCACTTTCCCTCTCTCTCTACTTCTCTTTCTCTCCCTTTCACTTTCGCCTCCTCTGCCCCCCCACTGCCATTTAACTCCCTTTCTCCTTTTTTCCATCGCCCGTCCCCCCCCCCCCGCTTGGTACACAAAGTTCTGTCTGAATAGCTTCTCATTTCCAGCAAGCTGCAACTTTAACAAGTGTAAGAGAAGCTTTCATTGTCTGCGTCTCTCCCCCTTAAATACCTCCTCTGGTCTAGAAGCAGGGACAGAGAAACTTTTGGAATCACCCACCCTCCCTTTCCATTCTCTGAAGGTGCAGTCCCATTACATTACATTAATCTATCCTGGCACATGCAGCAAATTAGCATGAAGCTTTAACCCATTTGCTTTTGTTTTGCCGAATCCCTTTGGCAATGAAGGGATTAATCTCTGCAGGTCTGTGGCTTTTTTGCACAGATCTCAAATATAATGCAGTGTAAACACATTAGACTGGACGGTGGGGGGGTGTGGACGTGATCCAAGGCACATTTATTGGCGTACTGGAACGCTGTTAATCATTTACCCTCCTGGCTTTTATCTATTGCCTCATGTCAGGGAAATTTCTCAGACTGTCCAGCAGTAAAGGTGGCAGAAGATTTTATTGCACTGGGGAAACAGCCCTGGTGTCCCTGTGACTTCATAAATGTTAATGTATCTCTGTCTGCTTTTTCAGGCAAACACACTTGATATAGACGGCCCCTCTATACAATGCTTCTTATTACATCATAGAATGCACTCTACAAAACACATACTGCTGGTTCATATAGAACCAGCTCTTAATAACACATAATTCCATACAAATAGCCTCCCTATAACTCATTGTAACCAAGCCTGGGTGTGTAGGTCTTTGGCCTATATGTGGACCTCCAGGTCTCCAGTGTTCCTAGTAGGTTGACCATGTCCTCTCTAGCATACAGTCCACAAGTGTCCATGTTCTGAATTTCCCAAATCTTCCAGGATTATAGATGGTTCCCTCTATTACTGCGCATGCCCAGTTGTTGACTCACTAGTAGACAATCTATATCTGCTCAAGTCCACATGGACATACACAACGAAGAGGCCTGCGTCCTGGAGCTCATGCCCCAGCCATCATATAATGTTCATGGGGGGTATGCTTGCCTGTGCCACTGTATGGCTGTATTCATTCCAACAGTGCCGTTTTGTAGATCTGCTTTCAATCTTTTCACTCCCTAATGAGCCAAACACGTTGAATGGTTGTCTAGTTGAATATCAATAGTTCAAAATTCAAAGCCGTGCCGGAGCTCAGGTTTAAAGCTAAGCTCCGTAGTGCCATCAAACAGTACTTCTTCAGAGCTTTATCCCTGACTTCACTAGAGATCCTGCCAAGTTCAATGGGAGAACTCCTGCTGTGTTGAATATCCACTATGAAAATCAGCAGTTTGCCGACAATAACCTGCTCAGGATCAACTCAGTAGCTTAATGAATTGATGTCTCAGTCTCCCTGACACATCCGCATGTGCTAACGAAATAGCCATATGGGCTATGAGATTTGTATAAGCCACATGGATGGGGAAGTTTGAGGAATTAAAAGGAGGACTCTCCCACCATTTTTATCTGCAGGTGCCATACTTATATTGTCAGTAGGGTCCTTAGCCTCGAGTGCTAAGCAAGTTTTTGTTACTGTTTCTTAAGACTGGGAAGCCCAGTATGGATCTCAATGTGTCCAACTCGATAAGGGAAGGGACTAGCACAGGTCAGACCCAGATCCTGCCTCCAACCTCAGTCATCGGGTCCTTGACCATATCCAAAAATGAGACAGTATCTGCATCTCTGGGGACAGGCCAATTTAGCTGGGTCACCCAACACGCTACAGGTCCCTATAATCCCTCTACCATTCTGTGACGTCCTTCTCTGCAACAAACTAGTGCTTGTTCCTTACACAACCAGCCTCCAAACACTAAAGCCATATTTCTGTAAAATATAACCTTTGTCAGATGCTTCACCTGTTTTCATACCATCAGCCTTCATGCCTTGGACTGTATTCTAGTAATGTTTTAACGCCTAAGTATTAGGTCACTAGAACCTGCAAGGTAGAATATTTTATGATCCTACTATATTTATTCCTGGTTATCACTATCCTAGTGTATCTTTCATCTGTAAATAAAAAAAAGCATCACGGAGCTACATATTGTTATTCTTTTACTTTGAAAAGGCGAATTGTCAAAACATGTATTAGCAAGTCCAATACTGTTTACTTAAACATATTTTTCCCGGTATGAATTGATATTTCAAAAGACCTACTTAAGTTGAATTATCACTGCTGGGGACGTCCGCTTCCCCTGTTATGGAAGAAGGACACCATTACCCAGAAAGTAGCCAGGAGATCAAAATACTTATAACATTTTTTACTTCACTATTTATTATTATTCATGTAATATTTATTTTTTTCATCACTTTGCTATTGTGTTTTTATGCCAACCAATGAGTTTCCTTGTTTTTTGTTTTTTTCTTCTTTTCCCTATTTTATTTTTATGACACCTCATCTATTTTCTGATGGCCGCTGACCTTACTTTATCACCATCAAAGTCACACAGTCCTCTTTACCCCTTGACCCCCAAATCCCCCCCCCTCTGGTTCCCTGCCTCACAAGGTCACACAGAGAGCCGTAACATTCCCTTTGCTATGGGATTTAAACTTTGGTTTTAACCTGATTTCCCACATTTCTCTGGCAACCGCCTCAATGAACTACCCCTCACCCCACTTAAAGCCACCCTCATTTAACTTTAAAATCCTTTCAAGTCAATAGAGCTAGATGTGAAATTAACCATTTTATATACTTTTCTATACAATTCTTTAAATGTATCTTCATTGTAAGAAGTGCTCCGTAAAATGTTGGAGCTATATAAATAAAAGATAGTAATGATGCCCCCCCCCCCCCCAACATGTATATGTTGTGAAATGGATATGCTACGTATGTGTTTGTCTACAGATATTACCTATTTATCATTCACATTTATTTCAGTACAGCCATGTATACGTATAGATTCTATGGAGCACAGAGGTGAAATATGTTCAAGGAAATAAGCGTTGGTGTCTTTATCTATATGTCCCGACAGACTATAAGGGTGATTGATGGTTGTTGTTGGGAAATCCCCCATAAACAGGACATGGTGGAAAAGACAATAGCTAGACTTCAGAGAGCAAGAGAAGGGACAGAAATCTAAGGAAGAGGGTAGCAGAGAGAATGGTAGAATTAAAGTAAAAGACTTAAGGGTTAAAGGGCATTTATTGCCCCCTTAGTTACTTTGCTTGGAGGGGGTGCATAAAGGTGCATTATGGGCACAGTGCCAGCGTAATGACGTGTATAAGCGGAATGGGCAGCCTTCCCGCATACCTCTGCTGCAGGTGGAAAGCCACCGCTTTGGACGCGTTGGTTAGCTTTGCCAAAAAGATTTATACAGAAGAAGCTCCGCTTGGCTTGTTTGTGCACCTAGACTGTTGTGTTGGTAGGAGATTTCCGTACACACCATTTGGTTTTCATTCATTGCCATAATTGAGGTTTTGTTTACTGGTTTTCGCTCCTGTTGAGTGTGGCACCCTCCCAAAGTTCAGCTTCAGAACTGAGCTCACAATGAAGCCCAGCTCGGGGGACGTATTAAAAAGTAAAGCTTCTCTGTGAATGTGGAATCAGCAGGAGCCAAACTCTCATCATATCCATCTATCTATTTTTTTTTTGTCGAGGCACACAGAAATAATGTAATTAAGATTTTCTAAAATATGAGCCGAAAACAGCTTGAATAAAGAGAGGAGAATACATTGTTCCATGTTAATTAATCTTAACGTTCCTTTGTTTTTATGTGTAAACTAAATAAATCAGATGTTGGAGTATTAATGTTTCAAGTGGAGATGCACCTTCAGTTGAAGATGTTGTTAGCAGACGGCACACCTTCTGATCAGTGGTATCATTTGGAACTTTAGATCCAATAATTCACGTATAGAATGCAATATAAGGGCACTGGAATTAACTGATGGCTTTCTGAAGGGCCGTTATCGGAACAATGTGATAGTGAGTTTATGTGATAGAATCTTTGTAAGGATATGTGAGAATTGGTTGCTTGTAGATCAGCTGCCACCTGTGTGTTCTGCTTGCTGGTCATCGGAATTAAAGTACAACACAGAATATGATATAATAAAAGACACCACAATTTCCACGTCATTTCAAAAAAAAGTTTGATTTATTTATTTTTCCTTCACAAGAGAAGCTCAATGCACCGTCTAAATCCTCACAAACGTTTTGTTGTTTAAATTTATTCCAGGACAGCCCCCTCTTTAAGCCCATTTCCCACCCCAGCTTGAAATTGCATAAGAATGTTTTAGCCATTCAACCAGGCAGAGAAAAGTAATAAAATCGTCATTGTTTTGCTACTTCCACGTCTATTCAAACGCATAAACTCAGACGCACACACACTTACTGCCTTCTCAAAGGTAAAAATCGAGGAGCAGTTGCCCGTTTAGCTCTATAGTGCCAAGAAAGAGCTATTGTACAGATTAACATGGAATAAAGAAACCAAAAATCACAAGTCTCACAGAAACCACATATCCTTTACATTATATAGGATTTTGCAACTAATACCTTTTACATCTCTTGTCCTGCCTCCATTAAACATCCGGCAAAACCTGGACACACAGACCGGAAGGACACAGAAACGTGGGAAAAACAGGGTACAGAAGCAATGTCAACTGTATTTGTTTATGTGGTGTATATGTGGAATGGCCTTCCAGCAGAAGTGGTAGAGGCTAATACATTGAGGCAATTTAAGCGTGCATGAGATAGGGATAAGGCTCCACTAAACATAAAAAACAAGGCCAAGAACCAAATGGGATTTTACAACTGCTAGCAGTAAACTAGTGAATACTAGAGTAGCTGAGTGGTTCCTATTGGCTGACCAATTCTATGTTTCTAAATGTAAAGAAAATATATAAATGCGTAAGTCCCCCTTTCAAAATAAAATGTAAAGAGAATAAGTGACTTTTAGTATTTAGCTATAATAAAATATTATTGTATATCTACCCCTCTTCTCCAAAGTAATGTCATTTCAAAAAAGCAAAAATATTCCCACCGATCAGAGACAGGAGTTTTTTGATCGACTCCTTCACTACCGGGACAGTCTCTCTGACAAACTAAACATTAGTCAAGTAAGTATAGGATGTTTGGTCAGCACGTATGAGACGAGATAGCGTGGTATAGGAGGGACACATTGCACATATTCCAGAACAGCTCATAAATCAGATTAGTTTCTGATTTCACGTTCTATTATTCTGTCCCTCCAAATAAGACTTTAATTAAAAAGCCAGTGTAGAAACTGGAAGAGAGTTGCAGGGATTGAAGATAAAACCGCAGTTCTTCTGTGATTTCTAGAAAAATAAGTACAAAAGTTTTTCTTCTTCTTTTTTTTTTTACATTTTGTTTTCATAAGTACTCTTCTTTTGTGTAGAGAACAGTATTTGTTGATGTTCTTACACCCAGAGTCCATGATGTTGTTTGGGCCCATAACCTTCAGGCTTTTTCTCTTGGGAGGAGACAGTCTTGTTCCCAAGTTTTGTAAACACCGGAATTGGGGCCACCTGCTCTGCGAATTAGTTAAAGTTCATTAAAAGTATATTTATAAATTCTTCTAATTTACATATTTATAATGTTTATCAATATAAATGTCTATAACGTTTGCCAGTGTCTTTGAGATGTTGATGGGCCCCACTATAAATAAGATCCTATGGCAGACCAGTCGTTCAGCTCTGGAGGAAAGGCTTCGTTGAGATCAAACAGGTGTTCCAGATTGGCAGAGTTAGTGAGGTAATCATTCCTGCCCTCATCCCATGGGTGCTGGAGGAAGGAAGTTGCCAGGAAGGTTTCATCAAAATCCATGTTGTTCTGTACCACTGCTTGGTCCTGCCCCATGGGGAACCATTGCTGGGGGCAGTCTATGTGCTTGCCATGGACAGTTAGGTCAACAGAGCGGGTCACTGGACTTAAGGGAGGGGTGGCTTCTAGGTCTTCGAAAGCAGAGAAGTTGCCATTGTTAAGAGTAGAGTCAAAGATGACCTCCCAGTCAAAGTCACCTTTTAGGGGTCCCAGTTCTGCTTGCTCTTCTTGGGCTTGCTCATCAAGCATGGGCGAACTGGATAGACGTGGAACCTTGAACATACGTTTGGGTAACGGCTGCTTGCGCTTGTGACCTTTTGCATCTACTGAAGTGTTCCAGATTTGCTCACCCAGTAAGTTCCAGCTGTGCTCGTTTGTAGCTTCTTCAAACTCCTTCAGCAACTGGTGGGACTCTGGGTTGACACTTACCATCCACGGGGATGACCCATTGCATTCAGCGGAGGCTGCTGCCTGGGCACCTGCAAATGCTGGGTGAATCTGCACAGGTGGCAGCCGACGCTTCTTAATGGCACCATTCATAAGCCGGTCAGCATACTGTGGGTCAATCTTCCAGAAACCACCCTTGCCTGGCTCGTCCTTCTCACGAGGAACTTTAATGAAGCACTTATTCAGGGAGAGATTGTGCCTGATGGAATTCTAAGACGAGAAGAAAACACACGAAAAAGATGAGCATGATTATAAACATGAACAAAAACATAGGACAGATTTGTCAAATTTGTTACATATTATGCTTCAACACAGAACTAGGGATCAGTTTGCTCAGGTGTTTTTTTATATAACATAGGAAGGGCTAATTAATATGGATTGTCAACCAATTGAAGGAAAGAACAAGAATATAATATTGTGAAGCAGTGTAATCTAGCATTAAGAAGGCTGGACAGGTGTCTAGAGAAACGTGACAACAACATAAGTGAGTTATTATAGAACATCGAAGAACATCCAGAGGATCTGTATTCCTAACTTAAGTGTAGGCTCAATCCTCTCCTCTATTCAAAGTATGAACAAAAACCATGAAACTCGGCCATCTTTAAAGCACCCATTATCCAGTTCAGTATCTGTAAGTCTCACATACATCTTCTCAGCTGGAAGAGAAGGCAGATGACTTTACAGGGCAACTAGGCTTTCAGAATTGAGGAGGAGAATAATGGGGAAATGTTTGCATTTAGTGGGGTAGGAGGAGACCTTAAGGGTAATGAAAAGGAAACAATACGTTCTGCGTTAAAAAGTTTTCACCGCAGCTAGTAGGACCAACGACACATTGTTCTGGAATTCTATGTAAATTGCTCAGAGGCTTTTAAAAATGTATTTCTTCTACTATTCTCTACATTTTTTTCCCTCATCCCCAGGGATCCCGGATATTCCCGATTCGCTTTTTTACTGTTTAATGAAATTTAACAAGAAGGGGGGGGCAAGCTCTAGCTAAAAGCCCCCTACCCACACACATCACCTTTCACTCTATTCATCCCTTTCTGCTGTGGTACTCAGAAAGCTTATTGCTTGGCCCGTTAAACATATTTATCATTCCTGCCTCAGCAGCTTCCATCCTATGTGTAGTGGGGGCACCCCCCACGGCTGACATTTAATTAAACTCCATCAAGAGTCTTGAGGTGAATTTAATCCTGTACCTCCAGGAAGGTCGATAGCTGGAAAACCCTGGTCCTTTGCTGAAATACTTTTAAGTTGTGATAGATAGATAGATAGATAGATAGATAGATAGATAGATAGATAGATAGATAGATAGATCCCCTAAACTGACTCTTCTAAACATATGCAATGCTTCTCTAACTCAAATATTTAATTTGGGGTACATAGAACACTAATATTTGCATCCTGTAGACTCTGTGTGACCCATGCAATGTTTTAATTGTATTTGAAAGAGGCTCTTTTCAGATAAATAATAGGTAAACACAGAGATAGGCATGCGTTTCATTAATTAGTCTTTGGGCTGAAACAGTGACACCTCACAAAGGAGAGAAGGAGAAGCTATCATTTTAAACTAGCTGGGAGGGCTTCTAGTATCCCCCTTCCAGGAATCCACCCCCCCCCCCGACAGCATGACTGTACAAGATTTCCCCTATAAACCAGTATGGCCTGGACCCTCCCACTACCCATCCATTACTGGGAGACAATGGGGTGTCAGGGCCACACAGAGTCTACAGGATAAGGGGTGGAGAAGGACCTGACTCCCACAGCCTAAAAACAACCTGATATATGGCAGTCTAGTTACTGACCTTGCTTAGGACCCTAGAGCGACCTACCCCTGCCCTCAGAAAATACACCATAACCATTGCATGGTAGCTCCCCTCTGAGAAAAAGACACATTTAATACTTTTGAAGGGCTGTTATAACCACCGATATAGCACAGTGGTGGAAGAGTTAAAGTAATTGTTGGTGCTGTGGGATGTAGGATGTACAATATAGTAACGCAACAATCACAGCATCACAGAGTAATTATACACAGGGGACGGAAGGAAATGTAGAGACATACCCACTGTGTGCCTTATTGCTTAATGCTACTGTCGTGTTTAGTGATATTTTAGGAGGTTGGGACACAGCGAGGTAGGAATACTTTTTGGTGGATTCACAGGCACACAGAGATGGTGCATTAAAGATGGCTGTTTTCTGTGCTATGATGGATGTTCAGATAACTGTCATATAAAAGGCAGCAACTTGCTTTTTTAAAGTTGACTAAATTGCAGTATTTATAGGAAAACGGCACATAGAACTTTCCTTTTTAAGTTTCCCCAAAAGACTTTGCCCCATCTCCCTCCACATCAACAACATCAGTACCTGCCAAGTGGGGTCCGCATGCCGGAAGTAGCAGAAATTGTCTGTTATCCACTTGTAGATGGCAGACAGTGTGATCTTGGTCTTCTTGCTTGCCTGCATGGCCATGCATATGAGAGTTGCGTAGGAGTAGGGGGGCTTCACATGAGGGTTGGTCTTGTAGTCAATCTCCTCCATGGGCTGGAGGCCCATGTGTGCCGCTCTTGAGGTAGATGAGGAAGTGGGTTTTCCTGGGGTGTGAGGCATTCCCAGGCATGCAGGATCAGCAGCTAGTGGAGAACAAGGAGCGCCTGAGCCTGGCATGTGCCTGTGCCCCTGATGTTCTCCAGCTGATGATGCTGTCTTCCCAACATTGGCATTGATGATGGAGAACTCTTGTAGCCATTGAAGGCTTGTAAGGCTGTCATCAAGGTTGACGGAACTGGAGTCCTGTTCACTGTCCCCCTCATTCTGGAAGGTGTGCCAGTTATCTGCCATTTCTGACGGGGCTGCTGCAGGCAAGTCAAACATTCAGAAGGCCTCAGCGGTCCCAAGACTGCTTCTGAAAAATAACCGGAATGTTTTTTGAGCCATTGATACATCTTTATCCACCACAACTAATACTAGAAACGTATACTTTATAATCAACAACCCCCAAATCACATACCAACCTTTGATGAGCTCACTATGAAAGACAGAATTGCATAAAAAGTAGGACATACCGCTTTAAATATCAAATGATTTGTATTAAATATAAGAGGGGTTGAAATACCCCTCCTTTAAATCATAAGCCATATTTACATATCCAATATACCGTAGATTTAACCAAACCGGAATGGATAGGCGGAGGTTTAAGTGTAGGTGGTGGCATTCCAAGAGCTAGTCAATCTGTGATGGCCAGAAAAAGTTATTGCTTTTACATAGTGTAGCTCACAAGCGTAAAGTCAAGGTTGGCTGGATGGGCTCCCTCCCACAGACCCATACTAAGCCAAGAGTAAATAAGATGAAGGAATTATTTCCAAGTCCTGAAAATAATTAAATTTGGGGGTCAAAGGTGCAGACTTTCTGTAGTTGCTTTAATACATCAAACTCTGTGTTTGATCATTGATGTGATTTTATTAGCTAAACACACTCTATGGAATACTATTAAATGAACTTTCATCAACACAAAATGCTAGGGAGAGTCCCCTGATTGTGACTTTTCTCCCCAGAAACGTCCCCCGAACCACTCTTAAGCCTAAAAAGCCAAGTTTATCTACTATAATCAATATCATTGACCAAACATTTCATTTCATCGCATATAACCTTTAAACAATACATAGCGCAAGACACAAGAATACTCCACAGCCATTAATCATTCATATAAATACATGAAAGATCTGGATTTTGCTTCAAATGACATTTTATCACCATATGTGGAATACAATCACCTTTCAGACTGATCCCCCAAATCAGACACACATCTGCTAAAGAAATCAGAAGATATTTCATGAAAGGGGAGCAAAACTTATCTGAAAAACTTAAGGAAGCCTGGTATATTTTGAAAAGCATGCCAAGAAAGGACCAGGGGGCTGCTGGAGGGGAGCAAATCAAATAGCTATTGAAGACAGTCCTGTTTAAAATGCATCACACAATGTCTCCCCCATACACCCCTCCATCCTTGGAGTTCTGTGCCAAGCCCTGGGTGACCCGTTAAGCCATTTGTAAACCAGCCACAGTCTTTTGAGATCCATTGGCAGAAAGCACAATAAGCTGCACCCCCAGAACCGGTGCCTACAGCGCAATACATTTAAATACCACGTGACTGCAGAAGATTAAAGACCAACCTGCAACACCAAGTCTCTGCCCCAGAGTTATGCAGCATAATCAATGTGCAGATACCATGCCAGGGCTGCTGGTGGGGATTATACCCCCCAGGGTAAGCCAGGGACAGGCAAGATACTGTAGGCACAGAGTCTCTGAGATCACCCCCTTTTTACCTGGATAATGGTGAATGAGGACGCAGCAAGATGACCAGGAAGCTTCTGGAACCAGCAGCAGGGGTTGTAATGAGCCCAAGATGAGTTATTGCCCTGCCAGCTCCTCTCTTTATCTGCCCCCTGCTTCTCCTGCCAGGCATTAAGTACCAGAGGTTCTGAAAGGCTTCCCTGGACACCATGGAAACGCCACACCCCCGTAAACAGCTTCCAGCGCGGTTATTGGGTACTGGGTCACCATGGAGAGCTCGGTCCTGCCCCCTCCTCTAGTGGCTCTGGACTATGGGCATTAGCGGAGGGGCAGGAAGGTGTAACGGGGTATTTTATGTATTGAAAACGTGCAGCACATATATACACACGTGTGTGCTTATGTATATGTAAGTATGTATATACAGTATATAGAATATAGAATGTATGGCTATCACTGCAGGTTTTGTTGCAGGCTTTTGAGTTTGTTGCCCTTGCTGTGTAAATGCGGGGGTAACAGCTCAGGCTGGGATGTCTGCATTTTTATCTACAACAGGGCAGAAAACACAGTGTTTTCAATGATATAAACTGCACCAACATACAGTGTATGAGGATCACTCCAATACTACATCCTTATATAATTATATATTAACTATATGTCAGTATATGTATTTATATATCCACACATATATATATATATTTTATTATTGTTATTATTTATTGATTTATAGAGCCCCAACATATTCCGCAGCGCAGTACAATGGGTAAACAGGACATAGCAAGTTCTGCATCATATAGCAATTTGGATTTAGAGGAGCAAATGGTAGAGAGGGACCTGCTCAAAGAAGCATCTGGTATATAGATATTATATATATGCTACTTTCCTGAACTGTTGTATGTTATCCATCTGTACAATAACATGACATCACATTTAGTGTTAAATGCAATGTGTATCATGCCCCAGGTTTTACGGTATACATGCATACCCATATATGTATAGAGTCCCCTGCTTTACATGCGCAGCAGGATGGGAATGTATTAAATGTATGAATATAATGGGGGCAGAGACTGCGCCCCAATAACACAATTCCTTCTGATGGACTCTTTGGCCTCCGTTTTGTCGTTTGGGTGCAGCGCCCGCCCCTCGGCTTCTCCTGGTTACAGCCTCGTCCCCCTGTGTGCTGCGGCAGAGCAAAGGACCCATTCATTGGGGGTTTTTTCCCATAGGCAAAATCTGGAATCTGAAAAGATCCCCCCAAATACTATGAGTGGAGGAGGAGGGTGGGGGTGCCTGGCATTGTGCCACAGACATGCCACCTATTAGCATAACAATGGCATCCTGGGCGAGATACCTGCTTAACCCATTCATTTATGGGGACAGGACTGTCTCAAGGGGTTAATGGGTTAACGTTAAGATTACAAACTGTTTTCTTGGGGTGTGTGGTGCGGTAGGGGGCAGATTTATAGTTATCACTACTAATACCATACACTGAAGGTCTCTATCCCGGGGAACTGGTTAAGGGGTATTTAACAATAAATATGGAGGAATTGTATGCGGTTCCTGCTTGAGTACTCTGACTCTTCAGACACTTGATTCGTTTTTGTGAAACACGCTTAGACCCCGTACACAGAGCAGTTCTAATAACAACTGTGCTAATTAATAAAATGTAAAAAGTATTGCTTGTCTCCAAAAACAGGACACCCCTTCATTACCCGCATCTTTAGATCTTCAGCTATACGATTGGAATAGAATTCTCACCTAATATGCAGCTTAAATGTACAGTCGGTGCTGCTCGTTTCAATTCGTTTTGTTTCTTATATTTTCCGCAGGGGCTTCATATTATTGGAGTTTAGTGTTATTTAAATGTCGTGTGAACCTGTGAATTATTGATGCCATTTAGATCCCTTACACAAACCCTTCCAAAGAAATGCTATCCTAACATACTAACCGGCTGCGCTGGAACATGTGAGATGCCCCCTAAGCCGGGGCTCAGCGTAGGGCAGGCGGTGAAGGGGCTTCTGTTCTTGCTGAGCATCTCATACTCTTGGCAAGGCACCTCCTGTGCCTAGAGGGATGCCAACCATACCCCACCGACGACGCCAATGAAGGCCACAACATACCCTGCACTGGAACCCTGCAACTTTCCAGTTAGTCTTCTAGAAAAGAAAGATGCTTGCCCCCTTAGTCATATATATTATAATTTGTATATATAATTATATATTATAATTTATAATATATATATCTTTTAAGCTGTTATTAATCAGAACGATCATCCCGTTTGATGCACAGATGTAAAAATGGGAATTAAAGTCCACTTCACTCAGTTGTGGAGGGAGAGGCATTTGGCGGGACATTTGCCACAGATTTTGTAGAATTTCCCACCAAAAAGTGGCTTCTGAAGAGCTCCCTGTCCTCGCCCTAAACATCAGGACTCTATAGAGGATGGTTGAGCATCTTCGGTGTAAAGGCATTGCTAGTGACCTTATCTCCCGCTGGATCTGTGCTCCGTTCCCTCTCTCTGCTGCATCCACGTCCCCGGGACATTAACATCCCAGATAACAAAAGCCTTTTATGCGTTTCCCTCTAGGGATGTCCAGAGCTCCCCTTGCCTGCTTTGATCACCTGTAGCACTGTTTGTGGATTGAGATAGCTGCACAGACACTTGTTTACGGGACAGAATTGGGAGCCATTATTATGTGGATGCAGGCTGTCTGCTTTAAGTTGTGCATTGTGTCATTGTGCATTGTGTCAATCGATCTCAACCACTGGATAGACTGCTATGGGCTTCAGTCCCATTGTGTGGAGAGTTACAGGGGTACTTTTGGCTATCATGTTAAAGTAGAAGAGTTATATGTGTATGTAGGACCTGAAGATATGGCACCTGCAGACAGATTCATATAGAAAACAGAAAACACTAAGGCGATTTACAGCCTGTTTTACAAGGCTGTGAATATTCTCATTGGACTGTTACTTGAAACAGAATCCGTGACATCATTTTCTACCAGTGTTACCGTATTACAAGGCAGGAAAATTATATCATATTCTTCCCATATAACCTTCTGATCTTACCCAACTGGGCCAGGACTCTTTCCTTTTTTAGGTGCCTTTATGAATATAGTTATCTGCTAATGTTAAATACGGGCACTAATTTAGTTCCATGCCATTCAAATCAAGCTAGATGTAATTTAGATTAATATTACAGCATCTTAACCCAGTGAAAGGGAGGAGAGGGCCATGGCAGGAACCCCCAAGAACTGACTCTGAGCCCTCTTCCTTTTATTTTTTATACTCTTTGATGGTTCCCCACGTAACCCAAAGGGTGATTAAGTAAGTGGATGCCCACCCAAGAAAAGCCACCAAAGGTTTCTATCTGCATGAGGTCCATCGGGCAATCGATGGGTTGTGTCGTCACCAGCTTGGCAGTTCTGGATTTTAAGAGTGCGCTAGTAACTATAACTACAACTATAACTTTGTACTGATGTGAATTAAAAGCTACTAATTACATTGGCGACATTAGACACGCTTCCAGATGCCCCCATTCTTCAACAGGTTTCATTTTAACTTCAGCAACGTAGAAACTAGTAGGATAAAATAGTTGGGATATTCCCCATTACTGGTGATTACATTAGTGTGAGAAAGCACGCCGAGCATAATTCATATGGTTAAGGAACCGGCATATTTGTAAAAGGTACATTTCTCTGCCTCCTAGACATCTGATGGTCCACTGGACAACAGGGAGATCGATACCTCTGTCTTCTCAAATCCCTCTACTGCTCCCTCATTATCTGTCTCCGTCGTATCATTTTATATTATTTGATGGGATCAGTACCTTTCTGCGGTGATTCTATACCAAAAGGGGACCGGAACCCAAAGCGTAGGGAGCAGTTACAACCCAAAACTAAACACATAACCCTGAGGGTGTAGGAGTCCATATTTTTTCAGTAAAAGAACTAGACCAATACCCCGCAGCTTTAAAAGAGTTAATAAATGTGCCCCGGACCCCCCATGAATTAAAAATACATATTCTCGGATGCAACAGGAAAAGAAACTGGTTTCGCTACTTGTCTAAAACCAGTTCTAGTTTCCTGCCCCGCTCCAGTCCGTGTATTAAGAAGTGTCTGCTTTCACAGCTAAGACTCCCAGCATCTTCTAGAAAGCAAACAGCGCTGTATTCCTGAAACTGGAATCTGGCAAAGGTCTCACCCAGAATATGAAGGGGAATACATCCCACAAATAAAACCCCTGTGTGTTGTTTCTCCATAATGTTTGACTTGCCCTTTCATTATCCACAAGAAACCATTCCTAATAATTGTGATTGTTTGCCCTCCGTATAATAATTATTATGTATCCTAATGTAAGCGGCACGGTTACATGCCAAACCATTAGCCTCAAACAGCTGGGGTGTCTGCTGAGTGTCATTAAGGGTCGCCATAATAGTAATTTCTTAGGGGAACACACATGCATGGCGTGTGATACCAACGGCACATGTAAAGCGCTGCCCTGCAATGTAAGTGATAAAAAATGGTCTTCATGTCATCGTCTTCACTTCCTTTGGGGAAGGGTTTGGGGACACTATTGCTTGTGATTTTGTGGGGAAGTGGGGATTTTTGTTCTTGGGGTGTATATACCCCCACCTGCCCATTGAAGGGCTCCTCATTCTAGAAAAATATGTCATTGATGCATGAAATTACTGTATCAAGGCAGGGCTGGCAGTATTTACCCTGGGTGCAAGACCAAGAAAGCGGACCTAACATATTTGACAAAAGACATGCCTAATGGCCTCTATCTAGTCCATCTATTCAACAAATTCACCAAAAGGAACTGTAGTTAGGATTAGCCATATCAGTCCAGTAATGTATATGCCACAATCTTCTAATACCTTTTTATTGGACTAACCGTAGTTTGTAACGACAAGCTTTCGGGACCCGCCGGTCAGAAATGCTTTTTGACTTGATAAACGGAAGACTCCTGAAAGCTTGTCCAATAAATAAGGTTTTACACAATTTTGCAACATTCTGTTACTTTGCATCCGAAAGGAACCCGGAAAAAAAAACCAAGAAAAGGCACCTAGAAGGGATAGAGTCACGGCATAGATGCCGCCATTTTTATTCGACACCCCGGCATATATCTAAAGAACTGCAAAAGGAACAAAGAAAAGAACATCATCAGGTGGTGCCCCAAAATCTTTCAATCAGCAGGCACTTGTTTGGTTAGGGCACATCTATTTTGATATGTGTGTGTAGAAGCATTGATAGGACTAGTTCTAACAAGGAACATTAGAACATTCTGCCAAGCCCATGGCCTGTGGTCCCCTGTGATCTATAACCGTGTCACAAGACAAAGGCCCACCACCCGCATTCACAAACACTTCACAGGTGGAAAATATTCCTCCTTGTTATGTCCCTGGAAGAGAGGTCAAGTTGACCAACATCCCTTTTGTAATGGAGGCTCGTAAGTAAATTTCAGGATGTGATACAGTTTATGGACTACAAGAACGTGGCCCTGGGGGTTACGGTCAGAGATGGACGATGCTCCTAGATAAGTGATATACATTTATAACAGGCCCAGTTCTAACTTCTCGCATTGAGTTCTTCCATGTGATTTCCTTTAGTGGCTTTTCTTGGGCCTTTTAAGTGCATAATACAGAATCTATAGCAGTTTAGATGGAAAAAATGAGATGCAAAGTAAAATTGCAAATTCATAACCTCAATAGTAATACATTGAGCCGAAGGGTATTTGGGCCGAGGGGTATCGTCTCCATTTCTGTAGATGTCGTTAGTGCTGGCTTCAGATGGTCCATTTGGGCATCAGTAAGCTTTGGGGACCAGAAGAGATCATAGGAGGTGTGGAGAGCTGGAGACAATAGTAGACTTACAGAAAAGACGTTTTAAACAAGAAATGGTATTTGAAGGCCACATACAATTTTGGGTTTTAACCAGATTTTTAGAATAACAACAATGAATAGTATTATTAAAGGGCATTTAACTTAATGCAATTGGTTTATTACTTTATATGTCTGTTTCTGCCAAAAGTATTTTTTATGTCCGAGCAGAAGATGTTCATAGATCCATCCGAATGACACAGAGAGGAAGCATTATTGGTGTTGTAGAGATTGTATCTAGATGGATATTTGACGAATCTCGCGGGTTTTTTTGTGTGTGTGTAAATTGATATAGTTTAGTGTTATTTTTTATGGAGATTTTTAATTGGATGATTTTACATTGCATCTCAATTCTTAACCAAAATGTCATTATTCTCGTTTGTTTCTTAAGGAAGCCACGTGTGTAGGACGGGACAACGGTTATCGTAGTTTTTCCATCATAATCCTGAAAATGTAGTGTTACCCAATCTCTGATTTCCTTGAAATTTGATCGGTCAGGTAAATGAAGTATCTTCTGATTTTGTAGTTCTCTGGCACTTTATGATTGTGAACAAATCTCGACATTGTACCCATAATTTAGGATGGCAACAAGGTCATTTTGAGGCTTGGTTTCCAAAAAGATAAATACTCTGGGCAAAATTGACTAAAATCCCCCAAATCCTGTAATTTTGTAGAATTAAGGATTAAATCCTACTTATCACACAGCAAGTGGCTCTATGTCTAATTAGCAGGTAATACATTGCAATCAACAGACAAATTCTTGGAAGGGTGAAGCACATAAATAAACTGGCTTTATAGAGCCGTCCACTGGATGCTTGTAACGCTGACGTCCCATTAGCATTTCAATGAGCCCCAAAAGACTAATCACCGTGAGCATTGTTGGTGTGTACGAAGGGTTAACCACATTTCTCTTCCTTTGCCCCTTTCTGGCAGTGAAACTGTCACACCGCTGATGTCACTTATCACATCCTCTTTAGTGGGCCACCGCCGCAAGAGAAGTCAACACAAAGGGTGGGCTGAAGGGGAGAAAGGACAGAGAAACATGGCCGGAGACAGAAAGTACTAGAAAAAGCCAGCGGTGCGATGTGTATTCAGGGTTAATTGGAAACCGTAAACCCCGACACTTGAAGTTCACATGCTAAGGAGGGCACTTTGGTGGCAGTATGTAATATGTATGCGGTGCCAAAACTCATTTCTTCATCACACCAGGGACACCATAAGCACGGACATGATTAATTAATCAGCGACAGGACATTTAAATGTAATGAGGTCTTAAAGTGTCGTGTTTGTAGACCAAAAATGAATGATACATTTCATAAAAATATATTAATTTTTTATGCTTTTTTTTACACATTACTGGTGCTTAGGTCTCTTCAGAAGTGAGGATCTGCATTATAGACACTGCCGGGGCCGGTACGGTCAGTGAGTGGTTCTGGGACAGAGAGATGCCACGCAGCAGCAAGTGACCATCACAGGATAAGTAACATTATTATTATTATTATTATTATTAACATTCCTTTTTATTGAGTCTCTTTACATAACAAAGAAGTGAGGTTAAGTGATGAGTACTAAAATGTTTGTTTAATATATATTGTAGCCGTTTTATTCTTCTATTGTTTTATGTTGGAGTTTAAGTTTCCTTCTGAGGGTTCATTGTTCTGGAGCAGATACCCAATGCCTCATCCATGTCTGGAACATACAGGTTGCTGGAAAGATACTCAGTAGCATCCAGAGAGCTAACAGTAGCCAACAAGCTATTGTTTGAAGCCCCCTGATATAATCCTTATAAACTATTATGTAACCGGGATATTGTCAGACAGTTCAAAAATGATACATGAAAAAAAATTTGAAATAGTTAGAAAAACAGTAGAGTTTGCTGGTCCGTGAATATTAAATGTTGGTTCGGATTATTAAATGTAATCATAGAAAGATAGAATTTGACGGCACATAAGAACTGCTCGGCCCATCTGCTCGGCCCCTTTTTTTCCTGATGTAAAAAACATCAAACCGTTTTTTGAGCCTTGGTTTTGTCTTCTGTCTATCCCATAGTCATATGCCTATCCCATGTATGTTTACATTCCCTCAGGTACCACATTTACTGGAAAACTGTTCCACTTATGTACCACTCAGCAAAGTAAAACTTCCTTATGTGACATCTAAGCCTCTGATTTTTTTGTTTTCGTCTGGATTGCGTCTAAATTCTCAGTATTGCTGAGTGGCACTCACACTTGCACACACTGTAAGTCTAGTGTTACCGCTAGCAAGAGCAAACCATTGTTGGGCCGCTGTGCTTTAGGACTTGGTAGGTTGGAGGGTCCTTGTACCGGATTCCAGACTTGGCGTTAAGGAAGCCAAACTGGAACCGGAGCTGTCCGCTGGTAGAGTTATCTTGCAATCTCCTTTGGATCGCTTGGGGATCCTGCGGAGGAGTCTATGGCACCGCTTCGAGACACTCACAGGCTTAGCTTCTGCTTCTGTTTCAATGACTTTTACAATTAAGACAATTTAAGACATTTCATGCTCATTGAAGGATTAAAAACTGCGATCTTCATAACGCTTCATGTTTGCCTTGGGGAGCTTGCTGTCTTTTGTGAATAGACATGATTGGCATCTTGTATCGTCCCCTACATCATTTTTACAGGCCACACCCTTATGAAAAAATTACTGTAGTTTTTTCTGAAGTAATACTGCAGTTTTACGGCATTTGTACTTCACTGTACTGCAGTTTTACTGCAGTTATTTTTGTACGGAAGTACAAATGCAATAAAGCTACAGCACATTGAAGTACAACTGCAGGTTTGCAATATTAAAAAAAAAAGTGCGGTAAATGTGCAGTAATACTGCAGTACAGTGAAGTACAAATGCAGTAAAAGTGCAGTATTGCAGTTTTTTCATGTCCAAAAAACTGCAGTATTACTTCAGAAAAACTGCAGTAATTTTTCGTAAGGGCAGAGGGGCAAATGCCAGGCAGACCAGGAGTGCAATTTGGCTGATACTTAATGCGCTGCATCGCCCAATGATACGTTGTAGGTATAAACACTGGCTGTGGGGTAAAATTAGCATATGATTGAAAATAATGTTCCTTTACATATTATAACCATGTTATATCAGTGCTGGCGTACATTTTCTCAGACTGTCATGCTGTACATTGTGTCTGATTTCCCACGCACCAGTGTATTTCAATACATGTTTTGCAGCAATATTCAATGTACTGGTAAAACCACCATCTATTATTTTCCATCCATATCTATTGATGGCGCAGGAATATACGGGGTCCATTTCCTATAAATAAACTAATTTAATGTGGTCTGGATCCCCGCTACTATTTATTAACCTGGGAGTGCATACGAGGCTGCATTATGTTCTGAATGCCCCCATGTGGCCATACGAGGAACTGCCCAAAACATCCAAAACAGCAAGAAATCAGCACAAAATTCTGTGAAAAAACGCCTATCTGAGCATAAATATCGGGGATTCCCTAAATGGCCACCACTACGTCAAAGTACCCCAAGTTTGGCGAGTTCTATGTCATTTATGGCTATATTGCTTACCAAGGAGCTGGACATCTGGACATCATTTAACGCAAATGTCCACAAAAAAATTATACAGAAAGAGCATAAAAGACATATACATTCAGATTCCCGGGTTTTTACTGGATGGATACATAGAGAACTTTTTTAGTATTGAATCTGGTGCTTTGAATGCAGATTGCAGAGGAGAAAATGTTAAAGAATATGTCATTGTAGCCAAATAGCTAGGAAATGTGTACATTAATCTATTTTGTATTCCTGTCCATGACATCAGCAGTTAAGGGTAACTTTCTACATTGCCAATGAGTGGGGCATCACGATGTCACTTTGTGTCCTACTTGATATTAGTTACACAATCGAATTCTGCTATTTAAATACACATTACTGTGACCTGTATGGCTGTATACACCTGTATATCCACCAAACATTTTAAGCTCCCAACTTCATGGAAGGAAAGAGGGACAGAATGATTTGATTCCCAAAGAGGGACTGTACCTCCTAACCAAGGACCTTTGGGAGGAGTGCTTTATGGAATACACAGACAGCATGTTGTATCAGTGTCATTGCTGCCCTGTACGATGCGTGTTTAAGCCCAATTTGGGCTAAATGCAGTGCTTTTGTAGTCAAGGAAGATTGTAAATCTCGTGGTATCTGATATAACGTGGGCACTAGAAGTGGAGTCGGGGACATATTTATTACAGATAAGGGGTAAGGCAGTGAAAGTGTTAGATTTATGGCCGGACAAGCTTTGGTTCATGCCCCGGTTGCAGATCTGGAAGAACCGGCTAGGATGAGCGTGGTGGACAGTTAGGGTGGGGATGACCTGGAATTGCTGAAGGCATCTCAGATATCTGCAGCCCTGGCCTTTTAAATTAACAGCAGAGCCCTGTAATCTGAAAAGTGGGCTCATTCTCTAGGATTGTGCTAATGCGTTGATTTATTCGCTGTTAAAATGCCTAGGAATATGGCTGAGCAGTTCTGATCCGGAGGTACCGGAAGCACCCCGGTATTAAATCCAAGGGTTCAATAACTTTTCCACCAGCGCTGTGAATCTTTAATGGATGTGTTCAATAAGACATAGATTATCATTGTTTGTGTTTTATTAGCTTAAGCACGTTGTGTTTATACTGACTTAAATATAGATCAGATCACATTTTATGGACAATTAATGCAGAAAACCAGGTGGTTCCAAAGGGTTCATTTAGTTTTTCTTGTCACCGTATAATGTGATTTTAAATGTAAAACATAGCTTTTATTCCAACAACCTTAAAACAAACAGCCCGGTGCGATAGGGAACACATCTTTTCTATAGTAAGTTGTATCTAAAACTATATAGTCCCTGGTGAATGTATAGGGTAGAATAAAGATCTTTAACGGTTTTACTAGGTGTGTGTCCTGCATAGCACACAAATCTGAAAATAAAATAATTAAGATTATCAACTACGTTTCAGTGTATGTGTAGAAATCATCGTAATATCATCCGATGTATCGATCGCGGAACAGTAAATTGTACAGGGCTGCGGAATACCCTGAAAGTTTGTAAATAATTACCCAAAAATATATTTTTCCAGTTATCTGGATTTTTCGCTGGTTGTAAAGACTAAAGAAGAAACATTGCCTGATTCAGGACTAAACTTAAACGTAACTAAAATTCATTATGAAAAATGCCAGCTCCACGCTTTGTGGTTATATTTATGGCTGGAACTGGGAGGAAATTCTCTGCTCTAGAATAGGAGATATCTGGGAAATCTTTCTTCTGTCTGCGGCGCCCTCTGCTGTTGAAACCTGGGTACTGCATATTCTATTCAGGGCTCCTGATTTCCAAGTCAGGATATGAATTATTGGCATCAAATAAAAGGAACAAAAATGTTTTCATTCTTACTAGCTGTAAGTGGCTTTTGATTCTATGGCACCGGTGGTTGCTGCTAAGTAACCTGGCCCCCTGCAACTTTATTCACTAAACTATGACCATCCCATAGCAGAAGATCATTAGGGTTGCCCCTTTAACGCATAGTGATGTCAAACTGCTTTTAATTCACTGAAACTCATCTGCCCAAAAATGTATTGAATAAACCCTGAATGTTAAAGGTCTAGGGAGAGGACCAGAAAAATGTACCTAGAAGAATCGATGCTGTTTTGAAGGCAAAGAGTGGTCTTCCCTGTCAGAAGCTCTTGTTCAATATTTTGCAGAGTAGAATACATTTTAAAGAAAATCCGCACCGAATACTAACTATCCAGTTATCTACCTGCATCCGAGAGTGTCTGTAATATGAAATGTTGCCGTAATTACTGTAAGTTGCCGAGTCCCTCAAGTGAAGATCTAGAGATAAATAACCAGATTGAAGCGATTAGCAGTATTTCCTGATGAACTGGCGGAGCGAGGTGTTCCAGCCTAATGCAAAGAAGGGACGACGATTGTGTTTAATGAATGTAATTGCTTCTGTTAGAGTCGCTTATTTGCTGAAGGTCTCCTAAAACTTAAGAGTCCCCAACATCGGTAACGAAGAGTATTGGGTGACCCGTTTGGCTTATGTTGTACTAAAACATCCATAGATCTGGACGGACACTGCTAAATAACAATACTCAGTAGTGCATTGCTCCACACATGTCCTAAAAGTGTTTGTTGCAACCTGAAAATATGTTGTTAAAGTATATGATATGGGTTGTATTTAATACAAGGGCAGCTCGCAGGAAGGGATAGGCAGAAAGGTGTCGCTGGTGCAAATAGGGAAAAAGTCACTAAAAGTTTAGTCTATAAGCATTTTTTTCAGCAATGCTTAGATTTATGAATGAAAAGGTGCATAATGACAAGTGGTATACACCCCACTTCTGATGTTATATGAATATGACATCAGAAGTGGCCAATAATGCATCTACAATGAAGGTATATGCATCCAAAAGTGGTAAGGCTACAGTGGAAACCGGGTGCTGACTGCTGAGTCTTCCTCTTCTGGGGCCAAACTTCTCAAACGCAGCCCCTAACTCCCATCACAGCCAGAAACCTTCTTCTAGGGTCTCCCCAAAAGAAGGACCTAACAAAGTATTCAAGGAGGATTAGGGTACAGTCCACTCCTCCACCACCAAAAAGCTGAGTCTTCAAGGACCCAGCTCCAAAGTGGTATTTTCAGTGATCAAGTGACAAAATTAATAACATGTGCACAAAAAACAACAAAAAAGTGCAATGGTGATGTGCGAACAAAAGGTGACATTACTGCTGGTGGCTATAGTGCGCTTAGCAAATCGCGGACCAGGCCTTCCCTCTCTCGCAAGTACTCACTTATTATTATTAACCAAAAGGCTGAGGAGTAAAGTCTTCTGCTGAAATAAGTACAACATATTAACCATGTTCTTGTACTTTCTATAAAAACGCCTGTGTCCAGGAGGCACTGCTCCTTGTTACTGGGACGCATGTAGGCTATCAGTGCCATCTTTACTGTGGGTTTATGGGAAAGGTAGAGACATTTGCATGAAATAACCTGGTTCTGTGTTGGTTCAGTTTTTGTTTTATGTGTTCCCATTTAAATCATTGTAACTATAGCTGGACCAGTCCAACACCTGGCTCAGCTTGTGCACAGTGAAGGAACCCAACTCCGACCCCTTTTTATGGTTTGGTCCATTGACCATTGCTAAGCTCACCAGCCGGCACCCCACAATATTTAACCCGGTCCTGTTTCCTTAAACCAGACACCATATAAAGCTGACTTCTCTAAGGTGTTGGACCAGTCCAACACCTTATATGTATTTAAAGGCGATATATTCTCACAGTTAATCTTCCAGTAAGAAAAAAAAACACACAAGCTCTTCTTGTGAGGATCTCTGGATTTTTTTATTATGTTTCTCAGAAATGTATGCATATTTATTGGAAAAAACTGGTGCCAAATATTTCACGAACGGAAATGGTAACTGAGCTACATTATTATTTGATACGTTAAATAATGTCATTGCAGGCTGACAGCCAACCCTGGCTTTTAACGGAAGTAAAATTAGATTATTTTTCCATTGTGACCTAGGTGCTATGTAATGTTTCTGTAAGAAGTGATATACAGTAACGGGCTCTTCCCATAGCAGTGAATCCACGGGTTTAGTGCATAATAGCGCATCCAGGAACGTTAAATAGCTGGCCCCTCGGTCTCTCCCTCTTATTGAGTTGGGGCTTGCAATGCACATAGGACACTTTACAAAGAGTGGAGATGGGATCGGACCAGGGTGGGGAGTGACTAGTGTCCCAAAAATCCCCCTCCTGACTAAGAGACCCTTCAGTCTCATGTGATGTGAGTTTTGTTATGGCTTTTTAGTGTGTCACAGTGTTTTACAGTCACTTGACTTGTATATAAATGGCATAAATGTGTTCAGCTGTGTACATTACATACATTATTTCTCATCTGAATTCACCACAATTAATGGCCCTGGATAGGTCACATAAAAAGTCCTGGTAGAGCCGTCCCAGTGCCATACCTCTAACTATGCCCCTAAAACAAAATTGTCCCTCTTTGGCATGTACAAATGTTGGGATGGTTGCATAGGGTCTTGTAGCTTCAGCAGGGCTGGGCCTCCTTCAGACATCTTGATCGGCAGTGGGGCCGACGCTGCAGCGAATGGCTTTGCAGATAAAAAGAGCGAAATTCACGCAAGCAATGTGATATCCATATCACAATACAATAACGGGGAGGGTGCATCTCAACAAGGAATTTTATGTTATACCTCTGCCCTGTGATGCAGTCACAAAGCCTTATTCTCTTGACTGGCCAAGTCCATTCAGGACAAGGCCAGGAAGTTCTCTAGAACAGTTTTTTATGAACAAAAAACCAATTTGCTTCACTGATCTCAGACAAGCCCACCCAAATATCCCACCTTGGGTTTGATTCAATGACCCTTCTAAAGTTTAGACTTTCTGAGAATGAGGATCACACACTAAGTATTCTCACGATAGCAAATCAACTCAAAGGCCACAAAAATATCACTAACTGCTCTAAAACACATACATTTTAAGCAAACATACCTTATAATTACAGTCAGCATCTACCATTCCCCAGTCTAAACCACTGCCCATCTAATAAGGTCAAAAGAAACTCATGTTAGTAGATGTTGCCACGGCAGGAGCTCATCAGAGATGCCATCACACTTGACAAATACCGGGATCAGTAGCAGGAGTACTTCTGTAGGATGTGTTCTGGGTCCATACAGAGCTGAACGCATAAATATATTCCTTGGTTTTAATTGAACTGAAAGGTGGTAACCCTGTAGCTGGCATAATGAAGATCCTCAGACCTCAGGCTCTTAATATTTCTTATAATATGCATTGATTGGTATGATACAGAAAGTAGATGTGAAGATTTAACTTGACTTTATTATCAAATGCCCAAAATGTATTATTGCATTTTTAAGGAATATTCACGGCGGGTAGTGATTTTCATACATGACACTATTGTTTGTTTGTTTTTTAAACGTTTTTGTGGAAGTAGGCTTACGCCATTCAAGTCATTGAATCGATGGCTGCATTGTAAAGCAAGCGCTAGCGGGTCACCCAGGGCGGTCCCTCGGCACGGCATAGTTTTAGGTTCCCTGCTTGCTCATTGATGTTCTGAGCACACTAAGGTCTCATACATGCTAAGGGCACACATGTTAATCTGTAGCTGGTTTGCAAGGTGATCTCCTCCATCTGCCTCCAATGCTTGGCTGTCCAACCTGATATGACCCTGCTGTAACAGCACAGGCTGTAAGGAAAGTGCAAGAAAAAAAAACAAAAAAGGAAAAAAAATGCCCTAGAAGTTGCCTATTTTCTTGTTTCATTAAATCCTATTTAGGGTATACACTCTGGCAGGATATTTTTTTAGTATTTTTAACATGTATTTAAAAGATATTAAAATAAATTAGCGATTTAAAAATCAAATCTGAAATATATTCATTGTTACCTTCTGATTCCCGTACCATGTATAGTTAAATTATGCACCAGTGTACTAAAAAAGGCAGACGTGGAATCAAAGTGTATCGTGTTATTAACATGTCTCTGCTTGGTGTAACCACATCACATCATAACGGTACCTACACAGAATCAAGAGACTTCTAATTGTCAGATCCGGTTCTCAATTTCTTCTGCATTAAAGTGCAGGCGGTCTAAATGACACCAAGTCACGGCCTTTCCTGCCAGACATCAGGTTAGCATAAAATATACATTAAAACTAAACTGTTACTCCATATTACAAGTCAACAGTATCTACACTGATAGTGAGCCACGTTCAGATCTGGGGCAACTATCGAGACCCCCGGAGCAGGGGTAGGCAGCAACAGTCTTTGTGAAGGACATTAGACTAAATGCCCCATGAGCAGGAATGGCTTCCATAAGCCTTATCCCGGACACTTTACCGAGACTGGAGTAGGATGGGTGGTTCCGGAACGACTATGACTCTTAATCCTTCCAATCACAAACACACAGTACCTTATACTATATTGCTCGGAAGCTTCTCGGAAGGCAGGCAGTGAAACAAAAGAAACCATTTATAGAAAATAAACAAAAGCCCAGGCAGTGCTGGGCTCCCCCACCCCTCCGGAGCACAGAAAATATCAATCACTGCTTCTTCTGCATCAGCGCAGCACATTTTTCTGCCCCAATGCTGGAAAAACACCAGCTATATTTCACTATGGAGTGTCACCACCCTTTCACTATTACCACAGAGGACGTTTCCCACCGGACCAGTGGTCTACAGGGTCTAGCCCTGGCAACACTCACTCCTTCCGTACATAATGCACAGGATATTATATATATATAATATAAATGCAATGGTTCAGAGTTACTTCCCCTCCCCCCATGCCAAACTTATAATTTCGGCAAAATACTTACAAGACAGGTTCCAACTCATAGGTTCAATGAACAGCCCAGGGTACAAAAACCACACGGATTTCAACAGTCCCAGCCATTTCTCTATTGCTTAACAGATACAGTAGGGAAATTACCAACATCTCTGTATTTTAAACAGTATAAGACTGGATCCAGGCAGTGCCACCAAAGCCTTGTTGGGAGTTTTATACACAGAATATGTACACCATGGACCAAATACAAACAAAATATACAGCAGTGGTACCAGCCACCCCTTCCTTCCTTCCTGTGGATGTTGTGAGATGGGTTCACCATAACCCTTCCTAGTGCCGGGAGTGTGAGAGCGTGGCAATGAGCTGGGGCAACTGGCACCAGGAGGGATTAGTGGGGTGTCCTGAGTGACTGTGGTGGGAGCCTCTCTCGGTGGCCTGCGGGGGAAGGTGTCCATAAAGTAAGCAGTACGTCTGTGGCGGTGAGAGAGGCAATCACACATCCTGAGTGCCCGGCCGGCTCTGCTTGTCACCCACCTCCTGCAGGGAAACACGGGTGTCCAGGGCATGGTATGGGGGCCTCTCTGTGTGTCCAGGGGCATCAGGTAAATTTACATCTGAAAGTAATTGACAGAGTTGGATAAGGAGAATAAGGAAAAAGAGATCACCAAAGAGTGAAGAGTGAGAAGGCAGGCTGAATACATGAGCATTAACACTACAGAATAGATGAGTAACCTTTATAACGACGAGGAGCAACTGATTAGGTAAGACACAAAAAATTACAATGGATGACAAGGTAAGTGAAATGGGAAAGAAGGATATGGACACGAAATAAATATTATATAGGTTGTTACTAGATACTCAGATATACATCATGTTTATCTGTAAGGACCTTGGTGAGAGCGCAGCAGGGACACCCTGGACAGATGTCTCTAACATACCGGCGCAGACTATATTCAAAACCTTGGGACATAAAACTTGCTGTTCCACTTAGGTTATGCAAGATTTTTCTTATCAGAAAGTTTAATCACGTAAACGCGGTAAATACACTTTTTCTGTTTCTATGTTAATAACATATATCCTTTTTCAGAGCGAGGCAACATTCTGGGTTATTTTTGCGCATTTAACAGCACTGGGAATGACCTTTCTAATGCTTCAGTTTGTTACAAAAGCTTAAAGCCGACAGAGCAGGTGAAATGACACCTTTTGGAACAATAGACTGATGATGGGTAAGGTCAGGGTGTGCGTACCTAATCTCCAGATGGTAGAGGACGTGGATCCAGAACCACTGCGGAGGGGCGGAAGAGAAAGAAAAGGTGCAAGTGAATAAATGATAGATGGAGGGTGGAAGGCAGTTTAATGTGAGGGACAGATAAAGTGATGGTCTTATACTTTTGGAGCATACGGTCATGTGCATTAGCTGGCGGACACACGATCAGCCACGTAAGCGTCAATACAGTTATGAGGGCAGCACTATTGGCATCAGCCCACTGAGCATTTGCACGGTTTGCCTGATGGACAGTCTGAGACGGAATACAGGGGGTAACAAGGTGCTTGTTACTTTTTACACACAAGGGGCAGCAGAGTACTGTAATTCGATGCAGGCACCGACAACCTCTTTTTCCTCCAAATCGCAGTTGCACCAAAAGGCACTTCAGATGAATATGTGGCTGGAATTTGCGGTGACCGCAAATGCAGCAAAATCTTGAAATCTAATAACAATAATCTTGTTATTAGATTTCCTATACCTACTGGGAAGGATTTATTGTGTGACCTGTATACGTTCTGCCTGTAATTCACCATTCCTCTCAATCCTATCAAACCGTCTTTGATGCTGTTATATTGTCTTTCTCATATAGTCCATATTTAAGAGTAAAGGAAGCTGAACAATTAGTGCCACGTACGGTGCCATGAAATGGAATAACAGGGAGGAACAATCACGAGAAGTCCTAATGATAGAGTTAACCTTGTCTGGTCCAGTATTCCAAATGTGGAACTCTTAAGGCTAGAGAAGCTATGAAGCCCGCAGTAAACTCAGGGCCCCCGTTAGGTTCACAGGTGCACTTGGCATGTACATCATTTACAGGCAGTTTGTCTTGAGTTGGTAACGCATTGGGCAAAACTTCCATGCACCTTTTTTATTTCTTCCCCCACTTCCCAGAAATGCCACCTAATGTTTGTCACATGATCCCTGGCACTTATTGTTTGTGATGGTGGTGGGACCCCTTGCCCTTGAAGACTTCAGTGGTTTCCCTCTTCAGAGTAGGACCTAAAAGATCCTGCCCTAGGCTTTGGCAAGTGAGGGAAGAAATGGGCTGCATAGCCCCAGAAGCCAAGGCCCTGGTACCTCAGGCTTCTCTGAAACAAAAATATCAACATGGCGCATGTATTCTCATGCAGCAGAAGCCTAACGGGGCCAAGAGTATTCCTCCCCGGGTTGCTGGGGAACATGCTGTTCCTATGGGGCTGCAGCAGGTAGGTTAGCAGGGTCAGGCAGAGCATGAAGCAGCGAGCAGAACTGACACATAGCGAACACGAACTTTTACAGCAGAAAGGAAGAAACGGCTACAGCCCTCGATAGCATAAAAGAAAACGTAATAAAATAAAACCACAGACAGAGAAGAGAGTGGGCAGATGAATCGGGTAAATCAAGGAAGTGAGGAACAAAATGAACTCATTTATAAAGTAGTGCTTTATTCTGTAGTACCGTTCAATGAAATCAAAACATGCATGGTACGGAAAAAGGGAACAGACTGGACAAGAGGAAATAATGAGTCTAGAAGTGGAAAACGTAAGAATGAAAGAGACAGAGCATGGCAGCCATGAATTGAGTGAAAGAGTGAATGACTAGGTTTGATTCTGCCCGCCCGGGGCACAGGGTGACATGCTCAGTGTCTGGATCCCATATGAAGTTAGGGGTATTTAAGGGAAGCAGGGATTTCATGTTCAGGAGGCAGCCACTCACCGGCCAGGCAGCCCTCAGAGCCCCTCACATTGTCCAGAGCGTCCCTCAGCGTGACCTGAGCGGCATTGTTATTGTCACACTCTCTGCCAGTTCTCTGCCCTGCAACGGAGTTAAGGAGGTTAAGGGTGGGCAGAGGAGGCACCCAACATACTGCCCCGAAAAGGAAGTACTTAGTGTGCACAATAAGAAGGTTATCGTTAGTGCAAAGCTCACAGCCGACTCAATGCCACTGCCATGCTGGGCACATGGGTGGCTGCATGCAGGCACTCACTCGGGTGTATACACCGTGGAGTGGCATGAAGGGGAAAATATTTTAATGGAGGCTTCTTTAGCTGCAGGGATATAACCCCTCTGCTGCTGGAAGAACCTGCCAAGCATTATGAAAGACCCCTGGAGAGCCCTGCATGTAGGGTGCATAAGCCCTAATTAGTATCTAAAAGGTGAAATAATAAGCATGTTACCATCGTCCTCCTCTGGGGATGCAAACTCCTCCTCTGTGACGTTCCCCTAGAATACAAACCAGCGTTACAAGGCAGCAAGGCTCTCCTGTGTTTTACTTACAAAGAGCTATTTCATATATATATCTATCTATCTATCTATCTATCTATCTATCTATATATATATACGTAAATATAAAATACAAGATGTGGTCTGAACTTTAGCTTAATTAAATATGTGAAACTAATTGAGTTTCATTTCTGATTCTGCTCCACCCTTCTGGTGTTCTCTATCTTAACCACATCTCATACGCCTGCCTCTTCATTCTGTATCCTCTTCTTATTCTCTATTCCGTCTCACAGACCATCAATCCCATCAATCTGTGTTTCCCTGAAACATTGCTGGCAAAAGTACCTCAACATCAATCTCTTCTCCAGACATGGTTACAAAGTGTCCCTCTGGCGTCTCGACCAGTGAAAGCTGTGAATAGTAAGAAAGACTATGTTAGAGAGTCTGACTCCGTTTCAGGACTTGGTGGCAATGTTGGAGAGAAGCTCACCTCACCCTCCTCTGAGGGGGATCCACTGGGGGCGGCTGGAGGCGAAGGTGTGATGCCCCCTTCCTCTTCGTCCATTCCACCTGCTGTGTAGGAGCCAGACATGGAGGACACTGTGTCCGTGCTGAGCTGGGACTGATGGCTTTGGGAAGAGGCCATGGACATTACTGACTGCGCCAGGCTACTGCTCAGGGGGTCTGCATTAGGAGAACAAAGTAGATAGGAATGAAACAAAGCTAGACAATGGGTACAAATATTGGTCATCTAGAGGGTAAGATAAAAATGTAGATGTAAACATAAATAAACATGACGGCAGCAGAGAGCTAGAAGATGGAAACAGAAATAAAAAATGGCATAAGAATGGGACACGATTGTGGGAGAAGAATCATTAAATGGTCGTGGAAGAACAAACAGAGCAAATCCTGTGATTCTGAGCAGGAATTTTGATATCAGATTAGCAGCAAACATGCAAAAAGGTTTTCTCCAACTGGACGTTTCTCTAACAGTTCATGAGACTTTTCATGAGAGACAAAAGGCTCCACATACTGCATATACAAGTAAACCAAGTGCAAACTTCTAAAACTAGAACAATGAGGAAATATATGTTGGTTCTATGGAGATAATGAGAACTCTGCCTCCAAATCAATCCATTGTGAGCCCTGATCAATATGATCTATTATATTTATACTGTAAAGGTACCCTTAATGTGTGACTTTCAGATGGGGCGGCGTAGCCTTCAAGGGAAGTCCCTGAAATGCCGGTAGCCGAGCTCCCTCTCCACTTAGCTGGAAACTAAGTCACAGTTCATCTTACTATAAGACTCTGCTTTTTTTGTTACGGAAAGTCCCTTTAATGTCACTATGGGGTTTTTTATGTGAAATTTGTCCCTCACGGTTGGCTGCAGTGTGGTGTCATTGTGTGAACTTCTGAATGGAAGGTTTATTACCTCACTCCTCATTCTCTACACACGAGTGGTTTTTCCTCTATGATTGGCTCGCGGAGTGTGCCTCATGTCCTGTATTGTGGGTTTGCGATGAGAGAATACTCTTTGTGACATATGACTAGAATACATCTAACCACAAACCAACATCAAAATATCACAGAAAGACACCTGGAAGCCTCCCTGGCTCAGACACGTGTGTACCAAGAACCCGCGGCGCATGATTCTGTGCGGGATTCTGTTACCTATTATGGTAATACTAACACAGGGCAGTTTTTTGTGATTATGTCACACATGGCGTTTGGTGTCACATCTGTATTTGGTGTAAAGAAGTGGTTAAAGTAACTGACCTTCGGGGGAAGTGATCGTGGAAGATAAGGGGGTCCCGGTACAGGAAGACTGGTCGATGGCTCCAGAGGAAGACAGGGTCAGATTCTCGCTCTCTGGGGTTGCTCCACACTCCTGAAGGAAGGCATATTAATTACAAATAGCCAACTAAACCCATGCTCACATTATACCTTGGTGTCTCCATGCTTGGCAAATTTCTCCCCTCCACCCCTCCCTTATACCCCCCACGGGTTGTGCATTTGCCCATTCGTCCTCTCAATCATATCACTTAATTACCCATCCCACTAACATACACACTAATCCGCCCCAATCTGTCTTCCATCTGCGGGATTCTGCATTCTAATTAGCTTCATTGCGTTATCTTAACGGCCCAACTCTGGCATTTTTTGCAAGAATGGCAATGGTTACCTATAGATTATGCGGGCTGTTGTTTCCAGCCCACAGAGCGACCGCCTTTCATCCATCCCTCCCTGCCACTCTTATCTTGTATTTTATCATTTGCTTGCCTGCTTGCTTTCTCACCTCTGCCAGCTGGGGTGTTTTTTTCCTAGAAGTCAGGATCTCTGCTTCACTAAATGATTTCTCCATCTCATCCTCCTGCAGCACTGAGGAATTCTGGGAAATTGACCTGAAAAACCACACCACTCAAGTAATGAATACCTAATTACAAAGTAACTCTCGGAATGGCTTCGCAGGCAGTGGCACCTTTCACATGGTCATCTAGTCAGATACAGGGTTAAAGAGTAGTTGTGATGATGTGGGAACAAATACAGATACATTACACACCAAAAAACCTCGCTCACCTGGAGATGCTCTTCTTCAGTTTTAATGCCTGGCTCCCACACAGATGTTGCAAGGGCGAGTGCATTCGAAGATGGGGTAACTGGATGTCACTGCCATAAGTTGGAAGACCACCAGGACGCCGGTTTTCCCCAAGAGCCCGTAATGGTGGAGCAGATGGGGATGGCGTGAGGGGTCCGTTCAGGGCCTCTAGGAGCGAGACCACCTCGTAGCCAGGAGGCACATGTTCAGATGACTGAGAAGGACAAATAGGGTAGACACCCGCGGTGAGACAGTAGGAACAATTGGAGAAAATGAAGAAAACAAAGTTACTTTTGCGTAATAATGCTTAAGAGAAAGGAAAAAGAAGAATGCAACAATTTAGCAACTTACTTCCTTAACCATACAAATATCTAACCAAACAAAAAGAATACGAAAGGAAACCAGTTGAGCAAATATATGCGAGAAGTACAAATAATATATTTTTACATGGTATATTGGGAAAAGTGAAGATTAAAAAAAATTTATACTTTATTATGTATTTTTTTATGAAAAAGAGGGCTATGTATATATTAAGAAGTAGGATAAGAACGCGTAGGGTCAGTTCTCTTGATTATATGTATTGTACTAAATGCTGCTATATAATGGCGCTATATAAATAAAAGATAATAATAATAATATATAAATACATAACATTGGATGAGTATTTAATTTTACCCTTGACTAGCAATATATACATTCACACAAATGGCGTACATATACACATATATTAGTGTCTCGTACAGATATTCATTGGCTGGGTTAGCAGGGTAGTGTGGTAATATGTATCTCAGTGGGAGAGCTGGGCTTCATGTTTAAAGTGAGTGAGAGAAGACTGCCACTCACCGTGTGCTCCTCTGAGTCAGAGGTCGGAGCAGCGAGGATCGGGCTGAATCCAGCTGGGGAGTGAGGACCAGGGACCTTCCTCATAGCTCGGATTTGAAGGAGAGCTCGAAATGCTGGCGAGTGATAGGAATGAAAAAACAAGTGTTATCAGAGTCCGTTTGGGTTGGCCACTAATTGTGAGTTTGGGATCTGAGTGTAGAAGATGAGAATCACAACACAAAATACAGAGTAAGACGAAAGCATTTCTGTATCTGTGAAAGAAGAAGAGAAACTACAACGTGTAAAAACCAACAAGGGATAAA
Organism: Spea bombifrons; assembly: GCF_027358695.1. Taxonomy (NCBI): domain Eukaryota; kingdom Metazoa; phylum Chordata; class Amphibia; order Anura; family Pelobatidae; genus Spea; species Spea bombifrons. Next base: position 1,336,623 of record NC_071099.1, on the reverse strand, counting down.
TGGATGTTTGAATTAGACGGGGAAGTAGGAGAGTGAATGACAAACACTGACTGAGAGTCTGAGTGCCCGCAGTACTCACGGAGCCGGCAGATGGGGCAGTTACTGGCCTGGTAACGCAAGGTGTCCGCGCACGTGTTACACAGACAGAGGTGTCTGCACGGCAGAATGAGCGTGTCCCGGACATCGGACAGACACACCACACACTCTGCGCTGTTATCACTAACTTCGTCTTCCATCACCTGGGAAAGGAAATGATGTCAAAACATTGTCCTCATTCCACGGCACAAAACGTATACACGTATGAACACCGGCACACAAATACTACGATAAGAACATAGAGCAGTATCCCCCACAGATTACCGAATGTAATGTTAAAAAGAGGCATATGAAAAATCCAGAGAAAACAACAAACTACTTCTACAGCAGGTGTGAATATGCACGTTAGCGGGTGTGAATATGCACGTTAATGGGTGTTCTTGAGCCCAGCTACTTATTATGGGCATATATATAGATATACATATATAAGGCATATATACATATATAAGGCATGTATTTTGTCTAAGGCAGACAGCATGCTGCAGGCATCATCTCAGCTGCTGGATCACCATTGAGGAGCAAAGGGCAAATTTTATAACATTGTCACCACTGGTGACACTATTGTGCATAAGCACGGAAAAACCTGTTTGTGAATCCACAAATAAATGAATATATTTTTACCTTGGGGTCACATGAATTGTACTTATTTTCAATCCCATAGATCTCCTGCAGAAGGTAACTGACTCCATCCACCTGTAGAAGGTGAAAGATAACATAACTCAAGAGCAGCCCCACTTAGATAATTAGACCCCCTTCAGTTCTCCCCTTCTCACCACTTGCTTCTGCTTCAAGGGCTTCACACAAAAACTTCCATCCGCATGCTGCAAATAGAGAAGGTAGCGAGATAAACTACGGGAAAGGGACGTGCATCCGCTCTACAGCCACGGTGCACTCACACCATTGGGAGCTCAGCTGGGTCACGCTCATTTTACAGGGAACTGAACCAGCCTCCATTCAATAAACAGGGAGATAACCCAGCCTCCATTCAATAAACAGGGAGATAACCCAGCCTCCATTCAATAAACAGGGAGATAAACCAGCTTCCATTCAATAAACAGGGAACTGAACCAGCCTCCATTCGGTGAACAGGGAACCGAACCAGCCTCAATAAATAAACAGGGAACTGAACCAGCCTCCATTCAATAAACAGGGAGATAAACCAGCCCTCATTCAATAAACAGGGAACTGAACCAGCCTCCATTCAATAAACAGGGAGATAAACCAGCCCTCATTCAATAAACAGGGAACTGAACCAGCCTCCATTCAATAAACAGGGAGATAACCCAGCCTCCATTCAATAAACAGGGAGATAACCCAGCCTCCATTCAATAAACAGGGAGATAAACCAGCTTCCATTCAATAAACAGGGAACTGAACCAGCCTCCATTCGGTGAACAGGGAACCGAACCAGCCTCCATTCAATAAACAGGGAACTGAACCAGCCTCAATAAATAAACAGGGAACTGAACCAGCCTCCATTCAATAAACAGGGAGATAAACCAGCCCTCATTCAATAAACAGGGAACTGAACCAGCCTCCATTCAATAAACAGGGAGATAAACCAGCCCTCATTCAATAAACAGGGAACTGAACCAGCCTCCATTCAATAAACAGGGAGATAAACCAGCCTCCATTCAATAAACAGGGAACTGAACCAGCCTCCATTCAATAAACAGGGAACTGAACCAGCCTCCATTCAATAAACAGGGAACTGAACCAGCCTCCATTCAATAAACAGGGAGATAAACCAGCCCTCATTCAAAGAACAGGGAACCGAACCAGCCTTCATTCAATAAACAGGGAGATAAACCAGCTTCCATTCAATAAACAGGGAGATAACCCAGCCTCCATTCAATAAACAGGGAGATAACCCAGCCTCCATTCAATAAACAGGGAGATAACCCAGCCTCCATTCAATAAACAGGGAGATAACCCAGCCTCCATTCAATAAACAGGGAACTGAACCAGTCTCCATTCAATAAACAGGGAGATAACCCAGCCTCCATTCAATAAACAGGGAGATAAACCAGCTTCCATTCAATAAACAGGGAGATAAACCAGCTTCCATTCAATAAACAGGGAGATAAACCAGCCTCCATTCAATAAACCAGCCCTCATTTAATAAACAGGGAACTGAACGAGCCTCCATTCATTCATACGAGGAAGTCAATCACTTCACAGAGAGCCGAACCGGCTGCACTACAGGCACGTTAGCCATAACAAAGTTCCCAGCTCTTGGTACAGCAAGAACAACCCGGTTTCTATCTCGACACCAGGAGCTCAACCAAGCTGTACTCCATAAATGCTCCAGCCTCCATTTAAGAAAGAGACAGAACTTCAGGGCTATAATCACTGCTGAACCCCCCACTCAAAGACAAAAAGCATAAGGAGGCTCCAATCACAGCGGACAGTCCCGGTAACCCTTTACAGGATAACGCAATTTAGTGATTAACCAAAATCCAGTGTTTTCTGGTTACTCACCTTTTCAAATGTTGCCATAAGAACATGGGAGTGCCCTAGATGCTCTGGGGAAAAAGTGTATAATTAAAATATGAGCAGTAAATATAACTGTATTTCTTCGTGTCACCAGCAAAGTATCATCAGAGAAAGTATTCACATACAGCCTACACAATCAAGAGCATGTCCTTCTTCAAACAGGTACCAAACACGCTGACCAAGGAGGAGACCTTTTACCCAACCTGGTTTCTCATTTTTGGTCAGACGTGGCCTCCTCCATCCTGCTGGGACCTCAAGAGACCAGCTTCAAACAAACACTATTTCTGAAAATAGTTTGTCATTACTGCAGGTCATTTGCTGCGTAGGGACAGTTTTTTTTGAGGATGATGGCTATAAATGGTTATTCATAACTGACTGGACAGGTTCACTGGTTGCCATGGTGATAACACCACTTATAACTTAAAACCTTATACTAAATTCCCTCTTCATTCATAAAACCTCAATAGGTGTAGGCCAACATGTCGCATGCAAAGAAAAGGGCTGTCTGCGGGGCTTTTGTGTAAAGTATTATTAGAACACAATGCATTGTCAGGTGTCAGTCTGAAAGACAGACACCAGAATAAAAATATGAGCTGGGGTGGAAAAACAATGAGTAGATATGAAGAAACATTGAAAGACAGGTGAACATCTCACCTTCTCCTTCCTCCACCACAGCGTGAATCACCATAGGATAAACCTCTCTATCCAGGTCAAAAGGAAGCTGGAAACCACAAGGAATGGTAATTGACATACATACCAGAAATGTGACTTTATATAGACAATCTGAAACACCGTGTTTTTTTTATCAGATGTTATGTTTTTAGAAGAAACATGGAATTTGATGGCAGATAAGAATCTCTTGGCCCATCTAGTCTACATATTGTTCCTAAAGTAGAGACTCAAACCTTAGACAGTCCTTGGTCTTGTCTTATATTCAGGATAGTTTTATGTCTATCCCACACATGTTTCAATTACCGTACTGTTTTAGCCTCTACCACTTCCGCTGTGAGATTGGTCCACTTATCTACCAACTGCTCTGTAAAGTAAAAACTCCTTACGTCACATCTAATCCTCGGACCCTCTAGTTTTAGATTAGGATCTCTTGTTCTGACGTTTCTCCTCACTGAGAAGTTATTGACTAATATACTACGGTTTGCATGGTACCATTGCTGATCTTTCTCGTCTGGGGGGGTCTGGGGGCGGGTAGTAGCAGATTCAGCACCAGCTGTGAGTTCTAAATAATATTGAAAGAGTTTCCTAAAGTGATCGCATGATCACATACCTTACATGTCAGGGGCTCCATGACACCAAGGAGACTCAATCAATGGCATATTTTATACAAAGAAAAAATAATGTTCAACCTAGACTAGAATATCTCAGACTAGATATAGCCCACCTTAACCAAGGAGGAGGGGTACTTATTTACCTAATTACCTAAGTAGTATGTAGTACTTTTGGAATGACTGATGAAGAATTTTATGGGGTGTTGGCCTTTAGAGGATTCACATGGGTAAATTTGGATTAACCCCCATATTTATGTAACATGGCTGTGTGATATGAGTTGCATGTGAGGTTAAATAGCTGGGTTTCAGATCACCCGGTGGAGCGCTGGAAAACAGAGAGCAGACGTACCTCCTCTTCCCTCCACTCGGAGGGGTCCACGGTGTGTGAAGGGAGACAGAACTGCTGGCCGGCCCCTCTCTTATAATGCACGGTGTCTGACCGCAGGTTGCTGGACTTGGGGACGTAACTGCGGGGCACATGAGCATACAATCCATTCTCTGTACCTGTGCAAGGGCTAACACACCTAACAGCTTGACGATTCACCAACACACTGGGCCTGACCTACTTCCCAACGCAAGACTTGACATGCAAAACTGTTACAGGTCCTTCAAAACATTGCCCGGCCATTAATGAGATATTACATGACAGAGGCCAGCTCCCCGCTGGAGAGATCCAGCCGCCTGCCAATTAATAAGGACACGTTATACAACTACAAGGAGTTACCAAGCACTGCAAAGAACCTCATACCCATTACAGCAACAGACCCATCTACTCATCACAGAATCAGCCCGAACCAGCCACAGCCTGGGCTACCATTTCAAGACACCCTTCCCTGGGGCTACAGCAGACAGTAGCAGCCATCATCAAAAACACCCTGCCTTTAATTATGCCCATTCACCTGGCAATGCCTCCCTGGAACTCCTCAGACGCCTGGTAATAAATGGTGATTGCAACCCGTGCATCTGTATCAAAGGTGAACTCCACATTGTAACGCACCTTGGGCCGGGTCCCCTCTGCCCCGCCGGTCTTAACCTCTTCAGTGAACCTGCCGAGAAAGAGGATCAGTATCCGAGATCTGCAGGGCTGCAACCAAGTAGTAGTGATAGTATCATAAACTTAGTGATCTAGAAACCACATTTATCATATTATTGGGATAATGACTTCTAATGATAATGAAGCAGTCACAGCCCGTTCATTGAAAAATAGAGCATAGCTTGTTTTACTGATCCTTGAAATAAAATGATGTTACTATCCATTTAAACATCTATAACCCAATGTGATATGATAGCAGTAGGAGTAGGCAAGGCTTAGGTCCATGATTGTAACTTAAGCACCCATGGATCCCAGCCATTCACAATGGCTCTTTGTTTGACAGTACCTGCCATCTTCTGGGTAACCCAACCACAAACAGGTAGAACCATATGGTGACTCTGCCTTCACCTATATCAATGGCAGGCATTATAGAACAATGTATACAGAAAGTAAGTAAAGTGGAGGATACTACACAGGCTGTACTCAATATAAAGTTGCTATACCTTGAATGGTTACATCAGGTAGGTATTTTTAGACTATCCTACTCCAGCAGAAACAAAATAATTGACCACACGGCATCGTGGGATAAAGTATGAAGCGCAATCGATTGTAGGTCTCTCTCCTAGAAGCAGACTGGGCTCTTCCTCCAGCCGAAAACAATGTATTGGCCTCTTAGGAAGGGAAAGGATCAAGCCGTGCCCCATCTCGATGTACAGTGCTGTGTAAAAGTATTTACAGCTTCCCGATTTCTTCTTCAAGTAAACAGTAAATAATTGCCCACTTAGTTACTAAATCAACCATTTAACCAAATGTAATTGATAATTAGCAATTTCACTAGACACACCCAGCCATGATTACTGGCAGCCCTGATGAATTTAAACATCAATGAAATAGAACCGGTCTTGCAAAATGAAGTAGGATAAAACGTCTCAAAGAGCAGCACATGATGTACAGAAATTCAAGAACAGATGAGAAACAAAGTCATTGACATCTATCAGTCTGGAAAGGGTCACAAAGTCATTTCTCAGGCTCTGGGACTCCAACGAACCAGGGTGAGAGCTAATATCTACAAAAGGAGACAACTTGGAACAGCGGTGAACCTTCCCAGGAGTTACTGGTCTACCAAAATTACTCCAAGAGTGCACTCATCCAGGTCACAAAATAACCCAGACTTGCATGTGAAGAGCTGCAGGCCTCACTTGCCTCAGGTAAGTTCAGTGTTCGAGATTCCACAATAAGAAAGAGATTGAGCAAAAATGGCATCCATAGGAGAGGCGAAAACCACTGCTGACCAAAAAGAACCAAAAGGCTCCTCTCACGTTTGCCAAAACAATCTTGGTGCCCCCAAGACTTTGATGAAACAAAAGTGGAACTTTTTGGAAGACATCGGTCCTGTTACATCTGGTGTAAAGCTAACAGAATAAGATCGCCATACCAACAGTCAAATGCATTGGTGGGAGCGTCATGGTGGGGCTGCTTTGTTTCTTTAGGCCCTGGGCAGCTTGCCATAATTAATGGAACCCTGAATTCTGCTCTCTACCAGAAAATCCTGAAGGAGAACGTCCGGCCATCAGTTTATTACCTAAAGCTCCAGCACAGTTGGGTTATGCAGCAGGACATTGATCCGAAGCACACAAGAAAATCCACCTCTGAATGGCTCCAAAGAAACAAAATAAAGGTTTTGGAGTGTCCGAGTCAAAGTTCTGACTTGAATTTGATTGAGATGCTGGGGCATGACGTTAAAAAAACAGCTAAAAAACCCTCTACTGTGGATGAATTAAAACCATTCTGCCAAGAAGAGTGGCCAGAATTCCTCCACAATGATGTAAAAGATGAATTGGTGGCAATCACAGACATCTCATTGCAGTTGTTGCTGTTGTTAGGTTTAGGAGGGCAATTCGTTTTTTCACATGGGTGATATAGGTTTTAATTAACCCTTCGCCTTCACTAAACAAGAGCTGCACATTGTCTTTACTCACATTGTTTTTGCCTTATAATAAAATTATTTTGATGATCTGAAACATTTAATAAATAAAGGAAATCTGGACACTTTTCCTCAGCGCTGTATGCAGAAGGTAATGTGGCAGCTCACCTGACCAGGCGCAGGGTGTCTTTGCGGATGTTAATCAGACTGCGCAGGGTCTTCACTGGCTCCTGAGGGGAGGGGGCCGCATACGGGAACTGTGACAGCAGAAAGCAGGACATGTGACAAAACCCACCACCAAACTTACAAGCAGACTTAATATATAGAACGGACATTGTCAAATATATAGGGAGTGCTATTAACAATAAGCAATGAACTCAACTGATGGACTTCACTCTCACACCAACCCCCCCCCCCACGTTTACAGACGTTTCTTCAAACCCCAAACCAACCCAAAGTTTAGTGAAGAACGGTAAGGATTACATATTTCTTATAAAAATGGTGTGTCAGTTCTTCAGACTAAACATTTATAAGTCAGTGGCTGGTGCGCTATAACTCCCTATAACGGAATGAAAGCTTAAAACATGATTACGATGTAATCTGCAATCTTTCTGTAAGCGCGCATAGAGCTCACTTTTCTATACAGTCCACATTTTCTTGTGTGTTAATGTGATGCTTGTTGCATGCTAAAAAAATCAGTAATATGTTTGTGCAATTCACAAAAAACGGCAAAATAAATATTTTCAAAAAAATAGCAGTTTCCGAACGGCTGCATAATATGTGATATCCGCAGATAATCATGGAGGTTCGTACCCCTGATGTCTGGCTAAAGCTATAAATATCATCCGTCTGTCATGAAGGCGCCCGCTACCCCGCCAGCTATCACTTATACCCCATCTCTTCTATTTCTCCACGGGTTGAAGGGACGTTACCCCTACGCTAACAGACCTGGGGTATTTATAACTCTGAAAGGCAGTTAATATCTAGTATATCTGCAAACCGTGTACTAAAAGGTTTATTCAGGTGCAAAGTGTATGTCATCTTCCTCCAGTGTGTACCAAACACTTATATGACCTAAATAGCTCTCTTATGTCATCATCTTCTTCCAGTCATATCACACGCTGTTAAACATTACAACGCATGTCAATAAACCATTAATGTACACAAAGGTCCGTAAAGCACGGTAACGATAACAGTGACATGTAACACGGGGACCGAGTCACAGTATACACGATAACGTATAGAAGTGAAACTGGAGCCGCCAAGGTGAGACCCACCAGAAGCTGAGTGATACGGTATACAGGGATATCTCACGGAAGCCCAGCAACCCTAAACAAGCACCAGAAATCACAAGAAAATCAAGAGAGACATGGAAATAAAAGGTGAAAAAATAAGAAAAAAAAAACCCTGTAAATGTTGAACCTGTAAAAGAAATAAATGAGTTGTGAGGAACCAAGAAGTGCATGCAAAGGATCTAAGGGTCAGGTAGATGCGCGAGGAGGATGCCACACCGTAGAGAAGAGCTTTAGCCGACATCCACCGTCGCAATAGACTTGTAGGGGGAACTATTTGCTCTAAATAGCTTTTGGAAAGCTCAGCTAGAACCGAGGTCTCTGACCCTCATCATCATTACTATCCCCAACATCACATTAGACATGGAGTTATAGTTCTTGCATAATACGATTATGTGTTCTAGATATTATCTCAATCTACTAGAGAAACACCCCGAGTCCTTATCATACTGCCTTGAGGTATAAAATAGAATGACACAGTCTTAATCACCCTTACACTGACCAATGAAAGTCTTTAAAGGGTTTTTATTGCAGTCTGGGGACACGCTGTACGTTAGATACATGCTGGACTTCATTAGCCGTGCCGTAAACAATCATTTAAACATTTTATTTGCTATTGTATGTGTATATTTTTTTAAAAACTGTATTTCTTTTTTAGCGTCAGTTTAGCAAAAAAGCTACGCACACAAGACCTGCGGACCCCTAACTTAGACAGATGACCGTCCCTACTCTCCAAACTTGCGCGGGGGGGAGCTGGAACCTAGAACACGGAGGACAAGATTTACTCCAAAATTCAAACTTTAGGGATTCCTTCAACATTAAGGATTTTTAAATATTGAACGCCTGATATCTAAAATATTTTGCTTCTGGAAAAGAGCTTATTAGTATTATTTTATGAGGCCTTGAAGCTGCTACCCAATAGCATGCGCTCTCTGAACTCATGGATCACAGCCTGGTACGGACACTCAAGGCTAAGCTAACAATTGATTCTGGTGCAATGTTTGGACAACGGCCAATGATAAATTGATCAATGTGAAGTTTAATAAAAAACAATATATACCATAAAGTGATATAACTATCGGAAACGTGTCACGCTTCTACTGCTCTCTGCCCTTTATCATTTAAGGCCACCTTAACCTTGGACCAACAAGGGCCCTAAGCAGCTGCCTAATATGCTTATATAGTAGAACCACCTCTCTGTCCAATTAACAGGCACATTCTATTGGTTGCCATGGTGATAACACCCTGCCAAGGCCACTTTCTATACAGATTTAACAATAAATAGTATTTAGAAACACTTCAGAGATACTAGCTCACAGTATCCCGTCTCTTTTTCTTGTCTGCATCTGTATTTTCCTGTTATTTATTAAGACACGTCTGTTTAAAGAAACCGATGAGCGAGAGGTCGTGTGGCCACGGCGCGGCTCTGCGTGGGGTTAGAGCGCTAATCTGTGTGCAGATGGTGTCCGGTGCTTAGATGCTGGGCATCTGTGTCTGAGGAGGCATGGCGGCGAGGGTTAACGGCGCGCATGCCGGATTAGCCATGCACGTGTGAGCGAGGCTGGTACAGGAGAGGAGGGGGTGTTATCCCGGTGTGCCCCGGCCATGCAGACTGACACAGGAGGGGGATATCCTTGGGATGAGCAGCACAGCAGGTTCAGAAGTAAATAGACAATGAATGTAATGCAGACAGAACGATGAAAGGCTCTGTATAAATGTATCTGATTATTCACACATATCTGAACACAGGGATTAACTGGATCGCACCGCGACGCCGATACGCTTCCCCCCTACTGATACGATAAAGATCAAGCTTCGCAGCATTCGAGTCGCGCCGTGAGACGCACCGTGACGGGACGGCTCCCCAGGAAGTTCAGGTCGCTGTTCTCTCCAAACAGGTACCCTTCAGGGTGACTGGATTCAAACTTCTCCCCACCCATGATGAAATGGCTGGCGAAGTAACTGCCTACGGCGGCAAAGAAACACAATGTAAGCGGTGGGAAGAAAACAGGCTGATGCAAACATAGCGGGCTAATCACAGAACGATTCTCTATAACACATCAGCCTCTAACACATTTTACCACCTCGTACCTGTCAAAAATCATGTATCCTACATTTTAAAATAGTGGTCAAAATTCTAGGTCCACCCTTCAGGTGGCTCATGTCCTGGGCCGTGCATTTAGCCCCCTGCTGCTGCTTTCTCCATCTCTCCCTCAACTTGTGGTCTGTGCGTCACTGAATAGTCGTGCAATATGACATCATATCCCAGCTAGGCCTGTTAGTTCCAGCGACGGGTAATATTACAGCATAAGAAGACGTTTCAGATTGTATGCTTCCGACTTCGTGGAACCAGTTTGAAGAAGGCCTTTTTCTATTCCAGCGTGACTGCGCCCCGGGGCACCATATGGACCATAAAGACATGGTCGGATGAGTTTGGGTTGGATGAGTTTGAGGTGGAAGAACTTGAGCGGCCGCACAGAGCCCTGAACTCGACCCCATTGAACACCTTTGGGATGAACTGGAACGGAGATTGTGATCTGGGCCTTCTCATCCAACATCAGCGCCTGACCTCACAAATACTCTACTGTAGGAATGGGAAAAAATCCCCACAGAAACTCTTAGTTTCTCTGTGCTGAAAGAAATTGTGCAAAAAAAAACAGCCCACAGAAAGCTTGGTAAACGTAATTAAAATAACACTCCCTGAAAACACGTGACATCGGGGGGGGGGAGACGCTCAGCACAGAAACTAAAAGTAGGGGACGACGAATCAGATCATGACCGGCTTCATCTGCCAGAAGAAATAATAATATAAATTAAAAAATGATAATATAACAATGAATAGCTTTTCTGACTGAAATAAACACTGACTACGAGTTATAGGCTGAGACCAGATGCATTGACACGTGAGGAGGAATAAAAATAGATACAAATAGAGTGCCCGTGGCTTAGAGACTCTGCATTACTGCGGGGTTGGCTGAGCAAATAGTTCTATCTGACAAGCATTGCCTTATTGCACATATGTCACATGTAATATGTAGCAATATGTAATACGTGCCTTAGTAACACACCCCGGCAGAACGATGCGTGACCTTCTAGGTGGAAGATGACTCTGCTGAGCTGCCGCTGTACATTATGATGCAATGCGGCCCCAGCCAGACAAGTGCTATTACTTGCAGAGTCAGTCTTAGATCTGGGAAGGGTTAATGCTCAGCGCACGCCACTAACGCTCTTAACACAAGGACTTCCGCCGTGCAGCGCATGCATTATTCATGCTGGCTGCTTTCTGGAAACACTGCATTATTAAATAGAAGAGGTAGGTAGTCTGGGCAGTAATGGGGGAGAACAGGTGCGTGGGGGGGGGGCGCTACCCTGAGAATGAAAAAATGACAGGTAAAGAAGTACAAGGTCTGAGCCCGACCTTCATCTGCATCCCAGAGGTTATAATATTAAACAGAAACTAAGACTGTCTCAGCCGGCCCCGATTATCTGCAGTCAGGGGGCTCACCGTAAATTATATACAAACCCAATACTGTCCATCCATCCGTCTGTCTGTCTCCATAATCTGCAGTCAGGGGGCTCACTGTACATTAAATATAAACCCAATACTGTCCATCCGTCCGTCTGTCTCCATAATCTGCAGTCAGGGGGCTCACTGTACGTTAGAAACAAACTCAATACTGTCCGTCCGTCCGTCTGTCTCCATAATCTGCAGTCTGGGGGCTCACTGTACGTTAAACAATCCCAGCCCTGTCCGCGCCTGTCCTGATAATCTGCACTCTGTATAAACCGCACACATAGCGTATTTCTGCCGGTGCCAATCCTTATGACAGAGTCCAAGGTTATCGTACAGCGCGTTACGTCACCGGTCTTCTATATCTATATTAAGGAGGGCTAATGGTCCAAGAATGATAATAATCCTTAGTCGTTTGGCTCCGCCATGCGATCTGATTGCTTGCAGTGCACGCTGATGAAGTGACAGCGGTGCTGCAGCGCTCTCTGCCCCTATGCAAGGCTCCGCAGCGCTGATGCAGCGACTCCATGCAGTGACGCAGCGTGCAGACACAAGGTGCCGGCTACTGCGACCGGACGCCTCCGGCCCGACTCTCCCCGTCTGTAACCTCACAATCACAACACGCACCCCGCTATCTCACAATACAGGATAACACAGATATTTCAAAACGACCCCAAAATTCATACAATTACATCTATTTAAATGTGGAAAATGATTTAACCCCCTGAGATTGTAACATGATATATTATACATTTTCAATCAGTTACTTAATGGTTTACAAAAAAAAGTTACTTAATACATTACACTAATATGTACAAAAAAAATGGACAAAGGGTTTAGAGCCAGATGTAACAATCTAAGAACAGAGGCTAAATATATATATATATATATATATATATATATATATATAGTGTAATTATACAACATACAGTACTAAATATATATATATATAGTGTATTTATACAACATACTGTACTATATATATATAGTGTAATTATACCACATACTGTACTATATATATAGTGTAATTATTCCTACGTGCCTCCATTCCCTCATCATTTAACAGCTAAATATGGAATCGGACAGGACTAGTTTAGTTTTGAGTTGTGCCCGGGGTATAGACAGGAGCCATAACAATATGTCTTGGCGCGTTAAACGGGTGTGCAGAGCGCTCTGCAGAAAGCAGATTAGGCCCTACGCATGCAGTGGATGAATACTAGAGGTAAGAACCCATCACTAACACTCCAAATCTCTGAGTCAAGCATCATGGGAATTGTAGTCCACAGCAGCCAGAGTACTTCTGGGTAAGAACCCCAGTATTTCTGCACACTTTTGGCAGAAGCGCCATGCACACTGCATGTAGGCATTTAACCCATATAATGCCATGTAGCAACATCACATGCGCATGGCAGAACAGTGTGCTGTATATACCCACTTACCTGTCCAAGAAAATGGTTCAAAGCTATGTGCATGTGCTTTCCCAAAGAGGCCCTGCGGGATGTATTATTCATAAGGTCATTTGTAACTGGTTCACTACTGGGGAGAACTCTTAAGTGATGGGCTCCGCTTGCCAAGGCGCAGAAATGCAGCACATTTAAGGAGCACGCAGGGATGACGAATACCGTGTGCACAGATTGTACCGCATTACACTCATTTTTAAATGCCATTGTACGGCACCGCGGAGTATGATAGCACTATATAAATCAATTAACAATTGTAGCTTAACACGCACCTGTCCTGCATCTCAGAAGAGCATCTTAAATCTGACGTTAACGCACACGGTGTGTTACTGGTACACAGCGGTTCCACATGCATGTACATATTAGCAGAAGCAAACTTTATCATACGAAATATAAATAATATACATCGAAGATAATATAGATTTGACATATATGTTAGTGTTTATATGAGATCACTTTTATTCCTCTACATAATATATATGTACTAAATACAGATAAATACAATAAATATAACCCCATGTACTCCTAATCCCAGCTTCATGATCCGGCATCCCCAGCACTTACCAGACTTCGGTGGGTATCTGTAGATAGAACTAGGTGGCATGTCTACTTCTTCGACACCCGCATGCTGGCGGCTTGTAAGCGCCCCCATCCTTACTCGGCTCCGCTCGGAAATGCCACCCTTAGTACAGTCCTGGCAGCCCAGCTCCTGGCATCACTTCTCTTCCCTGCCAACCACTGATAAAGAGAGAATCGCTCAAAATCAGCTAAAAACCTGAGCTCAGGCGAGTCTACAACCGAAAGACGAAAGTTATACTGGTCACTGAAACCTGTCCTGTCAGTGGGATCTGTCACTAAAACGTGTCCTTTTCCATAGGACAGATCACTAAAACCAGTTCTTCATACTGGGATCTCACACAGAAATGCCTTCTACAAGGGAATCTCTCACTGAGACATGCCTTTATACACTGCTCCCTTCTCTCTATACTTGGATCTACCATTCCACCTGACACCGATCACTGAGAATAAACTCTTTATACTAGGAGCTGTCACCGAGATCTCTATTCTCTGTGATCTGTCACTGAATCCTGTCCTTTTATTGGAACCTGACATTAACACTGCCCTTTACGCAAAGGTTACTTAGACCTATATCCTCCATAAGGAGATCTATCACTGAGATCTGTCACTGAGATCTATCCTATACAGGGATCTGTCACTGAGATCTATCCTATACAGCCAGGGATCTGTCACTGAGATCTATCCTATACAGGGATCTGTCACTGAGACCTATCCTATACAGGGATCTGTCACTGAGATCTATACTATACAGGGATCTGTCACTGAGATCTATCCTATACAGGGATCTGTCACTGAGACCTACTCTTTCTAGGATGTGTCTTTGGTCCCTGTCTCTCTACACTGGACATATAAAGCCAATGGCTGGATCTATGAGATTCTGCACTTATCTCTCACCCCAGCAGCCACCAACGACCATAAGATGGTAACTTATACCGAGTACTGTACTGCGGAATACGATGGCGCCTCATCAATACTCAATAGCGATTAACCGAATAACTGCCGGGGCCCTGTCAGCCGTACGTCAGACACCGAGACACTGCACCATCTGCTGCCCATCTCTAGCTTTCTACCAGCCACCCCCAGTCCGTACCCGGTCCTTACCCCTCCAGCCGGCTCCTGCAGCAGCTGCAGGACATTAGGTGACGTCATGGATGTGTGAAAGCCCCAGCCCACGGACCTTGGCCAATAGTGCGTGGGGGCGGGGCTACCGTCCCTATGACAACCACCTGCCCTCACCCGGGAACCACGTGTTTATTGCCTAGGACAGAGGGACATACCAGCGAGTCACGGGGGGGAGGCGAAACCATCTAAGAGGCTGTCTTTATATGAGAGAGGAAGAAAATCGCAATGACTGCTTTAGAGGAGGAAGTAATAAAAAGAGAAAACACTAAGGGAGTAATATCTGAAGAGCGCAGGAACCTTGGGAGGCAACGCTCAAAACAAGGATACGCAGCACATCACTTGCAAGTAAATACTCTCAATGAAGGAAGAGGAAGACTTCACTGAGTTAGCATAGAGGGTAACAAAGGGTTAAAGAGTGCACAGAAGAAGATGGATCAACTAAGGACTAAAAGAAGGTCAATACCAGATCATCCAGGGTTAAACCACGACTTTGGATAGAAAGCTAGAAAGGGGATCCGTGTGCGCCATCTGGTGGTAGATGCCTAGACTGCAGGCTGAGTTTTCAGCGCACCTCAGCGTAGCAAATAAAGCCTATGGTTGCATGTGATGGATGCACCTCGGATTTCCAGGGGTTTCAACCAAAATCAGAGGCTACTGGGTTGTTGAGAAAACTCCCTGATATCTACTTTGATTTAGTGATTCCGGAGCACCCCAACTGGTACTTTACTTATTGCTAAATCACAATTAAAATTCCTTCTTGAACATAGGGGAAATGCAGAGGGGAAGGCCCTCTAGACTTGTACCAGCATGTTTTAACATATTTGAATGTTACACTGTGACCAAAAACAATTGGGATGAATTAAGGGTCCATTAGTTTTTGGACAACAAATGGAGTTTCCTGTCCTTTCAGACGCCTTCTCATCCAACATCAGTGCCTGACCTCACAAATACTCTACTGGATGAATGGGCAAAAATTCCAACAGAAACTCTCCAAAATCTTCTGGAAAGCCTTCCCAGAAGAGTAGAAGCCGTTATAGCTGCAAAGGAGTAACCAGCTACATATTAATGTGTATGTACCGTATTGGCACGAATATAGGCCGCACTTTTTTCCCTCACTTTAAATCTTTAAAGTGGGGGTGCGGCCCATATTCGGGGTCTAGCGCCCGACGCCCGGGACATGCAGTTCCGGGCGCCGGGCAGGCAGCAGGGTTAGGATACAGATCCCCCGCAGCGGTGCAGGGGACCTGCATCCTACTCTCTGATACGCTCTGACAGCCTTCCCTGCCGGCACTTTCCACGGGGGGGGAGTACCAGCAAGGGAGATTGTTAAAGCACATCGTGCAGACGTGCCGGCAGCGGAGGTCGTTTACGCGCATCGCCGCTACACGATGCGCTTAGACAATCTCCCGTGCCGGCACCGGAAGTTGTCTACGCGTATTGCGTAGGAGTCCCCTGCCGGGCCCGCAAGACACACGGGAGTCTTCTTTGGTAAGTCGGGGGGGGGGCATATCTTGGGGGCAGAGTGGCAGCGTAACTCGGGGGGGGTCAGAGTGGCAGTATATATCGGGTGGAGGGCAGAGTGGTATATCGGGTGGAGGGCAGAGTGGCAACATATCTCGGGGGAGGGCAGAGTGGCAGCAGATCTATTCTACGTTTTGTATTAACTAAGAAAAAATTTTCCTTAGAAAAGCACCTAACTTTTAGGGTGCGGCCTATATTCGGGTGCAGCCTATATCCGAGCCAATACGGTATTTAGAATGTGATGTCATAAAAGTCCCTGTTGGTGTAAAAGTCAGGTGTCCCAATACTTTTTTCCACATAGTGTATCTGGGACAATGCCTGAAAATCAGCCCTGTCCCACAAAAACCCGACTGTTGAGAAATATTTATACATGAACACTGTATCGACGTGAACAGTCATTTGGCTTTTACGTCTGTTGATTATTTGCATAGTACGTTTGTCCTGAAAATTTGGGTACATGCTATAGAAGGGAAAATTCTACTTCTTTATTCACCTCTTTAATTGCATTTATTTTTAGTAATTTACTTCTATCACAAATACTTGGGTTAATGGGTTGCTTTTAATTGGATTAAGATATTATCCTTTTAACGGTCTTACTTTTCAGTGCTGCAAAAATAGCAGCTTAGTAAGCGGTTAACACCAGTTAACCGATAATGTTGACGGCACCCTATTCTGTTGACCTCTGTGTGACGGAAATTGACCAACGAGCTGGAAACAGTGCTGGGTCTGATATGTGTACTCATTAGATTACATCAATGAAACCTTTAAAAGGGTAAACTTAATGATTATCTGGAGCCTGTTATACATATAAAGGCACAGAACATGGGAATTATTAACTCAGGCTGACTCCCTCAACCACACGAAAGTTGAACTACCCAATCTAGCATGGACAACGTTCCAGCGCAGTTCCATGAACCATCTTTTACTAGCTATTTATTGTATCAGAGACTCATTTATCTACCACCATTCCTCTATAGTAAACCCCAGAATCAGGTTTTTAACCAGCTTCTTGGGCTTAAGTTGATCTTCTAACCGTATCACCCCCAATGCAGGGTGCTGCAAGGATTATATATGCTTAGTAGACCTGGTGACACTACCTGCCAGGAGGTGGGCAACTGAATATATGGTTTCTCCATCTTTGGTAATTCTACTTACATTACATGAATTAAAACATTTAATTTCCTAGTGTCAGTATCACTGATGGGTGGACACTAAACATCTGAGTCTAGGCATGTGGGGATAAAACCGGGTCTGATTTTTTCCCCCCAACATATTCCCTTTTGTGATATTAGAATACTCTATAACAATACAAATAGAGTATGGGGAAAAATCACCACTCTCGTTTATGGGAAGTGGCGTTCCTTTCTGGGGGGGAGGGGGGTTGAGGTTGTGCCCACATCTGCATACTTCTCAAGGGCCCAGATTTTTGGGGGACAGTCACGATTTCTGGGCACTGTCCTGCTTTTGAGGACAATGGGGATCATGGGTCAAGTTCCTCTGATCTCCCTCTGATCAATGGTGGTCTTGCACTGTTGCAGCACAGACCACCATTGCAGCTCCCTTGTGGCCACTTTGCAATGATCTGAAGCTGCGTAAGTTGGGCAGGTGGGCAAATACTAGCCCCACCCACTTTCACCTCTGCCCCACCCACTTTCACCTCTGCCTCTAACCACAGCTCCCGAACACACCTGAAACGTTCAGGGGCATGCGTCAGAGTTTCCACTCGTGTACACATGATGAGTGCTGTGGCCTGGAGTTCATGACGCACGGGTCGTTTAAAGAGTTGTGGTTTTTTGGTGCTCATCGTGACTTTCCCACGAATCACTGTGGAAAGCACTTTTCAGTATTTCGCCCAGCTGCAGCCACAATCATGAATGTTTAAACAGCACTAAATATGTGTATAATTCGGCGTTCCGAGATACTGTACATTGTTGTTGTTCCGAGAGGATTGTACACTTCACTTGATGCAACAGTCTATCCAACCGATGAAAACCACAGGAAGCAGTTTGACAAATCACACAGAGACAACAGATTCTCGGATTGTGTCTTGTTAGGTGTCCTGGCTTAGCTTTGTCCTACAATTCCGGGTATATATGGGGTTAATCGTATGAGGTTAATGAAACATTTCGTTTTAATCACGAGAATAATTTAGATTGCCAGCTCTTGTGCGCGACATGCTGCTTCCTGTTTTAAGCCTGTGCACACATTCTGGCAGCTCTGCAAACATTCCAGAATCTAAACAATGAGACAGGAAGTGAGTCACCCCCCACCCCACCCACACAAAGGACGCGCTCACAGGGTTTTCTCTAGGGTTAATAACGTCTTTTTCACTACACAGGGCCCAGGGCCCCATCACGTGAGGGTCACAGGTCTTTCCCGTGTGCTTCACAAGCCAACATCCTCTCTATCTCTCTTCCAGGGGCAGAAACCCAGGATAGACAGTCACAGCCATTAATAACCTATGTATACATGTATATTTACATACATGCGTCTGTATATGTAAATATTTGGTATGTTCAATGTAGCTCGGAGTTCTAGTCATCCACGGCCCCGGTTAAAAGAAAATCCTGCCAAGCAGAGGATTCACAGACGTAATGCGCGGGTTAAGCGGCGGCATGTAATGTCTAGCCTGGGGTATTTCACAGCCGACGTTATTGTATAGGTCGAGGAAAGGCAACCTATCTCTTCCAAAGAAATGATCCTAGATGCAAATGCTTTGTACCCTCGGGGGGAATGCCACGCGTGCGCTCGCTTTCAACGGGAAATTCTTCAGGTGGAGAAGCTCCAGCTCACAAGCGCACGATCTGAACTGTATTATATCCCATACGCTAATTGCTTGCGTGATATTCTTTTAAGGAATAATCAAAAAAATTATTCTTCCCAAATAATAGCGAGTTCACTTTTACACGCATCTGCGTTAGTAAATATAATTAGTAACAAAGAAAGTGGTGATAAAACAAACCAATAAATACCAGAAATCTATTCACAGGTTCGGGTAAATACTCACAAACTTTACTCAGTTCTAAAGGGAAAACTCCACTTGTTTAGTTTACCCCGAGGTTATTGCGCTCTTGGCGAGCTACATTACGGAGCGTACTGCGCATGCACGCATGATCCCGATGTTTTCTCTCTTGGTGGCACCCATCCAACGTGATGGCACATTAGCCTTTGGCCTACAAAGTCAGCACGAAGGGAAGGGCTTGGGTACGATCTGCCAGGCAGGTTAATGTATGATTGTGCTGAATGGGGTGGAGATAAGTGACTCTGTGGTTTGGGGCATAACCGTTCCTTTATGGGAACTGCTAGTGTTAAAGATGGCATATGCCAACATAAAGAATGCTTCAGTCAAATGAGAAAAGAGACACACATGTTCCTTTAAATAGCCCCCTACCCACCCCCAGGTACCCGTCTGATGCGGCACACATGGCAGCCTCTCGATTGTTTTATTACAAGCCCCTCGTCGGTTATAATGTCACATCTTACTACACAAAATAGCTATATATGGAGATTTTTACCTATATATATATATATATAGATAGATAGATAGATAGATAGATAGATAGATAGATAGATAGATAGAGATAGAGATATCTACCATAAATGACCACACAATGAAATACACATGTATTAATATTAGTTGTATATAGCGGCAAACCTTTTCAATAACTGTATAGTTCACTTGGGGAAGGGTATTATGGGCACATTTTGTGGTGTTATTACCAGCAATAAAACTACTTGATTTCTAAACATAAAATATTTCTATTTTGTCCTTAAACCTTTAAATGCTGCTGTTTTTCGTTTCCAGGGCATTTTCAGAGTAGCTCTATAAGTCATTCATCATTTGTACCTCTCATAACCCTTGAAACAGAGACTAGTGGACTGGGATGCTGGGCCTGCGGCTCCTTCACTCTGTAGCCCGGGAGCATTTTCCACAACCGTTCACGGAGAGGAAGCAGGAGGTCTTTGCCTCCAATTTCAAGGATCTTTCACCCTCGACTTCCTCGTGAAGGTGTAGTACCTCCTGCTGATCGCAGTTTTGCCGTTTCCCGTGGCCAATTAAATAGGTTTGCAGATCTGATCACCGTGGTGATCGGAGAAATTCGGACAAATCCCTCCTTTTGTTAAGCATTGTCCCTGGATGTCCAAGGGGCAACGTTAGTTGGATCAGAGGTAACACTTTTTATAGGAAATACGTACAACCTCTTTCTTTGTGTTTGTCAGCCAATCAAATGGCAGAACTACCATACCTGGGATCTTCCAAGAGCAGGCTACCTGGAGTGCTTCATCTTGTGAGGGTGTGGCTTTGGAAGGGGAGGGGCTAGCTCCAGATAACAATACAAGTGTTAATGGTATTTGGTGGGGCGTGCAGCTTCAATGCCCGGAGAAAAAGAAGAGTCACCATGAGATCCAGTAAAGCGACACTTCACCCAGAGACTCTAGGTAACACCCAGAGTTCTATCCGGTGACTCTAGGTAACAAGTAGAGTTCTATCCGGTGACTCTGGGTAACAAGTAGAGCTCTATCCGGTGACTCTAGGTAACAAGTAGAGTTCTATCCGGTGACTCTGGGTAACAAGTAGAGTTCTATCCGGTGACTCTAGGTAACAAGTAGAGATCTATCCGGTGACTCTAGGTAACAAGTAGAGTTCTATCCGGTGACTCTAGGTAACAAGTAGAGCTCTATCCGGTGACTCTAGGTAACAAGTAGAGTTCTATCCGGTGACTCTGGGTAACAAGTAGAGTTCTATCCGGTGACTCTGGGTAACAAGTAGAGTTCTATCCGGTGACTCTAGGTAACAAGTAGAGATCTATCCGGTGACTCTAGGTAACAAGTAGAGTTCTATCCGGTGACTCTAGGTAACAAGTAGAGCTCTATCCGGTGACTCTAGGTAACAAGTAGAGTTCTATCCGGTGACTCTGGGTAACAAGTAGAGTTCTATCCGGTGACTCTGGGTAAAACCCAGAGAGTTCACTTGTACGGTTACTACTGCAATATGAGACTAATCTCACAATGGCCCGTTTTTACTACCCAATCTTCATAACATTTGCATACATGTATACACACATATATGTATGTATGTTTATGATGTCAGACCATGCAGTCCCATTCAGTCTTGCAGGGGCCTCCTAAGTGCCTATATCTCCCTAAAACCGACCACATCAGCAAATTCCCAGATTCCCTCTCTCCATGGACATTGCCACATTTTAAGGCTGTTTTATTCGGGGTGAGAGGTAAAAGGCGTGGACAGGGGGCGTGACTGTTTAAGCGATTAATAGAAATCTATAGGATTTATAAACATGCTATGGTGACTTTCGGACGCGCTCATACCCCCTTAACAGCTTGAAAAATATAAAGAGGGGCATCAGGGAGCAGAGGGGCCAAATGACTGTTTTGTAATTTAATAAACTATTCGAAATACCATAAATACTGCGATATTTACTTTTTTCACAAAAGCCTGGCTATATTATAATAAAAATAAGACACTGTATTAAATTAGGAACAATAGATTAATCGATGCTTTAGTGGCAGGCTGATCCGCACACACAACACTCCCGGGCCTCTGTCTCTTCCCCTCACAAAGTCCTCAATGAACTTGGCCACATTTCCCTGTTGTTACATACGGGTACTTAGTAACCAATCAGATAATGGTAAGCCTCGGAGACTCGCGTTCAAACTATCGAAGAAAACCCAATCAGCAAGTCCTTCAAACCTAGATTGATCGCATCGGCCAATCGGGGAACAGGAAGCTTATGTCTGCGGTCGTCAACACAGACGAATAGCCAACGAACGCGATCCAAAACATCAGAGGGGGCGGGAAGAAAATATCTTCCAATCACAGCCCACAGGAACCCAAAACAAGCTGGCGAGCCAATACAGTTGGAAGTCTTGGAGTGTAGTGAGCGTGACCGACGGCTATACGAGCCAGTGAGGGTGCACAGTGTAGGGCCGGGCTCCGCCTTGTTGTGGGTGACGTGCCGGTTTCACTGAAGGAAGACATAGCGAGGAGGCCGGGTGGGGAGTGTGGAGCGGCGCCCGGGATGTCGGTGAACATGGAGGAGTTGCGGCACCAAGTGATGATTAATCAGTTCGTGTTGGCGGCCGGGTGCGCGTCGGACCAGGCGAAGCAGTTACTGCAGGCGGCGCACTGGCAGTTTGAGGTGAGGGGATGCACGCGTTTAACGCACATGCCGTGGGATTCTCTATTATTATTTATTGATTTGTATAGCGCCACCATGTACCGCAGCGCTATGCTGTATAGCATTACACGCCTGCATAGACTGCACGTGCTTAAAATCTGTGTGCTATATTTATGTGTGTGTGTGTGTGTGTGTGTATATATATATATATATATATATATATATATATATAATATAAAATGTGTGTGTACATAATATTTATGTCTGTATAATATATATATATATATATCTATCTATATCGGGTGTATGCTCGTGGTCTTTAAAGAGATGGGTCCCCCGATCCCTGTATATTTATAGATAATACATGAATATGTCCCATGTGCTATTCGCACACGCCACATATACACCAGTTTAGAGCGTGTTGTATGTATAAATAGAAAGTGTCATCATTATTTGTAACGTTGAATTATGGATACATGCCGGATACAAGTAATCGATGCACAGCAGCAAATGCTGAGAGGCTGACATTGGCCCTAAGAGCTTGCAGTCTGTTATTGCTGAAATCAGATATTCTATTGGATGTGTGATAATTCTTTATTATACATAAAAGGGCAGGAAGCGTGCATCTTAAACACACAGAAAAAATTATATTTCAATGAGAATTTCCAATGTATTCAGGTCACATTTTGCTGCTTACAGCCTCATTGTTCCACAGCCCTGAATTATATGATGTCATACAATAATATAAACACACGCCCATCCCCCATCAAAACCTAATCCTGTAGGTTGAATCATTGTTTCAATGCATTTTCACACCAAACGCATAGGAATACCAATATATACGATTAAGTAATGACATTGCTAGATTTGCACAATCATGTTCTTTGTGTGTATGCTGTACTGAGTCACTAATGCGTGTATGTATGTATGTGTATATATGTTTATATATAGGCACAGAATATACACAATATATTATCAGCCTGAAACGCATTCTATTTCTACACGCACTTGTACTTGTCTCTTGCACGTCAGCCGCTGGTCTCCTAGTCTTCCTTAGGAATATTATCTATAGGATCAGTGTGTTAGGCCCCTTTGTTGTGTTCAATATTGTTGCGATACAATCTTTGTGTTTGTATTTCTGGTGTGCAGTGTAGTTATTGTGGGCAGGGGGAGTGCGGTTTGGGGTGTTAAACCTGTTTGTTGAGCCCGGGGAGGAGGTGGGGGTTGGTATGAAGCCCACGTGTCTATTTATAAACACAGTAATTTTATCTCCCATGTATACTTACAGCTTGCTCTGAGCCTGACATAAAACAAGACCCCCCCCCCAGGAGGGCAGACATGTATGGCCAGTTTAATGGAAACCAGCACACTGGATATAGAAATAAAGGGGCCCTTATCTGTACACGGCTATCTGAACACATCTTTGCCCTAAGAAACAAATGCTAAAAATAGCGATACGTATGTACGCATGTATCGTACGCAAGCCAAAACGCCAAGATTGGCTTTCTGTACGGATATCATCGTTATTTATATTTACATAGCGCCAACAATTTACGTAGTGCTTCTTACAATCCGTATACACATTTACAGCTCTCCCCAAATATATCGCATCGCCTTGAAGGTATTTTCTGGTTACAAAAGGTGAATGGTCTAGAGCTCCCTTAGACTGAATATTTCACTTTTGCTTGATGTAAATAGCGCTCAATTGGCGTGTGCGCTTTAATATTTATTATTACATATTCTTATGCATTAAACAGTCATTGGCATTTCGTAATATAAACAGGAAGCTGTTCTTTTTATATGTTCCAGTCATACTCTATTCCCCTGGCGGTGTCACATGCTTTTATTACGAAATCCTGCAGTGTGACTCCCAGACACTGAATGGGTTAATGTTCCATTGTTATTGTTGTCAGTTTGATCTCCGCCTCCTTTTGCCGCACAAAAAAAAAAAAAAAAACGAGCCACAGAAGCCCCATGTGGAATGTTTTGTGTTTCTGCTGCTGGTGGAATATGGGGGTATAATATGAGAAACTTTTACTAATACCCCCACCCCCATCTCCAGGGGCAGTACTCATTGTTTGAAGCCGAGCTTCCCGTACTGCCCCCGAGTCCTATCTATTACTGCGTGTATGGATTGCACAACGTGTACACAGAGCGAGCTGTAACAGCAGCGTGGAATGTATATGTAGCGTACTCATTATACGCACAGCTAAGTGTATGTAAAATGCTCCATATATGTAAGCGGTTCAACACATGTTCCCTGTGTTTATACAGCCCTGCGTAAGTGCAATATGTCCATGTATCTGGCTATTGAATACCTCATGTTGCGTTCATACAAGCTGCGCCCCCCCTGTGTACGGGTAAAGGTGCTCTATTAGCGAGCCGGTCAAATTACAAGTAGATTTTAACATGAATTCACAACCAGATGGCTTCCTTTATATGATGCCCACCGCATAGCAGCATCTTTGTTAAAATGAATTGCTTTAGAACGCAGGCTTTTTAGGGTTAATGTGGGTTCCTGTGTGCCCTCGTGTCTGTGTACACTGCTCGCTCGCCTAGTGTGTTCACAAGATGTTTCTGTTTGCACCGTAAACACTGTTTCCAGGTGTGTTTGCTGTAAGCCGACTGACCCTCCATGTTTGTCTCTTTGTATTCAGACGGCTCTCAGCACTTTTTTTCAAGAATCCAACGTCCCCAGCGCCCAGCATCACCCGCACATGGTGAGTACGCAGAATGCGCAGCATGCTGGGGGTTAATACGGCTTTTTCCTGGGTGTGCACATGTCTGAACTAGCTGTCCCCGCTGGAAGGAATGTATAAGAGCCCGGTGAGCGTGTGACACTGCAGGGCCGCCCCGGCAGCATGTAAACACAGCAGGGGCTGAGTGTGCAACAACCACAACAAAATGGCTTCCAGGAAACTGTGCGGGTGTGAGGGGGGTGCAGCGTGGCCTGGATGTGCAGAAATGGCTGAGAATACATTTACACCATAATGAGTTAACGGCCATATTCAACCGGGATTCTATATGTGCCCTTCGTGTGCGCTTGGCTCATGGACGTTCTCTAATGTATAAATGAGATTAAATCACATTATTTGCTCGTCGTTCGGATTGAAAGACTAAACGTAAACACAGACTGGTCCTCTGACCGGCTTACTCTGGGCCTTCACTCTTATTTACCGGCTGTTGTTAATCTCGTTTAAGCCCTAAACGAAGCTATTGCTTTTTTCTGTGACTGCGCAGGCCTGTGATGTATGCGAATGGCTGACCGGAGGAGATTTGGCGATAGCGGGCTCCCCCCTGGCTATTGACCTTTGAAACTCCCGTTGCTGCTGTTTACATCAGTCGTTTGAACCGGCCTTTGCACCTTCGCAGTCAGGGGGAAAAACAAAGTTGTCCAGTAACGGGGATCTCGACTCGTTTCTAACGGCAGTAACATTTTTGGCTCTGCTGGATCGTTTTAAATGGGATCCTTTAGCTTTTTGGGGTATTCGGCAAATCAATCCCCCTCTGGCTTTAGCCTACGAGAGGTGTGGAGGGGCCTTGCTTGCCAGACTGTACAGTCGTTGACCTTTTTTAATTCCACCTTTTGCATTTCATTCACATTATTTTACAGAAATGTAATCCAAAATCTGCAACAAACTTCCAAGTTTCATTTAGTTCTACTTTTAGTATTCAAATGTGTGTGAAAGGGGTATGTTTTCTAGTTTAGGTTACTCATTACCGAAGGTGTTTATAGCAAAAGTTATATCTATCATTCCTATCTAGGATTTCAATACAACAAACGTCTGCTAGTGCCGGACAAATTCAACTTGAAATGTCACCCGTAGAGATTCCTATAAGATGGCAGAAGGATTTATGTGCCGGTGGTGCCCCTTAGGATATTATTGGCAAGACCCATTAAACCAGCCTGCCTGGTTTAAAAAAAAACAAAATAATTAAAAAAAAAAAAAAACCTATTCTTAGGAGGACTTGGTTGGCAAAAAGTGCAAAATCTTGCTTAGTGTTTAAAAAGTAATAAAAATAAATAAATAAATAAATAAAAGTAAACGTAACGACGTATAGGAGCGATGCCAGATATTAATGAAGTTGAAGGAAAAAGTTTTAGTAAATGGTGAATTGTGGTGCGAGAGGAAATCTCATTAACCCCGCGGCTGTGAGAAGGGCTGTTTTCGGCCTTTATAACGCGTGGTTAAATACTGCAGATTTTTCATGTTAATGATTAAAGAGAAAATGTCACCTTCACAGCTTTTAGCATAACTAGTATAAAGCGTGTCTCACATTTGCTTTGTTTTTTCTTGTTTTGTGTTGTTTTATATAAGCACCATTATTTAGTGTATAGAGCCATAAAATGTACGCTGATACATCTACTAAACCATAATACATATGTGTCACTTCCCCGGTTCCTACAGTTATATTCTTAACCCATACGGTGCTTTTCATAGATTTAAAGAATCCATTGCATTAAATTGTTGGAAGGGATCAGAAAATATTTTGGGTTTTTTTTTGGCCCCCTTTGTTGGGATAGTGGTTTTATTCGGTTACATTTCGTAATGTCTAGTCGCCATGTCCAACGGATAAACAGGCTTATTCATACTTTCTACCTTCCTGAAGTAGATAACACATTGTGTGTGTTGCTTGTATACACCATGGCTTCCTGTTGACAGGATTTTTTATTATTATTCCTCCTCATTAAGTTACTTCTCTATTTTTTTTTGTCTTATTAAAGCTTTAGCTGCCGCAGAAGGCAGGGTGAGGAGAAGGGTGGTGTGTTCACGGGGGAAGTCATTACATATGCAGCTCTTCTCACCAAAAGCCTCAGACCTCGAGCTTTGCTTGGGTGAAATAGTCTATTATTTGTAGACTAAAAATCTCCAAAACGCTGGCAAAGGTTGACATGAAAGCACAGGCTATAGTTTCTTGTGTTTCAAACTATAAGCTGCGCAAGCGAAGGGACTTCATAATCTCTGGATGTTAGATGGACGGCTCATTGATCTAGCAGCACATGGCATGCAGGGGAGGGGAGGTTAACAATTTATTTTCAATACAGTTTTATAGCGACCATTAAAAATTGTTCATTATCCAGAAGTAGGTCTCGTTAAATGAGCCGTAGATAGATACTTCGGGTATAAGCTTCAGGCTCTTATGTTTACAGGCAGTTAAGGGTTTTGATCGCACGTGTGTTCCTCTCTATAGTATTATTTGTGTTTATTTTGTTTCAGATGTGTACCCCAAGTAACACACCAGCCACTCCGCCCAACTTCCCAGATGCACTGGCGATGTTTTCTAAACTACGCACCTCAGAGAGTCTGCAGAACAGCAGCCCAGCTGCTTCCAACGCTTGCTCTCCTCCTGGCAACTTTAACCCCTACTGGGCCTCCTCACCCCCAGGGCAGCAGCCAGTCTGGCTTCCTCCGGCCTCTCCTACCACACACCTCCACCACCACCACCATCATCCTCAACCAGCATGGCCCCCCAGTTCCCAGCCTGCAGGGGGCCCTCAGAAAGCCATGACTGCCATGGATGGGCAGAGATAAGACTGGACAGGAGCGCAGTAGGGGAGGCTGTTAAAAGCAGGGCCTCCTCCTCTTTGCCTCTCTCCCCTCATGTTTTGTGAACTGATTTTTTTTTTCCTTTTTAGTCTTTTATTTTTATTTTATAAACAAGAGGCTTCTTTGTTTTTTGTTCTTTTTTCCCCTTCCTTGAGAGATTAAAAAGGGGGATATGATGGAAAAGAGCTTCGAGCCCCCTCCTGACACCTCTCTTTTTTATAATATATAAGTTTAATATATATATAAAGATTATGAAATGAATCTATGTGAGGTGCTGGAGGAGGGATGGGAAAACCTGTTTGATGGAGCTTGACACCACACACTTTGTTCAGGATTGTAATCTGGATGTGGAAAAAACAATGCCCCTCCAGAAGAGGATTTGATTTCTCCCTTCTGACCTTTTACGAACATTACCCCCATTAGAATTGTGCTTGTTTCCTGCGTATATCGGATCCGGGTGCGCTTGATGAAGAATACAGTATGGTCATCAAATCATCTTTTGATTACATCATTACAGAAAATAGGCCATCAGGATGCTTTACAGATAAATTTAGAGAGGGTGGGAAATACAGTATAACTATCTAAAAAAATATAAATACATGTATGTCTAAATGTATATGTATAGCTTTGGAGATTTCAACGAAAACGAGTGATTACAGACAATGCCTCTTAGCTGAGGACTGAAAACTGGCATCTGCAAAAGGCATGAGGAGGCGGCATCTGGAGTACGACCTCATCTATCATCACCTTTTCCATCCGCTTCCAACAATTCAAGCAAGCGCTTTTGAAATAAGTGGGGTTATAGGGACATGTGGCACGGGAATTTAAGATATGAGGCCTTGAAGATGGTTAAGCCATAATTTGCCAAGGCAGGCTTTGTAGTGGATCCTGTTGCCCTCCTTTGCCCAGATATAACCATGCCACAGACCTGAAAATTATGCAAGTAGTTACTGTTTTCATTTTGATGCGATTGTTGTTTGTACAAGCTTAAAACCTGAAACACGAGCCACGGTTTTGTGTTGGAGACCACAGTATTGGCGGTAAATGTAACATAGATGCCTACCCTAGCAGCATCCCACAATGTTTTAAATGAAAGAGATCCCCTCTGTATATACGTTTTCAGGTTTATTCTGGTAGCAAAGGGGTTAACGTTGGCTTCACCCACAGCAATAAAGTGTAACTTGTCATGTCAGCTATTTTGTACACCCCAACACATGGGTATCTGTGGTTTGTACAGAGGAGCAGCTTATTCTTGCTGCTTCTCATGTATCATTTTGTGTTTGCAGAGTCTCAGCCCCCCAAATAATGATTATAACGTTTTGGGGTGGATTATTAACACAAATAGGTAGCCTATAAAATCAGACATTATTGTTGATGCTGCTGCTTCACATGTCCAATGCCACAAAACTAGGATTTCTGAACATTCAGACTTTTTTTTGTTGCTTAAATTGCACCAGCAGAGTGGCGTACAATGTTATTTATGAAAATTAAATTTAAACATAGAATGTTTGAAGTATGAAATGTATTAATTCAAGCAGTGATAACCAGAAATGCAGGTCTACTTTGTTTTTAGTTGGGATATCCAAAATATGCCGGCTGTTTGCAGCCCTTGCACCTATGGTCTTAAGAGATGCTCAGAAGGTTATAATTTGATGGAATCTGATCTCCTGTTTTATTTTAGAACAGCTTAAGCCATGCTTATTGTCAAAAGAATAATAAAGTGACTGTATGAGAACACAGGAGAGCAGGAGTTACACAGAACTTCTACTTGCTGTCTCTTCCTATCCTCTAACTGCAGTGGGCTGACAGCTCCTGCTTTATATGTTTTATGTATGGGGTAAAGATGGTCAAGAAGAATGAAAAGAATCCAGCAAAAAGCAAAGCGAGCCTGGTAGCAGTTAGTTGTTGGGTAACCACAGTATTCAGGAGGAAAACAAAGTGCCTTGTTCCCTATGTGGGTTTTCTACAAGGTTCTCTATTGTTTATTCTCTCAGGTCATCCCACAACGCTAGACTAAGAGAGGTTCAAGTTCAGTGTGATGCCTGACAGGCAGGGGGAGGGCAGGAGCATAAGTGCTGCCCTCCCCACCCCCACCTGTGGGTCCTTGTGGTGTCCTTCTTCTTGATGTACACAGAGATGGCTGTAGAGGGGGCATCTGCTTGACTTGCGCACAGGCTGTGTGAGCTGGGCCAGGGTCTGAGCACCTCACCTGCCTCCAGTACTCCACAAGGTTCTTAGCGCCTTGCGTTGATCTTATGAATTCCTATGTGGGCAGCGCTATATGGAAGTCAACAAGCTTCTTGCTAACTGATCTTTGACCCTTATATATTTGTCAGGCTGGTACAAAAGCAATGTTACACTCCCCAGGCTAGTATTAGGAAGTAGAGCAACGTGACAACTACTCACTTGTGGCATTTATGAATGTTCTAATTTAGTTGGTTATGGTTTAGGTTTTCAGAAATAGGGAGAGGAAAAGAGGAGAAGCAACTCTGAATTTACCCAAGAAAGCTGCTGTATGTTTGTGCAGAAGGTCGTAGAGATAAATGTATAAAA
This sequence comes from Spea bombifrons, assembly GCF_027358695.1. NCBI lineage: Eukaryota > Metazoa > Chordata > Amphibia > Anura > Pelobatidae > Spea > Spea bombifrons. The sequence goes on along the minus strand of NC_071099.1, from coordinate 1,306,067 downwards.
AATTTTTTTTTTTTAAAATGACACGCTCTAACCCTGTCCTTCAGTTTGCGGTAAGCCTTGAGTCTTTTTGGTGATAAAAAATGCACCCAAATCATATGTGGAGCTTATGTATCTCTTTAGAATCTTTTTTCCCCTTAATGTCTGAAACCACAGTGATTATTTTCTGCATAAGTAGATCACAGAAGGCATTTGTCCTTTTGTGAAATGTCCCTTGTTTAGTTATGTATGGGAGATGATGGCTGTCCTAAACATTATTACACATACAGATAATTAGTTTTTGTCCAACCTCTTTGTCTAAGTTCTGGTATAACAAAACTCATGCTACCTCAACTGTGGTCTTCTAGAAAATGGCTCCTCAGTAACATTATAATATACACACACAGTTTACATTTGAAAGAAAATATCTGTTGGCAGAAAATGCTGCACATTTTCCATTTTATATTCCCATATTATGCAAGTGGATTTGAGGAGTTAGTAGAACTGCTATAATTATGTGATTTGATAAAGAATGTAAGAAAATTGCATGTCGGAGCAAACTGGACCAAAGATCCATGAGCTTATGTTCTTCATGGGTGGTGGGGTGGATCAGGGGGTACATGTGTGGAGCTTTGGGGCTGGTGCCCAAGTAAGGTTTGTTTGTTAAATGACATGCTATAAAAGATTAGATTTTGAATGTAAAAGATCTGGTGTCTTACAGCAGGTCAGAAGGCAACGAAGAAGGTGTGCTTTCAGTTGTTCTATATTCCATGGAACTTAAAAATATTTGTTTTGAAAATGAAATCGGGCTCCACATTTTACTGCCTGGAAGAGGCGAAAGGCCCTGCTATGAGCATTTGGTAAACTTTCCAATGTAGGGTTACTGAAGTTTTGATGCAGTACACTGTTATCACAAGTCACAAATATGAGGTGGGTTTCAATACTGCTGCTGTGTTTTAGGTGCTTCTGATTGTTATGGGGGTACAAACACAAATAATTATAGGGGGGGGTGACTTATGGGATATATCTTCCTGCCCCAAACACACTTATGGCTGTTATGGTCAGAAAAATGTTTATACCCCAGAAGGGGGTTCTTTTTATTTTTAATTTAAAAAAAAAATAATAAAAACTTTTTTAACCCACTTTTTCGTCTGGACTTCTTAGTGAGCTTATATTCATATAATCTGGTGCACTAGTAGGTATATTCATTAAAAAATGTACTTGCCAAGCTAAGCAGTGACCAGCCAGAAAATTGTCTGCTGGATTGAGTTTGCAGTTAAAGGTACATTCATTCAACTATAACTTTTTACTTTAAGAACATATAAAAATAACTATTTTAACACAAATAGTGTTATAGCTGGACTCACTTCTCAACTGCCAAATCAGATAAAAGAGGTGTTAGTGATATGTGGATGGTGGAGAGGTACACACACACACACACACACACACACACACACACACACACACACACACACACACACACACACACACACACACACACACACGTATGTACATGCAGGTGAGACTTAAAGAAAAAGAAAAACCTCATGAATGGGCAGTATACATTTGCTATGCCTAGGTGTATATTATACAGTATATATATGGTTAATAGACTTATTAAAATAAGCACTCATACTGTAAAAAAATGCTTATACTGCAGATGAGCTTTTTATATATAAACTCTGCTATCAGCAGTCAAACAAGAACTATAGAGATCAAAAGAGCAATTCCAGTGCAAAGCGTGAATGGCAGTCCTGCCACCATAGTAACCAGCGTAGTGTTCCTGCATTATTAAAATTACCTAAAATGTTTTATATCTGCAAATAATGTGCTGCTGTTTCCCTCAGCAAAGACTGATGTGGTTCTGTTGACATGAAGCCCAGACATGGATTCAAGTTGAGAAATTAAATTCCCTTCATGTGGATTTCACCAATGATAATTGATGCAATTCAGGTGAAGCCCTGAAGACAATTGGGGAAATAGACTTTACCTAGTTATTCTTAGGCTGGCTGCACATAGTTGACACAGATAAACACATAAATTCACATCCACAATAATATAAATTCTAGTAGAGAGGCCGTTCAACACAGCTTGCATAGGGCCCCCAACATTTTGTGTTGCAGCACAGGTCTTTGTTAATCAAAAGAGGTCCTGCAAAGCCTAAGGACTACCACTTCTAAACAGGAAACTGGTTCAAGTACCAGGAATCAGAAAAATAAGCAAGAAATCAGCTCATACCCAGAAAATACCAATCTAAAACACTTCAGGCATAAATATTCCAAAGGTGCTCTTTTGGATTGAAATCTGGTGACTGTGGAGGCCATTGGAGTTCAGTGAACTCATTGTCATGTTCAAGAAAGCAGTTTGAGGTGATGTGAGCTTTGTGACTTGGTGCATTATCCTGCTGGGGTAGCCATCAGAAGATGGGTACACTGTGGTCATAAAAGGATTGACATGGCCAGCAACAATACTCTGGTAGGCTATCGCATTTAAACAATGCTCAATTGGTGTGCCAAGAAAATGTCCCCCATTACACCACCACCAGCCTGAAACATTGATACAAGGCAGGATGGATCCATGCTTTCATGTTGTTTACGCCAAAGTCTGACGCTGCCGTCTGAATGTCGCAGCTGGAATCGAGACTCATCAGACCAGGCAACGTTCTTCCAGTCTTCCACTGTCCAATGTTGGTGATCCTGTGCGAATTGTAGCCTCAGTTTCTTGTTCTTCGCTGACAGGTGCGGCACCCGGTGTGGTCTTCTGCTGCTGTAGCCCATCTGCTTCAAGGTTGGACATGTTGTTCGTTCAGAGAAGGTATTCTGCATACCTTGGTTGTAATGAGTGGTTATTTGAGTTACTGTTGCCTTTCTGTCATCTTGAACCAGTCTGCCCAGTCTCTGACATCAACAAGGCATTTTCGTCCACCCAACTGCTGCTCACGATCAGGCATTTAAAAATGTTTCCAGCGTTCGTGCCAGAAGCTGTTACATGAGATCGGACAGCAGAAAGCCAGCGATGCTGCCTTCTGCTGTCAGGGGGGAGTCCAGACTGTCAAACAACAGACTGATCTCCCTTGTAGCGGCAAGGATATTTCCCTGCTGCTGCAAGAAGGGCAGGACGTACCGGTACGTCCATAGGGGACTGAAGGGGTTAATAAGGGTATGGCTTGCCATCGGCATTCCAATACACCCCAAAAAGGGTTCAGTGTGAGGTTAAGGTCAGGCTTCTGTGCGCCCACCTGAGTTGCTCCATAACTCATCAAAACATGTATTTACAAACCTTTCACATGGGCACAATCATGCTGGAACAGGAAAGGGCCCTCCCAAAACTTGGGCCTCAAAGTTATAAGCATTCAGTAATCTAAAACTGTCTTTGTATGCTGCAGCATAAACCATCACTGGTATGGGTCCCAAACCCTGAAAATCAGTCCAAGCCCATTTTCCTTTCTCCACCAAACTTTGCAGCAGGGACCATGCATTCCAGTAGGTAGCATTCACCAGGCATCTGTCAAACCCAGATTTGGCCATCAGACTTCCACATAGTAAAGTGTGATTGATCACTCGAGAGAACATGTTTCCACTGCTCCAAAGTGTAGCAGGGGGTGCTTTACTCCACTCCAATACTTGGTATTGAAATCCGCTACACGCAACCCCAGATAGTTTGGATATCTGTAGTCAAGCGATTTGTATGTTCTTCAACACTTGATGGCCCCACTCTGTGAGTGTGCGAGGTCTGCCTCTTCAAAACTGAGCTGTTGTTACTAGATGCTTCCACTTCACAATAATAGCACTTACATTTGGCCTGGGGCAGACCTAGCAGGGCTGAAATGTCACAAACTGACTTGTGGGAAAGGTGGCATGCTATGAGATGTAAAGTCACTAAGCTCTGCAATACGACCTATTCTACTGCCAGTGTTATTTACCAATGGCTAAAACTCAATAATTAGGAGGGGTGTCCAGACATATAGTGTTATAATAGAACAGTGTTATTTAAATATGTTATTAGTGTTTTGATCATCAGTTAAAAGCTATTTTTGTTGCTGATCACATACATACAACATTTTGTCCCCAAAAAATATATATATATATACCTATTTGACAGGTCTTCACAAACAGATTAAAGATTAATAGTTTATTCTGAGAATAAACTGTTAATCTTTAATCTATTTGTAAAGACCTGTGAGTATGTGATTTCTTTGGATAGTTATTTATTGACTACACTGCACCCAGGTGATTTTCGATTTATATATATGACCATTGGTTGCTGTGGCCAGACATTCTTTGTAGAGTCATATATATATATATATATATGTATTTATGTATATATATATGTAGGGCTGCAACTAACGATTATTTTAATAATCGATTAATCGGCCGATTATTTTTTCGATTAATCGATTAATCGGATAAAAAAAAACAATATGCAAATTTTTCGTTTATTTAAAAGAATTTAATGAACTGGATGTTAAAAAACAACTTAAAATTTACATTAACATTCTTATTTTGTTATGATGTAATAAAAAACAATATTTTCAAAGTACAAGAACCCAAACACAATATTTATGAAACAAAATAACCCCAAACATTCTGAAAAGAGGTGGACTATTACTGTTCAAGAAACTTTGCCCCAGCACTTTGCACTTTGCACCCAGCACTTTGCACCCAGCACTTTGCACCCAGCACTTTGCACCCAGCCCTGGCACTTTGCACCCAGCACTTTGCACCCAGCACTTTGCCCCAGCCCTGGCACTTTGCATCCAGCACTTTGCACCCAGCATTCAGCACTTTGCACCAGCACTTTGCACTTTGCACCCAGCCCTGGCACTTTGCACCCAGCACTTTGCACCCAGCCCTGGCACTTTGCACCCAGCACTGGCACTTTGCACCCAGCACTTTGCACTGTGCCCCTGCACCCAGTCTCTAACTCTGCCCTGCACCCAGCCCTGCCCCCACATTCTGCCCTGCCCCCACACTCACACTCTGCCCTGCACCCACTCTGCCCTGCACCCACACTCACACCCTGCCCTGCATCCCCACCCCCACTCTGCCCTGCACCCAGTCTCCCACTCTGCTCTGCACCCACACTCACACCCTGCATCCCCACCCCCACTCTGCCCTGCACCCAGTCTCCTGCCCTGCACCCCCCACCCCCACTCTGCCCTGCACCCCCACCCCCACTCTGCCCTGCACCCCCACCCCCACTCTGCCCTGCACCCACACTCACGAACCGCTCTGTGCGAATGGAGCCACTCGCACAGAGCGGTTCGCTCTGTGCGAATGGAGCCACTCGCACAGAGCGAACCGCTCTGTGCGAATGGAGCCACTCGCACAGAGCGAACCGCTCTGTGCGAATGGAGCCACTCGCACAGAGCGAACCGCTCTGTGCGAATGGAGCCACTCGCACAGAGCGAACCGCTCTGTGCGAATGGAGCCACTCGCACAGAGCGAACCGCTCTGTGCGAATGGAGCCACTCGCACAGAGCGAACCGCTCTGTGCGAATGGAGCCACTCGCACAGAGCGAACCGCTCTGTGCGAATGGAGCCACTCGCACAGAGCGAACCGCTCTGTGCGAATGGAGCCACTCGCACAGAGCGAACCGCTCTGTGCGAATGGAGCCACTCGCACAGAGCGAACCGCTCTGTGCGAGTGGAGCCACTCGCACAGAGCGAACCGCTCTGTGCGAGTGGAGCCACTCGCACAGAGCGAACCGCTCTGTGCGAGTGGCTCCATTCGCACAGAGCGATTCGCTCTGTGCGAGTGGCTCTGTGCGATCCGTGCACATAGACATGAAGAATACTTACCTCCGGAACGCGTCACATCCGTCGCGTAGCTAGAAGGCGGAGACTGCAGAGCGTGTAGCAGAAGCGGGGAACGCTCGCGGAGGTAAGTAAAAGGAGCCGAGTGCTCCAACAACGAATTGATCACTCGATTAATCGATAACGGAAATCGTTATCGATGATTTCCGTTATCGATTATTATCGATTTTATCGATTCGTTGTTTCAGCTCTATATATATCGTGTTTCCCCAAGTATAAGACACTCCATTGTATAAGACGCACCTTCATTTTGGGGGCCAAAATAAAAATATATATATATTACATAAAGTTATTGTACTGGCTGCCTGGGCATGATATGAGTGTGATTGATGTTAGCAATCGCACTCCTACCATGCTCAGGGAGCTAGTACATGCACATCACTTTCAGCCTCCTTGTGCCCCCTCCCTTTGCCCCCTACACACGGATCCTTATTACCTAGCACCAGGCTACAACAGAATTTGTTTGGAGTGCAATAGCATATTATTGTTTATATATATATATATATATATATATATATACATATATACCGTATTGGCTCGAGTATAGGCCGCACCCTAAAAGTTAGGTGCTTTTTTTAAAGAAAAAATGTAATTTAAAGTGTAATAGATATGCTGCCACTCTCTGTGTCCCCCGAGATATGCTGCCACTCTGTGTGTGTCCCCCCCAGAGATGTGCCCCCCTCCTTTAAACTTACCAGTGCAGACTCCCGGAGTCCCCGGTGTCTTGCGGGGCCGGCGGGGGACATCTATTCTACGCAGAACGGTATACAACTTCCGGTGCCGGGAGTCTGCACTGGTAAGGAGGATTGTTAAAGCTTACCGCGCAGACGTTCACCGGCGAGTGTAAACAACCTCCGCTGCCGGCATGTCTGCACGATGTGCTTTAACAATCTCCCTTGCCGGGACTCCCCCCGTGGGAATTCCCGGCAAGGGAGATTGTTAAAGCACACCGAGCAGACGTGCCGGCCGGTGAACGTCTGCGTGATGCGCTTAGACAACCTCCCGTGCCGGCACTGCCCCCTGTGGAAAGTGCCGTCAGGGGAGGCTGTCTGAGCGTATCGGAGAGTAGGATGCAGGTCCCTTGCACCGCTGCGGGGGATCTGCATCCTAACCCTGCTGCCTGCCCGGCGCCTGGAACTGCATGTCCCGGGCGTCGGGCGCTAGACCCCGAATATAGGCCACACCCCCACTTTAAAGACTTAAAGTGGGGGGGAAAAGTGCGGCCTATAGTCGGGCAAATACGGTATATATATGTTTGTGTAATATTTCTGCTGGTTGCCCTAGTGAACATAAACTCTCATCTCGTCAGTCTGTCCCTAAATGGAATTGATGAGGTGTCACGGTCCTTCTTTGGTTGTTGCATTATTAGTAATTTTTTTCTAGCAGTTTTGTAACTTAAAGCTAGTAAACAGAAACAGGTAATTCACCTATAAATGGACATACACATTTTTACACAAACATACACACTGTACTGCTCAATAACTTAACCCCTTAAGGACAATGGGCGGTCCCTAAACCCATTGAAAACAATGCATTTTGAGCCCGTACATGTACGGGCTTTGTCATTAAGGGGTTAAAGGGACATTATACTCTGATTTCTCGAATCAAATCTGCTTTTCTAACAAAGAATTCATATTAAAGCACCGTGAGTACTTTAACATGTGGTCTTTAAAACCTCCCAAAAAATAAACGCACTTACCTGATGTAGAAGTCCTGCAGCTGCAGTCACCATCCTCCTCTGCGATTTGCCAATTCTTGGCAGCCAATCAGTAGCAGTACTGAAGCTGACTGGAAGTGAGTATGTCAGGTGCACGGACATGTGTTCAGCCAAACACATGTCACGCACAGTAAATAGCGGGGGAAATGCAGAATTCCTCCCATGCATTTGTAAGGAGTACAACGACAATTTAAAAGGACTCACAAAGTGCATATGATGGCTGGCATGTTCCCTTGACAATGACACATGGCTCTACATAGTTGCTTGATCCAGCACATGGGCGAACTAGGGAGGAATCCAGAAATGCACGGTCTGCTCTACCAATAGGTTGAATGAAACAACCTTTCAAAAATCAAAAGGGTGTCTGTCCAGCACTCACGCCGTTCAGCAGCTCAGTCCTTTAGGTGACTGCTTAGGTCACCAATATGTGGGCTCACTGATATAGTTTCAGATCTCATAAATATTTTTTTATCAGAAATAACCTTCTGTAATGTATGGATATTATGGAATGTTTTTCAAGGTGAAACACGTTGGCATTTTATATGCTGTGCCAGTGTGTTAAAGGGACGGTAAAGCCAGTTCTCTGTTTTCTATCAATTTTTTAGTATCTTTGAAATGTATCCTTGAGGCTGCCTTTGTTCCAGACAAAATTATTTGAGACCTTTACACAGCTGTGTTTTATAGATAAAACAGATGATCAAGGATGTACAGAGAATCATGTGGATTGGAGTATATTATATTAACTAGGATATGCCATGCGTACAATGAGAAATAAAACATTATACTGAAATGTCATGCGTATGTATGTATGTATACAGTGTCCTCATATTGGCATCCTTGGCAAATATGAGCAAAGGCTGTGAGAAATTGTCTTTATTGTTTAATATATCTGTGCCTCAATTATTGGGACCCCTATGAAGTCATTTGAGAAAAATATATTTGAAGTATATTCTCAGTGATATTTTTTTCAATACACATGGGTACCTAGGAACAAGAAATTGTTAACCATGACTTTCACAGGAGTATAAATATTAGATAACACATAGGCCAAATTCATGACAATGCGTAAGACCAAGGAATGTAACTGTGATGTGCGGCAGAAGATTGTTGAGCTTCACAAAATGGAAAGTGACTATAAGAAAACAGAAGTTCCAGTCAATTGCAAATGTTATGAATGAACCTGGTAGAGGACGTGCGTCTGTATTGCCTCAACGCACTGTTAAGAGGATGGCTCGAGTGGCCAAAAGTCTCCAAAACTACAATCTGAAGTCACCTACATCACCACAAGTTGTTTGGAAGGGTTTCATGAAAAAAGCGCCCACTCTCATTCGAAAACAAACTTAACCGTTGGCCATTTGGCACCCTATGGCCTTTATTCGGGCCAATACGATATAGCACCAATGTGAAAAAGTTATAGCCCCCCTGTAAACTGATAACAACTCTTTGTGCCACCATTTTTTACAGCACTTTATTCACAGGGTGTGTTTTTAAGATTTCTTCCGTTTTGCTGGGTTGGTGAGTACATTTTATCTTATGCTATACTGATAACAATGGGATATTTAGTATTTTTTTTATTGTTTTGTTATTGTTGATACATTTGATTTGAATTGTTTTACAATAGTGCCACCCAGTGGTGACATGATAGTTTTGGTTTTGTCACAGTTCAATGCTTGATCAAGAATCCAGTATGACGGGCTAGTGATTTTTGTATAGAATTTTTTTACAGCATCCTCTGTGCCAACATTTGGCACAGAGGCAATACCCGCCAAAGGGCTCAGATAAAAAAAATACTCGACAGAGACAGGTTTGAGTTAGCTGGGGAACAAAAGAAATCAGCGGAAACAAAACCATGTCTACCCTTACTTCTCAAAATATCACATTAGGTAATTACTAATAATTAAAGCTTACCCGTTGTATGGTTGTCTGTCAGCCTTTCTTTTTAGTTAACAAACCAGGTTGATGAAACTGATGTTATAAGCTGGGTGAATTCTGATTTATATGGATATCAGGAGAAATCTAGGATTGTGACTAGATTGATTGGTGCCATTGTGTTGTGTGTAATAAGCTAAAATCATAAACCCACCACTCTTACTTTCTCCCTAGTAATTTTGGGTCACTGAACAGAATTATATTTCAACAGGAAATCATGCTTACTAAGCAATATCTATGCAGCCTACTCCTTCAGTGGTTTCCAGAGTTCTGTGTGATTCTTTAAAATCCTCACAGCCATATGGAATGAGGCAGCTCACTATATTAAGGTCCACCCTGACAACAACACTCCTTTTTTGAATGGAAATCAGCAAGGCATGAGGCCTTGACATCCAACAATGTTAACAATTTCTGAAAGGAAATAAAGAAGACATGAGGCCTTCATGTCCAGCTTCTACAATGGCTATAACCAGTTCTCGTGTTTCAAGGACAGGCACCCTCCCTTCTTTAGCCTTCCATCAACTATAACCAGCCCATGTTTCTTCTATACGGGATAATTTCACTTGTGACACAGTTACAAGTATACCCTTTCAGTTTAATGAGCAGCAGGAAACATCAACCACCTTTAACCCCTTAAGGACAATGGGCGGTCCCTAAACCCATTGAAAACAATACATGTATGGGCTTTGTCATTAAGGGGTTAATATAATCCATCTAAACAAAGTCAGGTTTGTACATAGATGAGGTGTTTCTTATTCTTTCACAGTGTGTGTATGATCCGTGAAGGTGCAGAAGGTGTGCAGTGATGTAAAAAAGTATTTCTTCCTCTCTGATTTCTTCTATTTTTGCATTTGTCACACTTAAATGTTCCAGATCAAACTATTTTAGTGTAAGACAAAGATAACCCAAGTAAAACGTAAAATACATTTTTTAAAATTACCATTTCATGTATAAAACAGAAAAATCAGCCCTACCTGACCCTATGTGAAAAGGTTAATTGCCCTCTTAGTTACTAAATCAACCAATTATCCAAATGTAACTGATAATTGATAATCACTAGACACACTCAGCCATGAATACTGCCAGCCCTGTTGAATCTGAATATCAATTAAGTAGAACTGATCGAAGTGAAATAGGCTAAAATGTCTAAAAAGCAGCAAATGATGATTTCTAAAGAAATTCAAGAACAGATGAGAAACAGTCATTGACATCTATCAGTCTGGAAAGGGTCACAAAGACATTTCCAAGGCTCCCAGGAGTTACCGGCCTACCAAAATTACTCCAAGAATGCACTCATCCAGGTCACAAAATAACCCGGACTTGCATGTGATGAACTGCAGGCCTCACTTGCCTCAGGTAAGTTCAGTGTTCATTATTCCACAATAAGAAAGAGATTGAGCAAAAATGGCATCCATAGAAGACGTGTAAGGCGAGAATTACTGCTGACCAAAGAGAACACAAAGAATCCTGACACATTTGCCAAAAAAATCTTGATGATCCCCAATACTTTTGGGATAATATTCTGTAGACTGATGAGTCAAAAGTGGAACTTTTTGGAAGGCATCGTCCCTGTTATAGCTGGCATAAAGCCGATAAAGCATTCCACAAAAAGATCATCATACCAACAGCCAAACACTGTGGTGTTAAACTATCATCAGTTTGTGACCTAAAGCTCAAGAGTGGGTTTTTTTGTGGAAGAGTCAAGCCCCTGACCTGAATCCGACTGAGATGCTGTGGCATGACCTCATAAAGGCAGTTGATGTTCGAAAACTCTCCAATGTGGCTGAATAAACACCTGATTTTTTTTTATTTGTAGTAAACTTCATGAGAATGGCTGTTTTAACATTTTTGCAGTGTTGCTGTAATTTCTTCTTTCTCATTTAATGCACCCGCACAAAGTTATATATTGTTTTCTCATGACAAGAAAGGCTTTCTTTAGATACCATTATTACATATTATGTTATTTAGTATTAAAAACGTATAAAATACGGTGAACAAAACTCCTGTTTTATTTCTAAAAAAGTTAATGAAAAAGACTGTATTTCTAAGCATTTAGAAATACCCAATGTTTCTTGATGGGGTTTTTTTTTTGTTTTTGTTTTTGTTTTGTTTTTTACAAGTTATAGGACAATAAGTACAAGTATGCCATTGCCATTTCAAAACCATTTTTTAATGTGGTTATCTTGCCCCATGTCCTATCTGGGACATATTTTAATTTGTCTCATCAAATCATACATCCTTAAAACTAGACATCTCAGGGTGATTTGGAATAGAGTGATTGCTCGTGTGTATATGCTAGCATTAGTGTATATTTGCATTACTTTGTGCGTTAGCACGAGTGTGTATCTGTGTTGGAGTTAGTGTGCGTGTTAGTGTGTAAATGTGTGTGTTAGCATGCCTGGGTGTGTTTAGAGGTATGAATGAGTGTGTGTTAGCATGCATGTGTGTGTTTAAAGGTGTGTGTGTGTTTTAGCATGAGAGTGAATGTGCAAATGTGAGTGCTAGTGAGTATGTTACAATGGGGGGGTTCAAGGGACCAAGGGAGGGTCACACGGCTTTCCAAGGGAGGGTCACATCTGTCCTGAATTTCATCACTTATGGTCACAAATGCTTTTTGTACCAATACATATACACTGCTTTTTCTGATCAGCAAATACCATTAGACAGATTTATTTAATGTGCAGATCAAGTAGAACGTGGGATTTGGTAAAAGCGACAGATCAGCTTTAAGGACATAATACAAAGGGATCAGCTCTTACCTCACATGTTGTAAGAACTGGGATCCATAACTATGTATCGCACTCATACATTCCTGTTTTTTTTCTCTTTCTTTCATCTGTATTGCTATTTCCCCAATGGTGATCTATTTCTTTCTTTCACTTTTCTACTTGGTATCCGCAACTTTGTTGTATTAGATAGTATCTGTTAAATAAAAATAACTGCGTGAAAACTATTAAACGGAACCAAGGGCCCCAAAATCCATGTACCTTGGGCACCAGGAGGGTCTTATCTCAGCACTAGGCTCTGTCATGGTTACCACCAAATATCGGCCAAGGTGGGTCTTTACAAAGTTAAGAGGATACTCTAGTTATGTAATCCCTCCACTGATCATTATTTGTGATGGTTTCTGATGCCAAGAGGCAACCACCAGGAAGGCTAGCATATCCACAAGTGTACTTAACGCATCACAATTCAACTTTTCAGTCAGATGGAAAAGTTCAGAGCTGCTATCAGGGGATACAGTCAATACAAAAATATGGGCCCCAGCCTCTGGAGAGCCCCCACAGTCTCATGCTCGTCACCCTCCCTGATCCCTACATTGAAAACCAGTGCATTATTTTCAAGGGCATAACATGGCAGCATGGGTCCTACATCAAGACGCGGCCCTTAATTTATGATGGTGGCCCTCAAAAAGCTACTCAGAACTCAATTGCCTGAACAAAGGGAATGGTAAATAATCCCATGCCACTTTCCTTCCGAAAAGCAACATTACATTTATATATATATATATATATATATATATATATATATATATATATATATATATATATATATATATATATATATATATATATATATATATATATTACAGCAGAAGCCAGCAGGTTCTCCCCTCACTCTGTATGTGTGGAGTTCAATAACAAAGCAGAAAGGCTAAGGGTAAATTTAGGCAGGGGCAACATAATGAATAACTGAGCTCCTGCCCCCTCCCGATAAATAAGGGGCACGAGGCTTTATTTTAAATGAGGAATCAGGCTGAGGATAGAGAATTACATTTAATGAGAGAGGACCGTCTAACAGCAACTGAACATTGGGATGGTGACTGCCGGGTTTCTATGTCCTCTGGCCTAAATGCAGAGAAATGATTGGCAACTGCACATACCTGGCCACTTGCCAGCATCTGTGACAAGGGTTGGGGAAGCTATTGGCGCCCAGGTATCCACCTTACAAAGCATATAGATAGACATCCCTGGTTCAAAGCGCACAACCCGTTCCCGCTAATTCCACAGCACCCTTTTTCACCTTGCCTGTAGCATTTGTTACGATATTGCCACATGATATGCTGACGTCATAAACGGCCGTTGGAAAAATAACGGCAATAGATTGCTTATCTGCCTGGCAACTAGAAGGCGGTATATGGCACAATGGTTAGATCCGCGCAATTTGATAGCCAATGGTCGGCGCGCGTACTGAAGACAGCCAATCGCAGCGCAGCAAAGGTTGGATACGCCAAGTAGCGTATCTCTGCGTGAGGAGGCAGGCTCGTTTCATTTAGGGACCAAAATACCGATTTCACTTAATGATGAGCTCTCATTAATTTACTTTATATTAGCCATTCGTTTATTTTAATTTTAGCAAATCATTAATTTATTTTATGTTTGCCACTCATTAATTTATATTTGCCAGTCATATTCATATTGCCAGTCATATTCTATTCATATTAGCCACTAATTATATTACTTTATGCTAGCCATTTCTTAATTTATTTTATATTTGCCACTTATTCATTAACTCTATATTAGCCACTCAATTTACTTCATATTTGCTCCTCGTTAATCTATAATAGCAACCAATTAAATAACTTTATTTTAGCCACTTATTAATTTAGTTTATATTTACAGCTAATTTATTTACATCACATTTACCACTAATTAGCTTATTGTATATTAGCCACTTACTACTTTATATTAGTCATTTATTGACTTTACATTAGCCACTCACTAACGTACTTTGTATTGTCTTGTAGATGCATATAGGGCGCTGTATTTGCACCCATTAGATTGGTGGATTAGACTATGGCAGCTGCAATCACCCTCTTCGACTTGGCCAATTTATCTATTGGCACACCAGAGGCAGGGGCAGTTAATTTTAACGCCCTTCAAACCCTCCTCCATGCTATAATCAAGCATTTGAATATACAGGATATTAAAACAGAAATGCCAGGGGAGGAGAGGGGTCTGTATGAGCCGCTAGGTGTTTGCACAAAGAAGGAGGGTGAAAGAGAGGATAAGGAGGGAGCTCTTGTTTACCACCAAATGGAGCGCAAGATCCAGGACATGGAGAGACAGTTGGAGGCACTGAACAGCCTGCCCAGTGGATCTGATCTCCTGGAAAGGTCCAAGGTAGTTGGGCAGCAAGTGGTCACCACTCCGGTGGCCGATATGTGGCAGGTGATGCAAATGAAGAAGAGGATCGAGACCAATGAAGATGGACTTTCTAAGGTATATATAGGAAAACCCAATCCACAAACAAAACCAAAAATAGCTCTTAGAGGATTATGATCAATTAATTTAAGAGTACAGTGGTTTAAGTGCCAGGAGGGTCCAGAATTTATATTTGAATAAATGGTCCATCTCTTTGCACGTGGTATACACGCCTCCAGTGAGTTCCTGCGCTGGGTGGGGATCTGTTCAGACCCCTGTACCCATGTTAATATTATTATTATTATTATTATTATTAAGTGTTTTATAAAGCACCATCAAATTCCGTAGAGCTGTATTCTTTGTATTTTAGAAAAAAGCCCATTAAAGAACTCACAGAGTACATCAACATGCATTCGTCTAGATTGGGGTCGTCAGGGACACTAAACTGCCCTATTAAGGGGTCCATCCCCAACCTCAGCCATCATTTTGTGCCTCAAAGTCATTTGCTGTCTTACTCTTCCCCTATTTGCATTTCTCACTTCTGAGGATTTGAGAATAGCCTCCACTACTAACCTGATCAGAGACAGCACTTATCATTACATCAAATCTCCAAAGGCACAGTGCTGATTAGTCCATAATGATGAAGATAGCATAGCAGAGTCTAGAACTAGGTATACAAGATGAGTACTGGCTCTGAGATCCATAGAATTATGAAAATCCAAACATCGGTGAGGTCTCAACAACATTTTCTGATGGAAGGTGTATTATCACCCTGTTTTG
The DNA here is from genome assembly GCF_027358695.1 of Spea bombifrons. NCBI lineage: Eukaryota > Metazoa > Chordata > Amphibia > Anura > Pelobatidae > Spea > Spea bombifrons. The sequence continues at coordinate 1,290,705 of NC_071099.1, read as the reverse complement.
GTTTAAATATAGGTGATGGGACTTCTACAGGATTTGCTACATGAAATTGGCGGTCTAAAATGTGCAGGAAAAGATGTAGAGAACCAACTGCAAGACATGAGAAAATGTGTGACACTGGTAGGTGGCAACATATGAATGGGTTTGAAAACATTCACACAAGTGATTATAGCAAGTCTACAACTAGAGTATATTATTCCATTTCACATGCCCTGCTGCTTGTCCTCAGGGTGGCTTAAATGACCTAAAGGAACGTTTGAGCGGTCTGGAACAGCAGAGAGTAGGTGATCTGGAAAGGCTTGAGAAGAAGTTGAATGTTAATGAGCAAACGGTGGTAAGTAGATAACACAGGTTCATGGCATCTGTAATATTTCTCATTATTAGTACAACATCAGTTATTTGTCCCCAGCTATAGACCAGATGTGATTCCCCACTTTGTACAATACAAGTATTTGTGAATTGTACAAGGGTTATACAAGGATTGCAGATTATAAAGAATGTCTACTGGCTATTTTATTTATATTTAAAGTAAAGATAGAAAGAAAATCCTACAAAGGTACAGTACTTCAAGGAAACTGGAGGTCAAACATGGTTACATTAAATTGAAAGGGCAGTAAGACTGAGTGTATAAAACAATCATGTTGCATGTCACTCTGTTTAATATGCCTTGCTGCCTGTCCTTAGGGTGGTCTGAATGACCTACATGAACGTGTAAGCCAACTGGAACAGCATAAAACAGAAAATGTTGAGAGGTCCCAAAAGAAGCTAGATTTCTTTGGGCAGAGCATGGTAAGGAGGGAACACTGGGTTTGTATTACATTTTATTTTATGGAGGGATGTGAGTTTCTGTAGCAGCACTAGTTAGAACAAGTAGGTTATCTTCTGGGTCACCTCTTGGGGCTGGACAAGAACTACAAGTAACTGACTCTTCCTTCCCACCAAATAACCCTAGCGCCCAGCTTTTATGTTGTATCGGAAGTCTTATGAACCTTCGTGGTTTTTTTTGTATTTTATTATTTTAAAATTAGAGTCAAGTTTCTCTTGCCCCCAGGTTAATTGTAGAGAGTCATCTAATAAGGATGTGCTTTAATTCCTTTAGGGTTTTAGAAAGAGTCTTTGTCCTTTTCTTGTTTTAGAGGTCTGTCTCAGTAGTTGAACCTTGGAAACACTCATCACCAACTTTACACCAAATGCTGATTGAAGTCAGCGGAGACTCCACTCTGTATCCCCATACCTCACCCGATTTCCAGTTACCTAATTTATAATCTAACAGTAATGCATAACTGATTTATATGGCTCAGCAGGGTCATACCAGGTTGATATTCCCAGTCATAGTGCCCTTTGGGTGCTCAGGCACCCATCATAAGCACTGTCGGATGAGGGGGTCAAAGTGTTGGCATATGGAGTCCTGGAGCCCTCTTGCAAGAGCAGTTGGCCATTGTCCCGTTCCAATGTCACTTTTTATAAGACCGTTCCCACTCCCTCCATGGAATCTTAGCAATTATTTTTCTCAACATTTAAGATGAAGGAAAGACAGTTGGAGAACTGTCTTTCTTCCAGTGATTCCTTTTAGTCTCCGACTGTGGACAAGCCTACATGACTGTAAATAGTTAAGATGAGCTTTACATTTGCTGTTGACTCCTTTACATTAAACATGGAAGACATCCAAAATTAGAGAATGAAGGAAGGAAGCGATAACATTATGATAAAATAATCATGTTGGGTGTCATTCTGTTTAATATGCCTTGCTGCCTGTCCTCAGGATGGTCTAACTGAACGCTTGAACCAACTGGAGCAGCCTAAAATTGGGGCAGAAGATCTTGAAAGATGTCTTAAGAAGTTAGATCTCATTGAGCAGAAAATGGTAAGCAGAAAGTGCTGATTCCTGCCGTTGGAAATACCGGTCAGTTTTTGGATCAGTGTCAGTCAAGTTTGGACAAATCTAAAGGATTGCAGATTATTCATTAAAACCTATTTGTTTTCTATCCATCCCATTTACTTACAATACACTTAGAATTACTCCGTTCAGGGCCACCTTAAAGCCTGGACCTACACAATATTAGGCAGGTGGTCATAATGTTACCGCTGCTTCTCTACCACCACAGGGTCACGTAATGCACACTGACCCTGCTGGGATCACCCTGCACATCCAGGCCGGGTACACTAATACTAGTTTTACCCCCTTGACAGTGGCCCTGATTCTGTTTTATAGACAACTTAAAAGTTATGTAGAGACTGAGGGAGACTATATAATAACCACGTGAAATGTTTCTTGCACACGCTTCTCTCTGTTTTCAGGGTAGTCTGAATGGCCTACAGGAAAGGTTGAGCCAGCTGCAGCAGCAAAATACCGAAGCAGAAAATGTGGATAAGCTTCATAATAAATTGAATCTCATTGAGGAGAGGGTAGTAAGTAGAGAACATTGACACCGGTGACACTTCTTATTCTAAAGTGAATTGTCAGATCTCAACATTTCATCTGTGATGTCACCCTCATTTTTAAAATGTTCAAGCAGAGAAATCAAAAAGAGCTCATAGTTTCCTCTTAACTATTTTTTTCAATGAAATGGAAGTATAAAAATGTTGGGCCAACATAGAAAAAGATGATATCACACAGCTTTTGGGGTCTCAGGAATCTCTTCTTCGTGTTGAATGAATGAATCATAGAAATACTTACTGTTTAAAATAAATACTTAAACTAGCATTTAACAGTTAAAATACTACCATTTAAGTAATGATTGTGTTAATCATTCATCCCTTGCAACCTAGCTTCAATATGCATTCATCTTTAGTGAGCCAGTCTGGAAGAGTAGAATGTCCATTTAAATAACAGAAGGGAATAGAATAGACATCAATAGGGGAATGTGATTACACATGGAAAGGAGAAGCCAGGAAAAGGAAAGTTTGGGTAGCGGAAAACACAGAAAGGCAGGTGGGAAGAATAAGACAAAGAGATTTAATGAAAAAAAAACAAGGGACAGAATATCTATTGGTGGACGTACAGACTTGGATTCATATGAGAAGGAATGCAAAAGTACAAAAGAAACTGAAGAGTAATTAAACTTTTTGGGAACCACTACTTCTAATAATAGTAATAGACATGGCGTGTGCCGGCCTGTCTGATGGGATTCTGGTAAAGAATTACCCACCTGCAGTAAAGTACCAGTAGCTCACAGACTACTGGCTGGGGAATCTTGGGTAGACATGTCTGTCCCACATATAATTAAAAAAGTATCTGGGATTCCCTCCCCTTCTCCCTACTCTGCTTAATTTACGGTGATCTGCCTCCTGAAGTCGTCGTGAATTTGAACAAGCAATGTAGGCCCATTTCGAAAATGACTTTTGTCTTTAAATGTACCTCTGCAAACAATTACGCATCTTACATTACAACGTGTCTGTCACCACAGAGCCATTTGGAGGAGAAGCTGACCCAGTTTCCCAGCCCAGACCAACTGCACAATATATCGGAGGCATTGCATGATACTTGGGTAACAAAGCAAGCAGCCAAGGTAATGGTACTGTAGTTGGGAATATCTAGATCAGGTGTACTGCAGAAAAGCTGATAGCATTCATAAAATAAATGTCCTAATATTTTCTTGGTGTTTTTCACTCCATAAAAACCTGATTTTGAACATTTAAAAGTACCTCACTTTACCGAAAATAACGTAGTAGCAAATAAATAAATACAATATTCCAACTGTCTGTATTTTCTACTTTTAACCAACCGTAAAGAGTACTATGTATACCTAAGGTTGAGAAGGTATGGTAGACTGGTGAATGGTGTTACTGGTTCAGTGCAAAAAACTGAGATGTTGAGATGCTTAAAGCGAAGTTTTAAAATGAATGGATTTTTATCCAATTTCAGGATGCTCAGGCTGCATTAGCTGGAGAACAGGATCCTCAGCTTGGGTCTCCAAACCTCCAAAGGGGTACCCAAGAAGGCCTATCTGAGACCTTTCAGGTTGGTCCTCAGCACGGTTTGCCACAGGATGGGCAACAGAACAAAGTCCAGGGAAGCGAAAATATTCTGACACAGGCAAGCTCACAACGCGATCCCACGCAGAGTTCAAACCAAGACCCAGAACATAGCTACCAACTGTCCACCAAGATCTCCACCACTCTACTCCATGATCCAGAATATAACTATATTGAGTCTGAATCTGCTGACACCTCTGAAGGGACTGAAGGTAGTACCCTAAAATCTGACATGCCTTTCATCACCGAAGAGAAGACCACTTTAATGCAAGCGCCCATTCCAACAGGAGCTTCCTCTTCAAATATATCAGCAAGTAGCCAGCAACCTTCTGGCTTTTCCTCTCCAGAAACTACTACTCAGCCACCAAATATACATCAAATAACCCAAGTTCAAGAGAGCAGCACCCAGCCTGATCTTAATTTCCCATTTGGTAAACAATCCCCACTCAACAGCCCTCTTCCTTCCCCTGACAGCAGTAGTTCTTCCAAGCTCTGTGTCGGTCCTAGAGAAGTTCTGTGTAGTTTTGAATCTCTGTCTGAAGAGCTTTATTTGGTCCTAGAGAGAGTGAGTGCTTTAGAAAGACGCAAGGCTGACCGAGAAGATCTAAGGATGCTGCTCGGACACGCAGGTATGCGTGTCGTTACGTGTTGTGCAAATGGAAGACCAACAAAAACACCTGATTCTCCACAAGAGATATTTTTTTAAGTTTAACCCCTGAGAACAGGATGGGGGTCAGGGGAATAATGTTTTTTTTGTTACATTTTTAAATACTTCATACCTATTAGCAGGAGGTGTAAAGGTGTATATACCCCAAGGGTTATTTAATTACCCCTCCACCATGCATGAGGAGAGGTAAGAGAGGGACAACTGCCTGCCCGGTAAGGGACCCTTTTTAGGTAAAATTTTTAATGCTTTTTTTTTATATTTTTTTTTTCTTCACGTGATCTTATAGTAGCCTGTTAGGTACATTTTGCATTGAACTTGCATGACCTTGTTGTATTTTGCAAAATTTAAAGTTGAGTCCGGTCAGTGAAGTTAACCCTCAACTTGACTGACCACTCAACTTCTAAGTGAATAGACCCAATAGTCACAAAAAGCTATGCTTTTAACAGATAATAATGGGAGCATAATAGGACAGACTTGGCTATCATTAAAAATCATCTAATCGTGTACTTTTAATCAGTGCTTGATGCTAAGACGTTTAAATGGCCGGGAGTGGTAATGACCACTTCGCATTGTATTTGATGTTCATATTGATGTGATATATACACCTACTTTTACAGATGGACGCACAAATAAATCACCTTACCTGCATGATACCATAAATCCTGTGCAAGATTTGGATTTTGACAAGCAGAAGGTGAGGGGTTTGCCTGAGCTGTTTAAAAATGGGTTCAGGGCCACAAAGGCTTTGAAGGAAGACGCGCTATCTTATGGAAAGTGAGGTAATAACCAAGAGGATAGAGGGCAAGCAACATGTATATGTATTCTTATGGGTTTGAGTGCTGGCCCAACTACTTAATTCATTAGATATGTTGTTAAAAATGGTTAAAGTCAACTTCCCTATACAACAAAGAATGTATATTAAAGTACTTTGTAATTAGAAATGTCATTATTTTCAAATGCATTGTTTACCAATAAAAAATATTTCTTATGTTTATAAAATTTTATTCAATTACCGTATTGGCCCGAATATAGGCCGCACTTTTTCCCCCCACTTTAAGTCTTTAAAGTGGGGGTGCGGCCACTTTAAAGACTTAAAGTGGGGGAAAAAAGCCTCCCCTGCCAGCCTCCCCTGCCAGCCTCCCCTGCCAGCCTCCCCTGCCAGCCTCCCCTGCCAGCACTTTCCACGGGGGGAGTACCGGCACGGGAGGTTGTCTAAGCGCATTGCACGGACGTTGCCGGTGAACGTCCGCACGATGCATTTTAACCCCCCGACTTACCAGGGCAGACTCCAGGGTGTCTTGCAGGGCCGACGGAAGACATCTACGCAATGCGCGTATACAACTTCCGGTGCCGGCACTTCCGCTGAGTGCCGGCACCAGGAGTTGTATACACGATGTGCATAGATGTCCCCCTCCGGCCCCGTAAGACACCCGGGAGTCTGCTCTGGTAAGTCAGGGGGGGGGGGACAGAGTGGCAGCATATCTCGGAGGGTGGAGGACAGAGTGGCAGCATATCGGGGGGGGACAGAGTGGCAGCATATCTCGGGGGGGAGACAGAGTGGCAGCATATCTCGGGGGGGAGGACAGAGTGGCACCATATCGGGGGGGGGGACAGAGTGGCAGCATATCTCGGGGGGGGGGAGAGGACAGAGTGGCAGCATGTTTTTTGGTGCTTTTTTAAAGAAAAAACTTTTTCTTTAAAAAAGTACCAAACTTTTAGGGTGCGGCCTATATACGGGGGCGGCCTATATCCGAGCCAATACGGTATATATTAAATATAATTCCTGCCGTTTGTGAATATACATCATAATTCACTACTAGTCCCAGCCTCCTTGGCCTTCCCACCATTATTATTTTTCTGTATTATTATTATTATTATTTCTTTAGCAGGACTTCACTGAGTCTGGCACATTTAAAAAACAGCCGGATCGGTCCTGGAAGGCCATTGAAAATCCATCGCAGGTGCAGTTGAGCGAGGATGCTGCTGGGATTCGCAAGTAAGAACTGACATCATGCTGCACACAACACCTGTAACTAAGCTTTAGAATGGGGGGATTTGAGGAAAAAGCGAAAGATCTGACACACCACTGTGTTGCAATCTGCTGAATATCACTTCAATCTGCTGAATATCACTTCACTTTGCTGAATATCACTTCACTTTGCTGAACATCACTTCACTTTGCTTCCTCTTCCTTATAAATCATGTGCCTATTGCACACTGTGCACACTTGTAAGAGATTTGTATGAATGAGAAACATGCTGACACTGGCTCTGTGGCTGGGATGCTAGATAACGGAACAGGAAGAACCTTCTGAGTTTCTATATATACGGTATATATATATATATATATATGACATATACGGTACTTCAGCCGAGTGCTTATGATGTCACACGGCATGCAGCATTTCAGAAGGTGGAGCAATCTATGTGTTTTAGAAATCCACCTGGTATGTTTACCACTGGGATCAGCCAGCCTCACGCTTTCTGGAAGGAAATGGAGTGGAAAAGACAGATAACTTCAGAATAGGAAATTGACCATATAGTATTGACATTTTTTGTCTAAGTTACCATGTGGAAATGATTTCAAACTGAGTATCTCCGAATTAATTCCGCTCATCAAGGAAATATAAAAACATGCTTTATGTAGTCTGGGTAAACGAATGTCTTACCCGGTAGGCTGTGAAGGCGACAGTTCCCCGTTAATGATCATTACTTTTGTGTGGGTCAGGGAAGTTGCGTCAATTAAAAATGGACATTTAGTAATGACTCATCGTTTATTCCTGTCCAGTAGTAAAGAAATTTCACATTGTACTGTTTAGTCTGGAGACTCTAACTTTCTGCTTTTCTCCCCCTCAGGCAAATAATTCCAGGCTTCCATTGTTTATCCTGTTCCCGGCCTGTCAACGTAAAGGTGCCAGGACCGTAAGTTCATGTCACCCCCGCTTCATTTTTTTCGGACGCCTGTTCCCATGGACCAATTCGTTGGGCTGCATATAAAAAACACACAAGCAACACAATTTTTTGTTGACGGTGCAGAATATAGAAGGCAGAGGATCTCGGGGCATGTGTCTAATCAGCCAGCCCTTACATGTTCTCATTTATTAGTGAAAGTAAAGCTAGATATCCGTTAACAAACTGTGTTTTTCCTCCCGCTGTCTCTTGCTTCTGGATACAGGCAACTAATAACCATCCCTAACCGTCCAGCATTCCCGGCACGTCATTTCAAACCGCACGACACGCTGAACAAGCTAGAAGACAGCCGTCAACATGTTCGCAAGTGAGTCAGGAGCTGGGGCTCATACAGCGTACAGTGAGTGTTGTTATTATATGGGATCTGGCAAGAAATTAGAGCAATAACTATGTTTTACGTTTAATTATTCATCATGACTGCTTAGCTGCAGCTTTCGATGGAATTCTAGCACAGGCATACGCTCCAAACCCAAAACATTACACTAAAGTCATCTATTCAGCGACAGATTTATATTTTGATCCTCACACTTCACCCTTTCCAAGTTGTGCAAATAGGGGCATTGTCGCTCCAAAATATTTGTCCTACCTCTTTATATGTTCATAATGAGAATATAACAACTATAAAACCCAGCCAGGTAAGTCGTGCGTATTTATTTTCCACTTCAATGAAATTTGAATTCACCCTTTTATAAGTGGCACACATTCATTTGGGGCTTTTTGTGTGTTTTAATTACAAATGTCATGCAGCGTGTTGCCTAAATATATTGTATTACAAATGGAAAAGAGGCACAATGCATGAGATTTGGTCGCTAATAAGTCATTCAGTACTCAATAGCGTCTCGTGAATTAACACTTGCAGTCATATGTTGATCGTCCACAAGCACACAAACTGAACATGGCGCTACACTTAACTATTTAGACGTGGAATAGACATTTGGCATGAGGGCAAATGTTTGCTGGACCCTTGGGTTCGCTTTTATAAATGTAGTCATGTGACATCAGAAATGCCTGGGACAATTCCCAGCAAAATAGCCTGGTGCGTGGATCAATCCATTTCCATTTTGGGCAATGTATAAAACACTAGTCTCCTATTTCTAGTGGTACCAGAAATGTAATACATTATCCTATCTATATCGGTTTGGATCTTGCACATCGTATGTTTTATTTAGATGGACAGCATCCCATGCAGCCCCAGCAACAAATAATGCATATTAAAGAACTTTGTATGTTGTAAGTACTTTAATATGCATTCTTCAACCCCTCAATGTGTGTGTGTGCTTCAGCAACACTATGTCCGTGGTCCTGTTTTACTTGACTTATTCATATTACTAATCTCCAATTCATGTGATGTGTAATTATTACTCGTTACGCTTATTGTGTTTCCTTTTGTTGTTGTTCACAAAATACTGTTTCAGAGTTATTTTCTTATAATCTTTTAATGCCCATGTAAGAAGATTTTATCAGCAGGGGAGTGCTTTGACCCTTTATAAAACACTTACGCCTGTTATATATATGTTAATGTCTTGTGTTATCTTGTCTGTATTATCGTCTCTACTTATTTTCCTCCTCTGTATTTATACTTTATCTTCTTCTTTATATAGGTGATGTGTGATTAGTATCCGGTCTCCTGCGTTACAAATCTACTAAAAACCTCCTTCTGTCTTTGTCAGATAACACCTTCAAAACATCTTGTGCCATATGTTGGATCTTTTTGTTCTATAATTGTTTTCTTTCTCTTTTAAACATTTAGGGAGAAACATGTCCCATATTATTGTTGTGTTGTACTAATTTGTTTTATCAGTAATAATATAATGGTTGTTCCTTAGAAGTGTGTTGCTTGATAACCGTTGTGTTGAGAGGATATCCTCTTACGTTGGTATTACCGTATTGGCTCGGATATAGGCCGCCCACGTATATAGGCCGCACCCTAAAAGTTTGGTGCTTTTTTAAAGAAAAAGTTTTTTTTCTTTAAAAAAGCACCAAAAAAAACATGCTGCCACTCTGTCCCCCCCCCCGAGATATGCTGCCACTGTCCTCCCTCCCCGAGATACGCTGCCGCTGTCCTCCCTCCCCGCGATACGCTGCCGCTGTCCTCCCTCCCCGCGATACGCTGCCGCTGTCCTCCCTCCCCGCGATACGCTGCCGCTGTCCTCCCTCCCCGAGATACGCTGCCGCTGTCCTCCCTCCCCGAGATACGCTGCCGCTGTCCTCCTCTGCCCCCCCCTCCTCGACTTACCGGAGCAGACTCCCGGGTGTCTTGCGGGGCCGGCGAGGGACATCTACGCAATACGCGTATGCAACTTCCGGTACCGGTACCGGAAGTTGCATGCGCGTATTGCGTAGATGTCTCCCGCCGGCCCCGCAAGACACCCGGGAGTCTGCTCCGGTAAGTCGGGGGTGGGCAGAGGTAAAACGCTTAGATAACCTCCCGTGCCGGCACCCCCCCCCGTGGGAAGTGCTGGCAGGGGAGGCTGTCTGAGCGTATCGGGGAGAAGGATGCAGGTCCCCTGCACCGCTGCGGGGGGATCTGTATCTTAACCCCGCTGCCTGCCCGGCGCCCGGGACTGCATGTCCCGGGCGTCGGGCGCTAGACCCCGAATATAGGCCGCACCCCCACTTTAAAAACTTAAAGTGGGGGAAAAAAGTGCGGCCTATATTCGAGCCAATACGGTATATAATAGAATAAACATTTAAGACCAACCTTCTTTGGTGTCTGTGTTTTATATTTAGTAAATAAAGCTATTTTTAGCGATTAATTCCATTAACCTGATGATTCTGCAATGAAATTCCTTGATGCAAGAGAGACTGAGCAAGGTCAGCGTTTTAACATGTGGTTAACCATGTCATAGTGATGCAAAAGTGATATAGAAACGCAAGCAGATTCGCCTATTCGATGAACATGTCATTGTTGAGGGTCTGGAGCAGGGCCACCACTTGCCCCCATAGGGTACATGCCCAGGTTTTAGTGGCCACATGACCAGAGCATGTGACAGTGGCGCATGTCCCGTATGGGGAAAGCTACCAGAAGAAAGCTGAAGGAAGCACAGTCTGGCCTATTTGGTGTCGGTGTCTTCTGACACCGATGTCCATCTCTTACACTCTTTAGCTGCTGCTAATCTCCAGCATCTGACATAATATCCTGGCTCCCTCCATCAGTTAAGGGTGGTCTTTTGCCCCTCTCAAAGTGCCTCCCTTGGCCTAAATATGTCCTCGATTGCACCATACATAGGGATATAAATGATGCCAAATTTGATAAAAGTTGAGAATTTTGAGAATCTTCAGTTCGACATCACCATACAGATTCAAAGAGAACACTTGTTCTAACGTCTTTAACAGAATCTTTGAAGGATACAAAATTATTCATTCACTTGTAAACATTATTCCATTCTGGTATTTCCTTCATTCGACCACCTAGCGGAGCTCTAGCTCTGTATCTGCATCAAGATTTCTTGCACATTACTTGGATTTCTGTTCAGTGATGTGTGGTGGATGCAAAAAATATAGGGATTTGTTAACCTATTGAGATATTCGGAAAATATACAGTAAAATAGCATGGACCGGGAATGAATTATTGCATATAATGACCAATTTATTTACTTTTATACACAGAGAACGATATGATTTTTTTGTTTTATGTTTTTGTTTTCATTTCATGTATATGCCTTTTAATAATATGCAGCACTATTTGTGGTGTAATCACATTGAAGGTACCGGTACTACACTTTAAATTGAAATGCTTATTATACATAGCATGAGTGGCACAAGTATTTGTCACTTTTCCTTATTGTTCTTATTGCTTTAGCCGATTTAACTACCTTATATCACTCTTTATTGATTAATACATAATATTTTTTCTCTTTTGTCAATCACTGTTTGTTTCCTTTTAACTTTGTCAATTCTTAATCCCCCCTCAAATCATTAATTGATTATATGACCACTTCACTATACCCTACAGGGGCAGAGCTTATGGGAGGAAAATCCCCCCATGTCTTCTTGTATCTTGTTGTGCAAAATATAATCTAAGCATATATATATATATATATACGGTATATATATATATATATGTATATATATATATATTTATATACTTACAGGACAAATCTGAGGGTAGCATTTTCAAATGTGTTCTTAACGGCACTGACTGTTCTTGCCAGCAAACACACGTTTGCAATTTATTTGCGGTTTATTATATGTCTGACTGCGTTGCTTTTCCTATTCAGTTTGCTAACAAGCACTAATATTTAATCTGTAAGTCTATTACCATCATGTTCCATTTATCCTACAAAAATCTGAAATTGCTTGTCAAGTATTCGTATTTGAGTACCTGGCTACATTTTCCTGCCTTAGAAAGACGAAGTACATATTTTTCTCTCTTTGTTTCTGAATTCCATTTAGCTTTTGCCATATTCTTGCAGCAATTACAGTTATTGTCGCAGCTGCGTCCACTCTAACAGCGAAAGTAAAGCACTTGGATTTAGAGAACCAATTAGTGATCGCGGCAGAGACAAAGTTTATACTACTTTCAAAATATGTCCTCTGTCTTTATCAAATATACGATGCTTGATGAGATTAGGACTCAATAGCTTTGGAAGTATCTGGCAATGGACAGGTGGTATATGTGAATCTGTCCCAGCAGCCACGGAACCCCCCCAAAGCCCCCACAGAAAGTGGATTAAAGCTACCAGTTCACCGTTATCTATCGTCTAACCGCGTGTTTATGAGGTTAATCCAAGGTAGAACTAACTAAGGTGTGAGGTTCATTGGTAACCAGGGATCCTACATACAATAATGGTAAACTGGGATAAAGTCAACCTTTCTTGAACCTTCTATTGATGGAAATCCTTTTACCATCAAAATGAGCTACGCTAGATGAAAGCGGTTATGGCGAAAAGACATTAGCTTCTTATGAACGCAGTCCCTTGAGTTGGAAAGATACATTGTGTCATATAAAAGTAGTAAGTGAAAAGAAGGAATATGAGACCTCCAACAGGTTCATGCAGCATTTTCATGATTGAATCCATAGCTTCCATCTTTTCAAACTAGTAAAGCATTTTTGGGATACATTCATTCATTACTGAGTGATGACATGGAAGAGAATCTTGTCAAAGTGGGGCAGGGGGTGGTCTGCTCTGATTTATAGATTAGGGCCAAAACCAGAAGCTTGTTTGATGTGTTTTACACGTAGTTCCAAAGTTCTACAGTATTTACTGTCAGCAGCATTAAGGAGGTAAGGAGTGCTAAAACACTTTCTCCCGTTCTAAGTGCTTTAGCACTCCTGTAGCCATCTATTGACCATGTCACGGCACTTGTTGGCACGCCTACTGGAATTATGTGGCCACGTGCTTCGCTCTTACACTTTAGCAAATTGCGGCCGTGTGTATCCAGCCAACAAGGCCAGGATCTGCTGCACGTCTGGTAGTAAAGGTACATGGGAGGTGCCGTTGGACACCAGCCCATCAGGTACTTGCCCAGGTGGCCAGTCCAGGATTGCAGTCCCTTTTGGTGAATGGGGTAGACAGTACTAGACATGCTGTTTGCTACATATGTTTGCAAATTGTGTTTTTGGGCCTTCTGGCTGGCTGTACCCTGAAAGGAGAAGCCTGTTAATTTCCTCCTGATTGCCCTTCCTACCAGTCAGCGATAGCATGGCAGCACAACCTGGGGAGCCGGCTAATTACTTGCATAGTTGCCTTTGTGAGTCTAATTCTCTTTTTCCGTGAATCCATGCTCTATAATCTGAGCTATTAACGGCCTCCTGCTATCTGCAATCATGTCAAACCTGCAGGATCGTCTGCAACCCTTTGATGAAGATAAATATTCTCCCTACATCCAGGCTGACTCTACAGTCCGGTGTGACTTTCAGTTTAGCTTCAGACTCCCTACACCAAAGACCAAGCAACCCAAAAACCCGGGCTGTCAGAAGGATGACGCTTAAACATAATACAACCACTTGCACCTCATTCACACCTTCAAGAAGCTGAGAACACGGCTTAGACGTGATACTTCCATCTCTCACAGTAAGACTCTTTCATTCCGCTCCCATTCAGCGTAATGTTTTAAAGGTATTGAGAAAATACACAGCATCGTTTAGCTATGAAATAATATTATCAAGGGTTCTTTTTTTTTATTAATGTCATAAAACACCTTAATTTCCTCCGTCCCATCAACTGCTCAAGGGAAATAAATTGGTGTCTATTTTAAGGAACCATATATTTAAGAGAACGACGTCTGCACTTCTGTTGTGTTTTCCCCTTTGTCTACGTGATGTAGAAGATGAAATGACTATTACAGGAGACGGAAACAATTTGTTACAAAAGGAGACATTTTTAGAAATCGTGGAACTTTTTTTTTTTTGCAGATGCGCATTTCAGTGTGAAGTAGAATAGTAGAATACTATGTGCACCATGACCGCTGCGTATTATACCAGATATTTTGTGGTATTCAATGCAATTCAATGCAATTCAGCAAACCGATGAGCATCCATAAACTTGTACAGCAACACAAGGCTGGACTGGGGCTAAAATTGGCCCTAGCACTTAGCAAGTAGCCTATTAATGACATACACAAGGCCGCCTGCCGGATACACAAGGCCGCCTGCCGGATACACAAGGCCGCTTGCCGGATACACAAGGCCGCCTGCCGGATACACAACGCCGCCTGCCGGATACACAACGCCGCCGGCCGGATACACATGCTCTTACATTGTTGCAGTGTGCGTCTGTATGTATACAGACAGCTAAAATTATTGGTCCTTTCCGCACCTTACTAAAGCCCTGTCTTCCGTCTTGACTCCTGTACTCTCTTTTTTTTGCCTTAACCACCACTCAGTTCTTCCGACATCAGTACACCATAAATGTTCCTGATGGCCATGATTTTGATACCCTTCATCCTCTATTGGGTCTACACTGACTACCTACCCTTTCTATTAAGAACTGAAGAGGAACTAGCTTTTAACATAACAATTCACTTTGTTTTGGAGGTATTCAAATTAAGAGCCCACCTCATGGAAGCTGAGGTGGCACAATCATCTTTTATGTTGTCTATTTTTCTGGTCTAAAGTTCTCTCCCTCTTTTCCTAGATGACCCTTGCAAAGTCTGTCCCTACATGCCTGGAGAATCCAGGAGAAGAATCGTTTCTCTCGTTCTCCGAGTCGACACCCAGATCCTCCGGGCGTCCAAAACCCCCAATTCCTAACACTTCGCCCTACCATTCAAACCGCAATGTAAAATAAATAATATGCTTTCTGTTTTGTTTCCATTGGGACGTAGAAACCAATCACGCATGCGAAACAAATTTTACAACGACAAACATAAAATAACAAACAGGTAAACCTCACACGTATGGGAAAGTATCTCCCAAAAATCTATTCAAGAGTTCCCAAGGCTGTGTTAGGCAGAACGGTGATTGAAGGCCTGGCTAAGTTGTGCCGCATGGATATCTCACAACAGCCTCAGGGCAGAACTATAAAATAAGCTACTTAGATTGCAGCTATATAGCAGAATCACAAAGAACCCTTCCTGTAGCCCATGAAGCAATCGCTTGAAGTAACTGCACGGTGTAAGTCTATGTATGCTGCAATGACCAGTCCAAAGCCAGCTTCCTCTTGGGTTCCTGCCACGTTACTGCTGTTTTTCTGAATTAGCAACTTTACATCTATATGGGATGCTGTGTGTTATGATTGCTCTTGAGACGCTTGCAAAGGTCTTTCTCTTTGGTAGGGTGTATGATGAGAGATCAGCAGAAAGTTAAATGGCGGGTATTGTTCAGGCATACTTTCTTCAGTAACTGCTTCATGGCATGATAAAAGAACATACGCGCTACTATACCTCTCAGAGCATTACTGGACAAGCTCTTTGGCACTCTGTGAGCCCTATCCATGAGTAGGTCTCTGTCAGTGATGTTAGGTGAAAAAGTGTGGACCAGGGTCATGGGGTATGTAATGATGTTGGCGTTTGAGATCTCCTCCGGCACCCCTTTAATTCTCAAGTTGTTGATGCTGTGGTCAAGGTCTGGCATCTTATCCATCAAAGACACCATATTATTATCCAGGAGATCACATTTATCAATCAGATCATGGTGGGTACCCATGAGTCCCTGCATTTTGGTCTCCAGGTGTGCGGTGCCTTCACCGATGTCTTTAATTTTTCTTTTCAGTTCTTCTTCTTCAAGTGCATAGAATCTTTGTGAACAGATGACCTTAGATCCCAGAGTGTGTCTTTGATTTGTTTTCCAGATGCTGGCAGCTACATTGTGTCTGATGCATCGTCATATAACTCATCGTCAGATTGTGGAGATAAGTGTTCAGAGCTCAAGGCGCCACCTTGAAGATGATCCGTCTTCGTCTGCTTAGGTTGAAAAAACTGAGTAGCCTTTGTAGAATGTCTCTTATTGTGCTTATATTTTAAAATATTCCCCTGGTCCCATAAATGATAAAATGTGGAAAAACTTGAAAGATTTGGTCCAAGACGTAAACTCCCATAATGCACTCATGACCTCACATGCATTGGATTTAGCCCCCCCCCCTATTGTCATTATTTGATGCATATTATAATCCATTCTGCATGGGCTCCAGTGCATTCTATTGGTGAATGCATTGTTTAGTTATTGATGACCAGCCAGACTGGCCAAGTGACAAACCGGTGCTGGTAGGCCGGAGGGTGACCACATCAGCCATGTTTTCTAGGACACATCTAATTTCTACATATTGCTGATGTGCTGCCTGCAGTATGGATTTATGGAAGGGATGTCCACCGGCTGACCCAGCTAGACACCAGGGAGTCTGGGGGTGCATTGGTTAGTCTGGGGAGGGGGGGTGGATTTCTAGGGGGCAGAGTGGCATCAGAGGACATAATGCATATCATGGGGGGCAGAGTGGCATATCTGGGGGGCATAAAGCATATCAGGGGCAGAGTGGCATATCAGAGGAGCAGTACATGTATTTGTGTACTTTTTTCTTTAAAAAAAAAAAAATGATTTAAGGGTGCGTCCTATAATCGGGTGTGGCATATAATCGAGCCAATCCGGTATATATATATATATATATATATAGCATATATATATATATATGTATATACAACTGACAGTCCTTAAATATTGGCTTTATCTTGATTGGGATAATTCCTGTGAATTGCTTATCCCTTCCATCATGGTTCTTCATACATGGCCATTAAATTAGGACACGCTTCTAATGAGCATCAAAAGCCAACACGCAATTGTAATGTAGCTTTAACCCAACTAAACATTTAACGGTTGGGGGTAAAATGTGAGGATTTCACTCCAATATGTACAAATCATGATTTTATTTCGATCTGAGCGTTTCAAAGACTCCCCATATGTTTTTCTTAAGATGTCTTAGAAATAAAGCTGTCATTCGCCATAAGGATCACACCATCTACAGAAATAGAAGTAGAACAATGAGCAAAATGTCATTTTTTGATATAGCAGCTGTGGTTTAGTTAAGATTGGCATTTTATTTGTGAAGACAGAAAGCTTTTTTTTTTTTTTTTTGCAAATGGAATTGGTGTTTTTAACAAGAGGATTGTAGAAGAAAAAAAATAACAATAAAACAAATCAATATATTCCTAGAGGGAATATTTATAGCGCTGTATATCTTATCTCCTCTCTAAATAATAATACATTTGTGATACACAATTTGAACAAGAGAGAGGCATACTATAAAGCGAGGCGGTATAAGTAACATTACATTTATTTATAGAGCACCAGCAGGTTCCGGAGTTCTATTACAATAAAAGTGAGTAAAAAATTAGCAATACCATTCTAATGGACAATGGGTAAAACTGACAATAACCTTATCATATGTTAGCACATGCTGGTATTATAAGAGACGTATTGCATGCTTATAATCTGTTAAGATGCTGATGGAGAATGGGACAGAAGGACCGTTTGGGTTTGGATGTTCTTGAGGCTGGGGAGAATAGATGGTTTCCTTCAGAATGGGGTCAGATATAATGCCAATGCTGTAAATTTGGTAAATTGGGTAGATTGAGGATTTCTCAACAGTAAAGAAGATATCACAACTAGTGGATAGAGGAGAAGAGGGAATAACCCGTGATCCATTACCTAGTCAGACCACAGATTACCTGCCATTTGTAGAGCCCTGTCAAATCCTAGGTATTCCTTTATATACCAATCGTTTTAGCCAAACATTTATGTTATATGAAGAGGATATGTCATAATTCTCTATTCCTTTTCTAAAGGCTTCCAATCCCATGATCTCTGTGACCTCACATCCTTGCTCTACATTGTTAAATTGGCCGGGCTGAAATATGAGCGTGGTCTCCGTTTTAAAAGCAATTGCCTGATGGCCGTCTCCTGCATAGCAGACGCTCTGGGCATGTCCATGATGTGCGGCGGGTGTTGGGCAGGCTCTGTGTCATAGTTTCAATGCCAGGCAGGTCACATCCATGCTCACACACACACAAGTACACATGCATGCTCAAACACACAATGTCCCCTTAACATTCATGAGGTTCTTGCAGGCAGCCATCCCTGTGTCCCAGGTCCACAATAGGGACCCTTGCCTCCTCTGCCAATGTCCCAGACATTCACAGGTATCCTTATTTTCCTTATTTTCAGGGATGAAGGCTCCTCGCTATAAACCAGCTGGTCTGTACGGCCCCATGCTATTTCATCCTGTCTCTGGAAGTACATTTCAGTTGACTTTATCGTGGACTTACCTCCCGACCATCACTTCACTTCCATCATGGTTGTAGTTGACAGACTAAGATGACTCATTTTGTTCTTGTCAAAGGCCTTCCATCTGCTGCTCAAACTGCGGATTCATTCCTTCAACATATTTTTAGACTTCATAGCGTTCCCTAAAACCTTACATCTGACAGAGGTACCCAATTCCCTTCCCATTTCTGGGTAGACTTTTGTGCCGGACTAGATATTCTCTCTCTGTCAGCCTGAGTTCTGCCTGCTTACTGACCACTGCCTGCCTTGGACCTTGGCCTATCTTCCCGGCCCTCGTGCTCTCCTCGTGCTGTTCATCTTACTAGTCTCTGTGATTAGAGGTGTTTTGCAAGTGTGCCTCCCTGCCTGGCAGTGCCAATTCCTGCCGAACCCTGACATTAGGAGGTGTGAGCGTGTGATGCCCCCATACTCAAGTCCAGTTTACATTCTTCATGCTGAAAGCTTCTTTTATCACAAAATAGGCTTCGTGAGTCCCACTCTCAGGACTGTCCTGACCAAATCAGGACCATTGGTAATTAAGGTTTTATGGATATTAATAAAAGCTCATTTAAAAACAAATGTGAACTAGCATATATTTATTCTTTCCAGATATGTGTTGAATCTTCCGGTAATAAAGTAGAAAGAAGGTATATGAAGGTATATGGTAAGTATACATGGCTGGATGCTTAACACCGCCTACTCACAAAAAATCATTTTTTTAAGACATTAATGTGAGAAATTTCCCACCTGTACATAACACGTACTTTTCTCAGATATGACATTTTTATAGTTTGCTTCGCTAAATAAATCTATTGACTGGTGTTATTATATTTTAACAACAATATCGGATTTGGATGATTATTCTTCCAATGAAGTTATTCCTTTCTGCTTTTGAAGTCACTGAGCCTTATTGGTGCCGGTGGGGTCCCTTTAAACGTTTGTGGTGTTGCTTTTGCAGAGATTCTGCAAAAACCTTCCATATGCTTTTGTCCCTTCCCCCACCCGCCCCATTTATTTGGCATGCAGGCAACGTCTTCGACTGAACGCATCTCCTTGCATGTGATATACTTACCGCTAGTCAGCTCAAGTTCAGGTTTGCACTTTGATCATGCGTGGAAAACGCTACCATTAGTTTCAGCAGCAAGAAATATTGGGACCACTGGGAATGAGGGCAGATAAGGGCAGCTTACTTACAAAATACTTTATTATGTCATATTCTTCAATTGGAGTCTTGATGACATTAAACTGTCTCTTTAATCAACTTATGTCAAAAGAAGAGAAAGTGGTGGTTCCCCCTTAAGCACAAACAAAGGACTGAGGATTTTTTTTAACGTTATTTTTAAGAAATTATGATTTAATTATTATTTTTGGAAACCGCTGTTTGGCTCGCTGCCATCATAGACATCCCAAGTTCTTCTTTGGAGTCAGCATGTGATAGCAAATGAATTCACCATTGCCCTACTGATCTCTGGCTGTGTCAGAAAATTAGATTTTAGATCAGATTTTCATTTTCTTTTTACTAATTCCGTCATGATGCTTAATGAACAAAACTTGTTTTTGGGAAACAAAAAAAAATAAGATTTTGGATTCTTGGTAACACTGGCCAATTATTGATTGGAGATATCAGCTGCGCTGTTTACAAAGCCCCCATTTGATCACTAAAATGTAGATGGTTTTGGCCCCTACTGAGATGGAATCAACAGCAACAAAGGACTTCATTTATAAAGAGTATTCCGAGGCAAAGTTCTAAATGTGCACCTAAATAGAAGCTACCCTGGCAACCAGCGGAATGTCACTGCTTATAGCTCACTATTGTACACTTTGCTAAGGGATCCCCCTTCATAATTATGGGACCAGAGTATTGTATATTTACCTAATATAAAAATCAGAGCTGCCAAGGAGCCCAACTATTCAGAGACAGTCCGGACAACTAGACTTATGTCCCAACAAATGCTCCAGGTCTCCCTGTTTAGGAAGAATAATCCATCTTTTGGACTGAAATGGCTCTTTTCTCGGTGCTCAAAATGTTTGGTGTATAGAAGCGTATCATCGTGTTCTACAGCCCTAAAAGTCACAATAATATATTAAATATCTCTCCCAAGGAACTTGCTGTGGTACGCTTCCATTAAAACAATTTCAGTTTAACTGAATAAGACTTTGTTACACAGAAACAGACCAGGAATCTTGCGTATCCTTCCCTAAACAGGGAAATAGTAGTTATTTTTAATTGAGATGCCCAGCTGGGATATCAAGAAACTGTGGCCTTTATGTGGCCCTTGTGGACTGGAGATGTCTGGCCCTGTGGTAGACAAACATCCTTACTCCTTGACATACCGGCTTGTGGTAAATAATAGAAGGTTTCAGTCTTAATCACCTAGCCTGACACCCTGACTAGTGGAAGTCTGTGGAGGAAAGGACTTCATTAGCAATGCCATAAAGAATCAGCTCAGTATGGCGCGTAACCAGTGTGCTGTGTATGTGAGCAAAAAGAGTAACCTGGAATTTGATGAAATGGTTACATGTGACAAGGGCCAGACTGGCCTACCAGGAAACCGGGAGAGCCCCCGGAGCACTGGCCACAGGGGCCTCGCTGATGTCTATGTAGCCCTGACAGCCGGCAGCTTACCGATGTGGAGTTTGCACACACACCAGAGAAAGCTGCAGGTGAAGTAAAGGGATGCAGGAGGGTAATCAGAGGAGAGTGAATGAGTAAATAAATGGACATATAAGTGTTTGGGGGAAGAAATGGCACAGGCAGGCTGTTAAGGGAAAAGTGGTGTCGCAGGTAGACTGTGTAAAGGACACAGGTGGCACAGGCAGGCTGTTTAGGGAGTGTAGACAAGCTGTTTGGGGACAAAGATGGCACAGACAAGTTGCTTGAGGATACTGACAAGATGCTTAGGGGGCAAAGGTGGCACAGACATGTCACGGGGAGCAGATGGCACAGACAAGCTGTTTGGGGCAAATGTGGCACATGTTGCTTGCGAAGTTGGGGTGCCTTGGGGCAGTTTTCACACTGGGGACCCTGTGGTTTCTAGTTATGCCCCTGGTGTGGAGTGTGGGCACATGAGCTCAACCACACAATAACAGATAGGGACTGGTGTCCAAATATTCCCATCCCATGGGTACTTTTCATTACTTTTCCGGCCCTGCATATCATTGCATTGTCCAATAACCATTGTTTCTGGGTCATTTCCAGCTAGATCTTACAGCACCCCACTCTCATCATCCTCATCCAGAGCCCATCTACTTAAAGACTGATGAGCACAGATTCACTGCTGACTTCCAGCGATATAAGAAGTTTCACTCTGATTTGACCCAAGAAACATTGTAGCAAAATAAAAAAGGCATTTATGTAACAGTTTGCTCTGTTTAGGAAAACAACTGCAGTACGTTCTAGAGTTCCCTGTTTTTACACAAAACACACTGTCTGTGTACACATCACTGTACACAGCACTGTACACAGCACTGTACACAGCACTGTACACATCACATCGCTGTACACATCCTCCATACCAAAGAGCAGTGAATATAGGAGACAAAAAAACGTCACTTTGCTGCTCCTTTAATCCCCTTTCAGGAACAGTCTTTACTGTCACAATCCCTGAATCCTTTACTGCCACAATCTCTCTCTCTCTCTCTCTCTCTCTCTCTCACCCCCATCAATTCTCCTTTAACAACCAAACCTCTCTGTCTCTCCCTCAGCTCCTACCCCCTCTCAATTATCCCCCTCGTGTAGCTCACGCATGCGCACTTCGAGTCAGTTCCCCTTTTTTCAGAGAAGGAGCTGCACCAATACTGGCAGGATATCACAGCTCTGAACTACATCGACATAAACACACCCTGGGACCTATAGAATAGACACCTATAGCCGACAGCTCTATATAGCAGATCCACACATTTACTGATCTTTACAGGGTATATATAGAAATATATATATATATATATATAGGATACTCAGCTATACAGCCAGGGACACACACATCTTGTAACATACAGTAAGCATACACACCCCAACACATAGCACGGAACTGCTTGCAACACACCCTTCAAAGGCCAGCACAAACCCTGTGCCTGCTGCACACATCAGATCCCCAGTGTCTGCTGCCCTGATCGGCACCTCTAGGACCATGCCTGAGTTCATCAGCGTCAGCGAGTTTATACTGGAGACTCTTGAGGACCACAGCTCACCTACTACATCATCCTTTACTACCAGGATGGGAAGCTGCAGGAACACAGTCAGCAACGTAGAAGAGGTGAGTGTGAGCGAGGCTCAATGAGTCCGGTCCAGCGTTTAACCATTTGTGTGTGTGTGCTAATCCAACCAGCTGCTCACCTTACAAGAACCAGAAAGGCTTCCATAGATATTTAAAGAGAACAGCTTCAGCCCTTTAGTACTGCATGGGTTAACCTTCTGGGGAGGAGAGGGTTAGATTTGATACCTTTTTGCAGTTACAGGGGGTCATTTATTGGGATTCACTGAGCCTGGATAGGTGGAGGAATTGGTTGGTGGTAACAAACATAGCACCACCAAAGTGGCACACAAGGTGTTAAAGCCAGAAGGGTTAGGGTGGGGTGGGGGAAACATTTGAATTATAAGAATGACCCACAGGACAAAGGAGTGTTTGAGTTGCATCACATAATTCAGAAATTCTTATTTCTAGTTATATTTGGTCCAAAAAATAAAATTGAATTTATAATTGGGGTGATTAGCAGCCGGTAACACATTGTGTGGGCATAAAGGGGTGATCTGCGCTGGCTTTAACAATTCCCGGGCCTGTATGCCAGAGATCAGGCTAAGAGCACTGATTATAAACTGCTTGCACAACACAAATGGGACTTACGAAGTGGAGTCCACTTTATGCATCTATAATTACGTTTGACGCATTGTGTCACCTGCCTGCCAGATGGAACATGGACGTGTAACTTGTAACGGGAGGAAAGAAATGCAAGCAGAATGCTTTCGGCAGGCCAACGATACGTCAGCAGAGGACTTTAGATTTCTAGTCACTCAAGAGTTAATGAGATCTTAAAGTGTGTAACCACTTGGGCTTCTTAAGATCACGCTATTTATCATTATATAGTTAGAGATGACATGCCAGCCTGTTATGTAAGTGGAAATCAAGCCTTAATTTTGTTTGTCTTTAAATCCCATTTTAAATGCTGGTCAATAAGCTCTAAAAACAAATGGCACGTATGGCTGTAATGTAGTGATGGAAATCAGAGTGCATTCAGCGTTACACCAGGTGCGGGAACCTCTTGGTGGGAGTACATATTTGCTGCATCTAGGCTGTTTGTTCCTGTAATTTTATTTGGTTTTTATATGTTTCTGATGACCTATCAGCTCAAGTTATACTAGAACCCCGTGTCTTTATTACTTAGAGGAAAACCGCCAGCGCACCCCGCCAGCTTTACGTCCTAGATGTCCAGTCCTGCCCAAAAAGCAAGTTTCCATGTCATGGAACCTTAAAGGCACACTCCGGCCATTATACGCCCCTTAATGTGTATGATAGCTGTATGATTTTATGTCCCCTTGAATGCATGGAGGGATTGAGCAGAATGTATGTATTTGCGGTATTTCCCCATCCCCGGCTCCTTGCCTTGCAGGAGACATATTTGGCTGAAGGCATCTCCTTCATCTCCAGCACACCTTATACTCACTGCCAGCCCTGCAGCTCCAGCAAGAGTCCAGGGGGTCTAACGAAACCCCCTCAGGCACGTTCAGAAAGCGCTCCCTTTGAGTTCAAATGCTTACATTGCTAAGAGAAGTTTTAAAAAAATACCCCCCCCCCAAAGGAAAGGCTAGGTTGGCCCAGGATAATGTATCTTTTAAAACAATGAGATGCACTTTTGTTGACTGTTAAATTCAGTGAGATTGAATGTTTTCATGATATATATTGCAGTTGGTCCAGCTAGGCTTGCATTTGGCTCATTGGGCTAATTTTATACGTGACTTAGCCCTGGTAGCCCAATACTTTTAATACGTAGTATAGGTTAAAACATAATGGTTCCCTGTAACTACGCCTGGGATCTCTAGAGCCTTATGTGTCCTCCCGTTTATACTGATTTTATCTTGGGGTTTTTTTTTCTATTGGCCACTTCCAGATGATGGCTCTACTTCTGTCTAGCTACAGAACTTAACTTCCGCTATGAAAAGTACTTTTGAACATTTCTATATCAGATACAATCCGAAATAAAGGTGTCTTCATACCGCATAAGTGTCCTCGAGACAGAAATCTTTCCTCCCTCTCCAGCGTCGCTCAGTGTTCTGCAGCCCAAGTTGCTAGAGTTGTGAATTAACTTTAAAAACAGATCCGTAAATTAAAACGTATACATAAAATACGTCTTACGCAAATCCTCAATAATAACAAAGAACCATCTAAAAGTTTTGGTAAAGTTCTGCGCCCTTGGTATACCTCTAACCAGTAGGGTAAATGCCATGGTTGGTATCCTTCTTTCTATTTGATATCCAAGTGGGCCGAATGAAGCGATGGAATCTGTATTTATAACAGCGATGACGTTTATATACATCAGTTAATATGGGTCTTCTGTCTATCATATTGATGATAATTTTATACGACGTCTTGTATCGTATGACCCGTGCAGTCTTTGCCAACAATATTGTTTTTTGTGTACGCCATGTTGTTAAAGCTATTCCCCTAGAGTGCTGTTTCCTCCCCGATGGAATGTGTATCTCTTAAATACCTTAAGATCAATAATGGAATGTTATATAACTCCTTTTAAATGTCTTTTTTAGTAACCCTTTGTAGTAGCCGCGCTATTCAACCAACGCTATACGTTGTAGGAGCCAAGTTGATCAGTTTTCAAGCAAAGAGACATCAGTATTTGAAGGGACATCCGTATTTGAAGGGGTTTCGAGACCCCCTATCCTGACATAGGATTTATTCCCACAGTGGCGACCCTAGGTTAGCTCGTAAAGAATGTTCCTGTTAGGGAATTATTCACAATAATGATTTTACGGCATGGATTTTGGGGGCATTCTGCCAACAGAGGTGGTTCGGGAGATAGATGTAATACGATTCAGAACATCACGAGACAGACACACGGCTAAATCGCGAACATTAAAAAAAAAAAAAATAAGCCAAACGATCAATGGCTTGTGGTTTTATAGCAGACAGAAAAAGAGACAGGCGGGGAAGTCTAGTGATAAATCCCGTTCTCGACAGTCAAATACAATGTTTGATTCAATCCGATCAAATCAAAGGAGTTATAACGTCCCTTTTATGACCTTTATATATGAGAGTTGGCTTAAAGAAAGGCAGTGAATTGAAATTGTTTATAATGTGTTTAAAATCTCGTTTTATTAAACATTTATTTGCATGGTTCGCTGTGGCCAAAACTCTCTTTCTGTGCCATTGAAAGCATAAAGAATATGAATATAAATGAATATTTTTTCTTATTTCTTATAAAAACATTTCTTATGTAATGTTTTTATGATGAACAGAATATTGTAAATATGCTTGGAGTAATGATCCTGAGAAGCGTGAGGCTTGCACAAAAAAGTGAAGCATTTTTGCAAACGCTTGGAATGCAACGCTACAGCCTTAGAAAGCCTCAAATGGGGGGAAATAAATTGAGGCTAACAAGTATGATACCCTTGGCTTCCCATGGATGTTCAAAACATAGATGTATTCTGGCCCATAGGGCGGCAGGTCTAGGGCATAACAGGGAGCCTCAGGCCCTGATCTCAGCAACCGGCCCTTTGGACAGAGTCAGGACAGTCCTCCATAGTTTCCTTCCTTCCACACCCCCGTTGAAAGTGGGGAAACAAGGACAGTGGCGTGGAGGTGGCGTGTCTCCAGATTAATTGGGAAGAAATTGTTGGAAATAAACTCAAACAATTAGTTAAGCTGGAAAATGTCCTCGTCAAGCTGCCTGCTGATCTCTGCTTGTGCTGAATTTTGCATATATTTGACATTTTTGCATAATTATTGCTCTATCTTTATACATGTTATGTATGTTTGGTTAAATGTGTTACTGTAGTATGCTATCGGTAGTAACCTGTTTTTATTAGATTAACATATAGTGTTATGTATTAAAGTCCATTAAAAAACAGTTAACAGATACTGTATCAAACTTTGTGTTTGTATTAATACTACTGGGCACTGAAACTATGTAAGTTGTATATAATAGAGATCCAAATTTCATAACTTCCTAATTTAAAGGGTAACTGATGAGGAAGTCCTGCTCAGTGTGAGTTAGGACATGCGTCCTGTCTCTGGCTGAATCCTGTAAATATTGAAAATTGTTTAGACATCTCTATAGAGGATCTGTAACTAGATTGTCTCTTACGTTCGTAACAAAACTGACGCAATCAAGAGAAAGGTCAAATACTTTATCATGCTCATCATGGCAGATATGGAGCCAGTTAGAGACTAGAAAAAAAGATGGCGGTCCCCAGGAACAGGACTAGGCTGCATGGAACTGATTATTTGTGCAAACAGTTATTCCACACGGAAGCAAACTTCCTCTTTGACATTTTGCCCAAGTGACATCCGTGTTGGCATTCTCACCAAGTCTCACCAAGTAAAGTTGAAAACTGAGGTGTTATGACCTTGCCGCCATGTTATAATTTTAGGTCGTTCCTCCAAGGGCCTCACCCATGGATCAACAGACTGTAGATCTTTGTAGTCCTGTAGCACTTTGGTTGAAGCTTTGGGTAACTCCATTGGTGCAAGGATCTCCTTAGGTGAACACAGGTGGCATTTTCAGGGCGAGAAAGCAATAATATACCTTACTTGTCACCTGAGTAGATCCTAGTGTTAGTGAAGTATGTCCTTTTCAGGATGATATGTAGTTTTGAAATATTTTACAAGACCGTGTTGGTAAGAGGAATATGAAGGCAATTGCTTCTTGGGTTGCTCTGCTTTGTGGTTTGGGGCTTGTTGGAGAAAACTTTGCACCAAATGTGTTTTGGCTACTCAATTACTGGGCTATTCTGCTGGACTTGCCCCTTTGGAGAATGTTACCAGATGTCTACATTTTGGACCATGAAGCATGGACAATGGAGTTTGGAGTACTCCCACTAGCACAAAAGACACCATATCTTGGATAATATGCACAGATACTTACACATCTCTCCTAATTTTGTTGTGAGGTGACTCAGTTTAAATAACAAAACATTTGTGATCATATTTAGCTTTAAAAAAATAAAAAAACAGGTTCCTAAAAGAACCCAAGGGACTTCTAAGCCGAATGTAACTCTACGACATTTAGAAAGTGTCCCTAGATGACAGAAAAGCTACAGCATCCTTGTTTCTACCGTTTAGACCAAAATACATTTTACCCCAACACAAACTCTTATCGGTATGCATTGCTAGTACGTTTGGTCAAAGCAATTTAGCAGTTTCAGAAATTAGGTTAATTAGTTAACATCTGAATAACGATGATAGAAGAGCTATGAATTCCGCAGAAAAGGGCTGTTTGGTTGCTTTAAAACAGACGCTCCATCCGTCAGCACTTTAATGCATATAATAGCCGAGTGGGCCTTAAAGTTTTCATGTAGTCCCCATTGCACATATTACATATAGATGGACCCTTGAGTGCATCAGCCATATTGTGAGGAACATAAACCTGGAATGCCCAGGCCAGGTCTCCCCTTAGTACCATAAGAAGCTTCTGGATAGTATTCTCAGACCCGCAGAATCACTAACAATATAATAATTGCTTTAAACAATTAAATGCTGGCCTGTAAAAAAAACAAAAAAAAACAACAACTAACGTTCTCATTCTGATGTTCTTGTATGACATTGCCTAATGAGGTCCTCAAGGGCTAGTGGTCATCAGAGTGAAATGAACATTTTCTAATTACAGTGCTATAAATGTTGTTCCTTACCATCTTTCGGGCAGAAGTGGGGGTTGTACGTTTTAAAGGCAAAAAACCTAAAATCACAAAATTACAACACTATTTTCTTAGTGATAATAATTCATCTCCTGAAAATATAAAATAAAAGCTACCAATCTTCACCTGTCTAGGAGTGATTGCACTTAAAAGTACTGCTGGCACCCAACTATTTTACATCGTTATTGTGTATGGTTCTGGAGACCCCATCTCCAGAAGGATATTGGCTTTCTGGACAGGGTTCAGAGGAAGGTGACTGGACCAATGAGTTTAATAAATTCATTCGGCAGGTGAGAGGATAGTCACGCTCAGTAAGACGTATATATCTGCTGGGGTCTCTCTCTATGAGCGGTCCCAGGCCTGGTTATTCAGGATATCACAGTAGAGGACATACCCAGGGCAGTGTCCGAGACATTTCTTTTCTGTTTTGCTTTAGAGCGGTGGCAGTCACGCTATGATGGGCTTTAAATTTCCCTTCTGCATTGTTTTCAGGGGCAACAACCTGCTAGATGTAACCGTGTGGCGTTGTCGATCGTTAATCGACTGTTATCAGTAAAAGAGAAGAATAACTTCTGCTTTCTTATTCTGTTGGTTGTGTAGAGCGCTGAAAAATTAGGAAATATGTGTCAAAAAACTGTTATTATAAAGCAGCACATTACTGAAGTGGGTTGTTGTGAAACGTATTGTCCTTCTGCCAGGATTTGCACATCTTTCCTTCCTGTGTTAAAAAGAAGATGTTTCGGCATCTATATGATATTAATAAAATCCGGTTAGCCAAAGGAACTGTTGAGCTCCCAAAATAATGTTTTTATTTTAGCGCATGTTGAGGTTACATTTCCATAGACAACGCATTTTACTGCAAGCAAGTCAACACGGGTATATTTTAGTTATTGGAGGGAGGATATGACTTCTGTCTCATTTAACCTCCTCTTAGGTGTATGTGCAGGACGTGTGGCATACGTCCTGCACATGCTCAGTTGCAAGTCAGTGGGAGGCCTCCTCCTATAAAAAGTAGAAGCAGCCAATCCGCTTTGCAGTCGCATTCTCTGAATCCCCCCCCCCCCGGCAATGCTGCTGTCCCAATTTCATTGTCTGGGGCACTGGAGAGTGCATACTGCACATGCTCAGAATTGTGCACATGTGCAGTAGCGCTGCCAGTTTGAGTGACCTGTTACCTCCTAAGCCCTGCCCCCAGCATGCTGATTCGCCAGGGGTAGAAGTTTGGAGGTGTGTTCATTACTTAACTCCGACAAGTGGTACCAGAAAGAAGGGTCTGTGTGAATGATTAGATACTTGCTGTTCCTTATCTTCCAAAAGTCTGTAATCGGCATTCAAGGCCCTCTTTCTTCCTCTGATCTTCCTCTCTGTGTTCTTTTTTTGTAGGCACTAAGAATATTTGTGTGTGTGTGTGTGTGTATATATGTATATGTATATATATATATATATATATATATATATATGTATGTATATATGTATATATATATATATAATATAATGTGTGTGTATGTATGCGAATGTAGTATCATAAAAGTATCACAGTATTCACCAGCCCTAAAATACATAATATAGTATTAGGTATAGAAACAGCAGACAAATTATAAATATTGTGTAGATAAAATATACCACTTAAATTGTATTGTTATAACGATCTCATTTGACTTTCATGTCTTAATCGTACCCCCTAATATTTCAAATAGCTGGGGAGGGAAACTCATTATTGGGGAAGTGGTTATTACTGCCCCTGACCTAGTGCTGAACTTCTTCAAGCAACTGTATCCTCGTTTAGTGATACGACACATTTCAACATGAACAACACTTTTAATTATGTTTAACAATTTAACAAAATAGTAAGTTCCCTAAGGTGAGCGCGTTCACATATTGTCACGTGGACTGTAGAAACCTCTAACTATTCTGAAAATCCACCAAAACAAAGTACTATTGTATAATATTTTTTTAAATTGTACTCCAAATACAATTTAAAAAAATTATATATATATAAAACAAAAACGTTTAGTGAGCCAGTAAGAGTGGAAAAAGTTAAAATATACACTATTATTCAAAAGTTTGGGGTTACTTTCATGGAAAACATGGACATTTCTAGAAACATTTCTAACCATCAATTGGATCAACGAACACAACATGCCATAGGAACACAGGAGTGATAAAGGAGTGATGGGAGTGATAAAGGGCCTCTGTACCCCTATGATTTGTGAATGTGTGTAGTACTCATACCTGGGAACTCTCCGGGTTTGACCTGATTGCCGGGTGAGCATTGCTTCTCCGGTCCTCCGGGTCAAGACCTGAATCCTCCGGGTCAAGACCCGAATGCTCTGGGTCGCGGGAGCGGGGCCTTGACACGCCCATTTTTCCTTTCAAATTGGTGTGACGGACCGTCAGCGGGAGCGCCCGCCGCCGTCAGTGTGCAGTCCTGGCCGCGTCCCAGAAGTTCTTTTTCAGATTTCGAAACAAATATTTTTGAAAATAAATTTGCTTTAAATAGTTATCACTCAGAATAATATCATATAAAAATATAACCGTTATGCACTCTGCAATTACAAAAACCATAACGAGTTTTATTTAACCTAAAAATACACGACAATAATCCTTGTTCTGTGCAGCTGTGCTCTTTATTTGGAAGTTCACCAGAAATAAGATGATATGAAGCAGCTGTATGTGTTTTTTAAAGACAACGACCCCTTTAGAATCTCATAATACATTGGAAATGCCTAAACTGTAGTAGGGTTCTCAAGATGGGGCTTCAAGATGAGTTTGGAAGCTGCTGTGTGACAAAATGTTCTGTTGGCATTGCACATTGGAGCGTATCTCGTGGTCAAAGAGTCGTAACCACAGATAGAGACTGTTATGAGGAAGACCCCTCTCCATTTATAGTTTTTCTTTTATCTCTAGTGCATATCACTCTGTAATGTATCAGGCCAGTATGTAATGAAAACCAACTGGTCTATTGGGAAGTCACTGGCCATCATTGCCGCATTCCTCACACTCTGGCCGGTTACAGGTTGTAGCCTCCAGGACTCAAAATAAGGGGTAATTCTCATGGGGGGAAAAGTCTCCCAAAGACAACAGGAGATTCTGCAGACTAAAATGTATTGTTGGAAAACACAGGATTCTTATTCACAAAAGCCACTATGTGTAAAAAGACAAGAGCCGAATCTGCTATCGATGGCCAAAGTGGCATAGCAGGTGACAGGCAGATGTCCCTTCAAAGTCACCCATAGATCCAAACCTGGAACCAATTGGCAAGGTGCCAATCGCCCCACAGAGGGGACATTCAGGTGGTCAAGTAAACGCCAAGTGGCTTGTAGGAATAAGGGAGCGGTTATTGGGTGTGGGGACAACTTAGACATGCTATAAGCGTGAACGCATAATGATTTTAACAATAATGTTTTTTTTTCCTTAAATTTACATATTCATATATTTTCATAATAGTATTTTGACATAATTTCCTAAGTATGGAATGTGACTGCTATGTGACTGCATCCTAAAGTGACTCCGATGCGGTACTGAGCCGCGGACGGCTATATCATCAGCTTTTGGGGATGTAATGTACATTTTATGTTGGTGTCAGTTTGTATTAAATCATGTTTCTGTTATGTATTCTTGGATGCACATTTTCCAGATGGCTGAGTTTGGATTTTTATTTCCCCCCACGGACATTTTCAATAAATCACGGGCCTGTTTATTATGCTACGGAATAAAATGAGTATGGTATCCCTGAGAAGTCGATGCGTTTGCAAATGAGTTGACAAGCAGCAGCTACGTAGCTCCAAAGTGTCCCTTTTTTGGTATTCACAATCCTTCCATCCATTTTTCTCCCCTGATGTTTCCTCTTTTTAGATTCCATCTGAGGAGGAGACCTATGAGGTCTTCAAAGAGTATGTAACTTTAAATATTTTCCTGTCTTGGCCAAGTAAATAATATAAATTTTGACTACGTACTCCATTTTCTATCGGTGCGATGTAGCAATATCAACTTTCCTTATTAACTTATGCCAAAGGTTCCAAATTTCTAAAAATTAAAATGCTTTATTCTTCTAAATACCTTTCTTCTCACCCGAAGCAAAAAAAGGAAAGTCAATGGTTTATTACAGATTACATTAGCCTAATAACAACCGCCTGTCTAGTTATATCCCAGATTCATCTACGATTCTTTTCCAAAAAGCTTTACAATAAATGTCCATATAAGGTCCATCAGAATGTATTCTTGAAAAAGTCTCGTACTCTGAAGGTTAGTAACTTGTAATTGAGTTTATTGCGATAAACAAGGAGCTTAACGCAATTCGCTCTTGAAACAGGTTTACTCGAGTTTATTTTCATTCATTTTCTCCGGGACGTCTGGACAGCTCTGCAGCCGTTCACCAGACCATCAGATTCTACATATAGCAGTCTTGCTCACGTCTGGTACACCTAGTTAGCGAAGCGTAATCACAAGATAATCAATATAATGTACCGAAGGAGTCTGCTCCCAGCATTCGCTCATGATACGTCTTAACCAAGTACAGTGGAGGACAGAAGAACACAGGACATTATAAGATGATTGAAACTCCAAAGTAATGGAGGGCAGTGGATTTAATAGATCTGCTGGAAAATTTGTCGGATGTTGCTCAATCACAATGATCATCCAGCGCTTTATATTATAAATATGTATTGTAAATGCTGATGCTTTTTTAATCCGCTTTTTTTTTGTTTTGTTTTTTTGTTATATGCATTTTTGGTAACTACATTGAGTCATGTGGATTTTGAGTAGCATGCCGAATTGACAATTTAGTCTTAAACCACTTAAATAACTTTCATCTTATTGTGCGCTATGAATAGCCTGTCCCAATGAGCTTCTCTTACAATAACCAGTCCGAAGTTTAATCAATGAAATTAAAGTCACCTCAATCTTTTGAGTTATGGATTATGCAGGGGCAGGTTAGCCAAGAGAAACGTGTCTGCTTTGGCCTTCAATAAATCATAATTGTATCAATGAGTTGAACAAGCAAATCTCCTCTACATTCAACTTTAGTGAATAAAGCCTTT